>NW_028327182.1:88042082-88357915 GCF_987537825.1 Furipterus horrens
GGTGGAGCACACAGATTCCCCTGCGATCCCCGTGGGGCGAAACCAGAGTAAGGACTCCCACTAGGAAGACACCAAAACCAGGAATGTTGGATGTGCACCTGACACTCTGTTCCCATTGGAGGAGCTGGAGGCTCAGGGGAGACCTCAGTGGTGCCAAGCCAGCCTTGGGGAGGAGCAGTGTGGCCAGCGTGCAGCCACGCGCCTCCTACCTATCCGGTGTCATTGTCATCTTGGTCTCTGGTGCGGGGTGCCTCGGCCTCACCCGCGAGCTCGGGGGCTCCATCTGTGGTGTCCTGCCCGTAAACGGGTTAGTGCGTCTTCTCGTGAAGGGCTGGAGACAGGATGGCCTGTGGTGCCATCTTGGTGACATCACTCCTCTCTGCCTTCTCTTTATTTTGTTCCTGTTTCAGCAAAATTTAATATATTACCCTATTTTTAAAAATTTACACATTCAAAATACTGATGTAGAGTGTACCGAATCATTGAAAACCATACAGTGTGAATGTTACTTATCTCTGTCCAACAAGGCAATTTTTCTCCACTTCCTTCAGATCAGAAGTTGAAGTCACTCAGTAAAGTCCTGTTTTTTAATCAACAGACAGAATGATTCTACTTCAAATGTGCATTTTAGTAAAACAAAAAGTTTTTAGAACTACTTCAGCAGTCAATGGCCATGAGATGTCACAATGTTATTTAAACTCTATTAAAACTAGTTGAAATTTCTGAAATGATAGATGACGGAATTGGTTAAATAGAAATGACGACCACATTCTCTAGTTCTTAACTGGGCTGCCCCCTCATTGAAATATTACCTATTTACATTGGGACACTTCAGGATCAGGCTGGTGGTTGGCCCACACTGTCTTGGTGATGTGGTCTCTGGAATAATAATAAAAGTCTTGTTAATAACAAAGCTAATAGGATCTGAATTCATATTTAAGAACCAGAGGAAATGTGGCTTCTAGTTTATTAGGTATAAGACCCATCTTAGAGGAGAAGGTGAGTTAAAAGTTTTAGCATTTTTTAAATGGTGAGGAGGAATAAGAAGTTCCAGGAAAAGGCGACAAAACTATTATAACAATTCAAAATATATTACCTGAGGAAAAGGTAAAGTGATCATGAAACCTAAAAGACAAGCCTAAGCAGTTACAAAACTCCTCAGTTACAGAAATATATCTATTAACCAAAAAGGGTAATCTCAGCAATGTCCTGTTATTAGAAATATTTATAACAAGAGTCAGGAAAGAAGATAAACTCAGAGGATTTAGGAAACAAAAATGTATCAGGAAGTGAAATAAAGAATGTTGACAATGGTAACAGGTGTGTGGGCAAGGGGCCGGGCCACCTGTTGAGCTGAGCAGACAGGTGGTGTGATGGAAGGTTTGTGTTGATTGCGTCAGGTTATGCTAGAGGTCATTGCTCTGTGGTGAGTACGACTTTCATAGTCTAGAGTGATTTTCAGAGTGGGAGAATTTCCTTGATATGGCTACTTCCTGTTCTTCAACATCTAAAGAAACCAAGAATTATACATACCCCTCCCCCACTTTTCATTGCCATATTTTATACTTCTTGGTTACTTGTGTCATTTCTTGAGTTATTTTTATCTTAAATTGCACTGTTCCCTTACTTTTGGAAAGTGTCTTTTGCATGTCCTTGATTCTGGGACTGCGAAGGGGAAGCCTCAGGCCGTGAGAAACACGGCTTCGTCGGAATCCCGGTCCTTGCCGCTGTCTTCGCTGGGCGCACACTCGCCGCCGCTCGGAGACCGACAGCTCAGATCCTCCACCCCGGACTCCTGGTCACTGTTGGCTGACAGGTCCGGGTCTGAGCTTTTCAGGTGGTCCTGGGTGAGGATCAGAGCGGAGTCCTCGTCGCCCTGTGAAGGGCTCCTGGACGGAAAGGTCTTCACGTCCCCGCTGTAGTCCTGGGGGGTGTTGGCCGTGCTCTTGTCCGAGGTAGACAGCCCTGAGTGTTTGCCGGCTTCGCTCGGCTCGCTCTTCGCTTTGGTGCGGTTTAACTGGACCTTCTGGATTTTTTCTAGCCTCTGAAATGGAAATAATTTCCGGGGAAAATCATAAATACCACATCTTGTTTACATATATATGTCTTTAGTATTGATTACCTTCCAGTTGGCTGTAATGTTAAGAAAATGGGATTTAGATGGACTTGGGATCAAAGGTTATGACCTTGAACAAAATAGTTAGATTTGTGAAGCTTGGTTTGTTTCTTCATTTTTAATATAAGGATGGTAAAACTTGCGTTAGCATAGGTTTTCTGTAAAATGCAAAACAGTAACGTAGGTAAGGCACCTGCTAATCAGCAGTCATCTTTCCTTCTCTACCTACATGGTTTTACATAGTGAATTGCGCCCTATGAGCTCAAGATACATATTTTTAAAATCAGGAAGAAGGTAGTATCTCATATTTTAAACTGAGACATGTCACTTACCATAAAACTCACCCTTTCAAAGTATACAAGGTTTTTAATATATTCACAAGGTTATACAATTTACTACTATCTTAATTCCAAAATATTTTCATCCTCAAAGAAAGCCTCATACCCATTAGCAGTCACTCCCCAGTAGTCCCCCTCCCCACAGTCTCTGGCAATCTCCTACCTACTTTCTATCTGTGAATGTGCCGAGACTGGACAGTTTGTGTAAGTGGGATCATACAATATGCGGCCTTTTGTGTCTGGTTTCTTTCCCTCGTTTATGTTATGTGCAGAAGTATTGTGCTGGGCAGTACGGGGAACAGAGAGAAACAGAGAGGCAGAGTTCCCCTAATGCAGGGAGAGGCAAACATAGCTGAGGGTGCGGTGCTATGGTTGGAGAGAAGAGAGCAGAGATGGCCTCGGGGAGGAAGGAACACTCGGACAGGACTGAAGGAATTAAATTTGGACATGCTGGTGCTGGGTGAGCCTTCTAGCAGGAGGGACTGTGAGAAGAGAAACGCAAAGGTCAGAGGATGTCAGTGTGCACAGGAAGTGGGGAATGGCTACATTCGAGCAAGGGGGATGGTGGCCGGTCAAGTTGAAAGCTAGGCTAGACTGGAGTGTGGGGAAACCCCCCATGCCAGGCTGAAAGGGAGGCTTGTCTTTAGGAGGACAAGAGAGTGAGAGGTTTTAATTACAGTACATACTTCTGGATAGTTAAGTCATTTTTTATTAGTAGTATTTTAACAGAAAAGAACACTGGAATAGATTAATAGAATCCTCAGCTTTGCATAAAGCTTGGATTTTAGGAAGAGGAAATGAAACTGGCCCATGGAGGACGTGAGTGGAGTTTAAATGTCAGAGCTTTTATCACAGCCCGGAATGCTAACATCCTAATTGGTGCCTCATATTGGTTCTCTCTGTGTTCTTTAATTCAGGGTCTCTCAGCCCTGTGACAAGTCACAGCTGTGGCACTCGAAACATTCTCCACCAGAGTCTCTAGGCTTAAAGCCCAGGCGTCTGGACTTTTTATGTCATCATATAATTATTCCTAAAAGTGAAAAATAATTTTTTACAAGTACATACACCTGATTTTGTTCTTTCACATTGAATGCAATAATTTTCATGAATTCTCTAGAAAGAATTCATTTTCGTACTCCCAAATAACAGTAACCAAAACATCCTGACCTATCGTTGGAACAGCGGAGCTCTGAAATATATTCAGGGCCCCTTAGGTTTGGGCTTTGGATTTCCAGGTGCTCACCTGGTGGGTGGGGTTGTTTCTGGTTATCCACTGGCTCAAAATACAAAATGTTTAATGTTTCTACAGCTTGACAGGATTCCAGGGAGCAGCGATCATTAGAAAATACGCACAGAAAATAGAAACAGATAAATAAGAGCAAGTGGGTCTTACGTCTTCCAGGGCCTCCAGTTCCTCCTCCAGCTGCTGGGTTTCCTCCTTCACCGCCATGAGGTAATCTGTGACTGACTGACGCGGCTGCAGTCCCTTCTCGAAGCGGTTGTACATCCCGCTCCAAAACCTGGAAGGGACGGCAGAGCACCATGACACCCTAAATTCACATCCTCAAGCCTTCTTGGGTGTCTCTACTACCTGAGCCCCACAGTCCCCGTAGTAACCAAATGCAGGTTCTAGGCGCAGAAAAGCTACTAACTTAAGGGAGCAATTTCACGTGGATGTCTTCTTCTTGGGTTAGAAAACTTCTTCTGGGGAGAGTAAATTCATGAGTTCGTATATATGGTACTGAATCAGAAGGCCTGTAATTTTCTAAAATAGATTGAGGTGCTACATGTCACTTTCTTTTTCTTTTTTTTCTTTTTGGTTAATAAAATGATCTTTGTTTTTAAGTAAACTTGTTAAATCAGTAATTGGATTAACACTGACAGTCTTTCAGCTATAAAGGGAATCTTTTAAATTTCGGGGTTTTAGCTTGTTTTTTTATCACAAACACCAAAACTTTGCATTTGCAATGAGTCCTCCCTTTTTTATCCTTATGCTACACAATAATGCAAACCGGAATGCAAATGAGAATAAATAGTACTGTCCTGGGGAAATCCCGAGACCCACTCTTTACTTAGAAAAGTACTTTGAGGGCAGAGACAATCATGCAATAGTTTATCCACAGTTCCCAGAACAGTGCTGGATCCTCAATAACATATTTGTTGATGGGCTGTCAGTAGCTCATTACAGAATCACAGGACAGTTGTTTGCAGTGTGTCAACAGCTCTCGAAACTGCTGTTTTACACAAAACATGGAGTGTGTTTTGTTTTTTTAGTATGCTAGAATTAATATTTTGCTGTAAAATTCTGGGGAAATGATTATCTTGAAATAATTAAGAACAATAACAAATCAAGAAATAAAATCTATAGAGGAAAAAAGCCATAAAGTGTGTGTTGGGAGTAAAGGAGAGGGAATGTGGTTCCTCGGTTTATCCTGTAAATTGGTCTGTGTGCTGACTCCTGGCTCATGCTTCTGCATCAGACAAGCCCAGAGCAGAGGCAAAGGACAAATTATAACCCACAGGCCTTGTTCATCCCTGGGAGATTCTGTAGGGCGCCACCCTTCTCTCCTCGTCCCAGTATATACAGCCTTCAATAACTTACTTCCACGGGGAAATAATTCCGCTCGGACATGATTCAGCCGAGAAAGAAAGTTCATTACGCTGTGACCACGAAACCTGTGAGTTCACGTTCAACTTACAAGACACTTGCTGTACTCAGTCCATCTTTCCTTCCCTCCTCCTGCCCACCCTCTCTTCCACATCTAAGTTGGAACGTCTGTCTTAAGAGAATGTTATTCCAGCCTTGAAGCCCAGCGTTTCATTCCCTTTGGCCTCCAGCAGTAATCAGTGCCAGGGTCTGAGTTCATAACCGTACCTAGTAAGGTCCTGGGGGTTTACGTACTTGTACATGAAGTTGCACGGCATTGCGGGGAGACCAAGGGTTCCCCGGGTCTGGCTGCGATCGGCTCTGAAGAGAGGATTCATGTAGTCGGCCCGGTTCTTCCACAGGTGAGCCCACAGAGAGTGTGTCCTTTCCTGAATCCTGTGGTAAAGAAGAGAAGCCTGAAAATGACCCATCTCGGTTCTTAGAATCTGTACTATGAAGCTGGAAAGGGGTCGGTAGTTGTTGTTGGAACATCCTGTGGGTCCCTGTTCTGTAGCCGGGAAATTCACAGTCTGCGTTCTCATGGGGCCGCAGAAGCACACTCCTCTCAGCTCCTCTGCTCTCCGCACTGGCTTCCACAGGATGTTAATCCAGGAGTGTAAAATTAGAGCTGCTGTGTAATTGTGGTTTTTTAACCCAGTACTCAATAAACTTTTATTATTTGCCAGGTACCACTTAAATACTTCAAACGTTTTCTCTCATTTAATCCTCACTGAATGCCTGTGAGGGATGTCTGTCTTACAGGTAAGGAGACTGAGGTTGAGAGAGAGTAGATAGTTTCCCAGAGTCCCACAGCCAGGGAGTGGGGTAGCAGGGATTCAGACCCACACAAACACCACTCGGTGGGCTGGTCGGTCACGACAGAGCACAGAACCAGCTGGGGAAACTGGTGAGCTTGAAGGACGCCCTCTGCTACTTTTAAGTCATTACTGCTCATCAGCAATCATATCTGAAGTTCCCTATAGAGAAAACAAACTGCTCCCCATCAGAAAGTCGTTTTCTCTCTTTTCAGACAGTATAAAACAGGCAGTCCATTTTATTTCAACTGACCACTTTCCAAATTAAATCTGATATGATAAACCACAGTTAAAAAATCATTTTAATTTGATGAAAATTTCAAAAACTTCTTCACTTGCAGTTCGTAAATCACTTTGCTGTCTTTTAAGTTTTTGACTTTGTTTTAAGGTCCACATTTCACCTACATTTCCCCTCTAGATAAAGGCAACACAGTTTTGATTTCAACAAGAGCCTGACTTGAGTTTCAAATTTGCTTTCCCAGTTACATTTGCAATTCTTACGAGAAGACACATGTCCACCAAAGGCGTCTTTTTTTCCTTTTGAATGGAAACATCACTTCCTTTGATTTGAGGCAGCTTCCTTTCGATACTGCCGTGTCAGGCCTATTCCCTGTCTACGGGTACCAGGAAGAAACCGAGGGACACGAACTCGTACCTGTCTTTGTCAGTGGGCTCTTTATGAAGTGCTGTCTGTCAGGAAAAAGGAAAGAACTCCAATCTGTCAGCATAGGTGCGTGGCTAAAAAGAGTCTTGAAAATGATGGAGGGCCGTCTGAAATTCTCAGCCACAGAATTATTTTAGATAAGAATTAAATACCGAAACACCTACTTGAGCTCTTGTCTCTCCTTTTGGCTGTTGCATAGGAAGTTGCCAAACTGGCAGGAATAAACATGATGTTGGATGTGAATCAGGAACCGCTCATTGAACTCGAACGCACAGGGAAATTGCTCCGTTAACTGCCAGACACAGTCAATGAACTGGTCAATAACCGGGGAGATCTCCTTTGGATCCCCGTCGAGATTGCCGTACCTATAAGATAAAGTTTTAGAAGAGTGTTGTGGCCTGTTTGTTTTTAAATTAGAAAAGCTACAAATGCAAAAACCGTCATAAAAGTAACCCTCGTCCCTAAGTAAGTCTTATAAATCCAAAATGCAAAGAAATGGAAAAAATAACCTATAAAATTACAATTTTAAGAGAAACTTTGCAGTAAAGGTTTGGGTAAAGAAGGGGCATCTTTGTGTTGTAGCTACAAAAGAAAGTGTTAGTGCTAGAGATGAAATTCAAGGGAACTTTAATGGAGAAAACATTAATTCAAATTTTAAAAGCACGTTAGAACTTGAAATACAAGTAAATCTTCCACTTTATTTGATTAGCGTCTAGTGGGAGAGTGAAGAAATAGGCATGCAACTTCAGAGCTTTTCACTTTTGCATCTTCTGGGGGGTGGAAGGAATAAGTAAGAAACACAACTTGAAAAAACTGATTTCTCAAGTTTCTAAGGATATTCTATTTCTAGAGGAGTATTAAATTTGTCATACTTTATTTCCAGGTAACCACAGATAACCTTTAAATCTCTCATACCTTTGTTTTTCAAAAGCACATAGAAGAATCTTGAAACTCTACTTTCAAGAGTAGATCAGAATTAAAGACTACCTAATCCCTTACACTATTGTATGAATTTTAGAAAGAATATAAAATGGGTAATTTAGGTGCCATCAAGTACAAAATAATAACAGAACCTCTTCTCAATGGATAATCAACTTGAATGGAAATAAGCAAGGATCAGTTTAGGAGTTTTTCCAAGAGTTGAAACATTAGAAATGTCTGGAAGTGTCTCAAAAATTTCAGTTCTACTCACCTAACAAATGGTAGCTTTAAAGAGTGTTGCCTGTATTATACTCCTGCCTCATAAAACAGTCATCCAGCTAGTCTTCAGCCATTTCCATATTCTTTCCGTATGTCCTCTATCTTGAAGATTCTAACTGCCTAGCAGATAGTCAGTAGAACCCCAAAACTGAAAATAACTGGTCTTAAGAAGGTTACTCAATTTTTGGGTGGTTTAATTCTTTGTAAAATGGAAACATTGTGCTTTCCTGCAAAAGTAAGTGATTACAAAAATAGAATTCCACAAAATCACAGAATCAATTCTAAATACAAAAACTTCAAAAATAAATACGGGCAATTCCACGAACTTAACAGTTTATTTCAGGAGAACATAATGAAACAGAAATGTCAATCAAACTTTCTACATTACTAGCGTGCTGCCTAAATTTAAAGTCGGCACCAAAGAGCTAGAGTACACCAGATACAACATTTAACATTTAGAGACTGGAGAAGGCCAGCACACAAGTCAGGCATTATCATCAACACCAAAGAAATATTGCTGGTGTCTCCAAAAACAATAGCTTTGGTTTTTTAAAAGCCTGATATCTGGGCCAGGCAAGGAGTTGGGCTAGTTATGTTTGTATACTTGTATTCTTAAAAACCCTTGCTCTAACCCAGGGGGATAGGAGGGTAGTCCCACTTCACAGATGGGAGACAAAATTCAGAGGGGGTAGGTGCCCAAGGTCTAAATAGCTAGTAAATGCCACCGTCTGGAATTGGAGCTGGGTCTGCCTGGCTCCAAAGCCGGGGCCCCTGTCATATGTCACCTGTGACACAAATGCCTCAGGACAACCCAGACTGATTCCCTTTGTGAAAGATCAAAGAAAACTGTTCACAGGCATCTCACAACTTGCAGTTTAAAGTGAATGTTTACAAAAATGGAATAATTTAGTGAATTATTTAACATTAACATTATTAATTCCTACCAAGAGTACTCAGAACTTGATCTACCTGCGAGGCAATGTGTACAAGAGAACTTTAACTTTCTGAATAAGATACACAGACACTTTAGAAATGAAGCTATTTCCCCCCAAATACTTGAGAACAGATTTTTTTTTAAACTCTAAACTTTCAAAACAATTGATTTTAAAATATTTACCTGTGATTAAACTTATGACCAAAGGAAATCCAGTCCTTTTCAAGTAATACCTACACAAGAAAGAATATAAATATCATGGAGGGAAGCAAACCAGGCAAAATGAGACCACAGCAATAATGCTGAAGACTTCAGAGGCTCTTGGAGAAGTCAGTGTCCTCAGGTAACCTGCACTCATCCACCAGGACAGAAATGCCTATCGAAACGGCAAAGCTGAAGCTCATGCATGGGAAAAATGGGAATCACTCCATGAAAACGTCACTGTCACCACCCACTGAGTGCTTCCTACGAGGCACTGGTATGGACCTCATTTCACTGTAGGATGGCTATTATCAGTGTAACTGAATGGGAGGCCAAATCCTTGCCTACGATCACACTCCTAGGAAGTGGTTTCCACCTCAACCTGGTTCTACACCAAAGCCCACCTCCTCACCAATATGTGATGCTGCCTCTCAGTAGAATATCAAATACCAACCCCAACCTTTTTACAAGAAACTACACTTGAGAAGGATTCTAAAATCCTGTGATGTGTTCTACACATTAGAAGAATTCTAAAACAGTGAGGGTGTATTAGGAGTTTCAGCCCTGCTTTGGAGTTAGGCGTGATAGGAGTCTATAATTTCAAATTGTTTTGATTAAAAATATATATATATCCCATCAATACCACCAAAGCTCTAAACTGGCCAGAGGTTTCCCCTTAAGTCGGGAGTGGTTGAAGTTTGCCCTTGACAACTCACAAGTTTAATGGGGCAGAATCGGAAAGGGTCAGTTGTGGTAAAGGGTAGTGTGAGGAGGAGAGTCCCCATGGTGTCCTGTGACTCTGAATCCCTCCGCTGTCCAAATATAAATGCAGGATCCCAGCCCTGCTAACCTCCCCCCAGAGGAGGGTCTGACCCTGAAGCAGCTTCTGAAGTCTCAGTGCTGTCATGGGTCATTGACAGTTGTCGGACGCTTTCAAAAAGGAAAAGCCCGAGAGAGAAGCCGCCTTTCCTCTTGTCCCCCAGGGTCAGCTGAGAACGACTTGATAAAGGAGATCTTCCCACAGAGATACCCAACCCGGGCTCATCTGCCAGGGTCTACGCCCACATGGATTCAGGGTCCACTGAAGCACTTCCCACCGAATCACGGTGCAAGAGGCAGAAACCAGGGGTCTCCGTCGCTGGGAAGTCCCCTCAGTCATTTAAAGAAGCGGTTCAGCTTGGCCATCCCAGACAACTATGCAAATATTCTGCAGATGAAAGCAACAATGTCACAGCTGGAGAGCTGAAAGGTGCAAGAGCGGAGAGGAGGGACTCAATTTCAGCGAAGTACAAAGACACGGACATTTTTAATGCCATCCAGAATTGTCGAGGACTGCGAAAACACAAGCGCAGGAAGTGAAAACGGGTTTTCCTCTCGAGGATTTTTTTGCATACTCAACCTAGAAAGTTTTGTGTGCAAATGATTTTTTTTTTGGTTTTTGAAAAGTGTTTTCCGTTATATGTTCACATGACTTCAGACTTGAAATGCATATGATCAAATGCCGTGTAAAATTCGCTCTTTTATAAGCTACTGGATAGATTTTATATTTGCCCCCAAATTCACATTTACAAGCATTGGTTTTATTGGTTCCAACATCTCAGAAATTCACCCCTTGCTCCAAGCCAATGTCACCTTTCCCCTTTCATTCATCTTGCTGACCTACTAAGAGAAAACAATGGTGATGAGGGAAAATTGCCGGCAGCTGCTAGAAGGCAGGTCGTTTGCTTCCAGGGCCCTGCGTGGGACAGTGGCCCTGCAGCCGCACTCACCATAAAGCCCTTCAGGGTCCGGTAGTGTGGGTCCAGCAGGAGGCTGGCCACCGAGCACACCTGCGCGGTCCTGTCCCAGCCATCAGAGCAGTGAACAAGCACACTCGCCCCTTCCTCTGCAACGGCCTGAAAAACAGGACCAGCCAAGGGTATTGACACCGAACGTTTCCCCAGAACTCCCAGAACTAGGTTTGGTTACCTACCTGCAGAGACGGACAAGAACACACGCCCCCACCTAATTAGGGCAGAGCCAGGGGCTGGTGTGGGCGGCTAAAGCGTTCCCTTCCTTGCCCACACCCGGAAGCCACCACCCTGGCCACCTCCACTAGGCAGAGTTGCTACGTAACATGGGCTAGCTGTGCAAACATATCTCCACGTCGGGCCTCCCAGCCCCACCTCCAGCCCCCTCTCCTCCTCTCTGGGTTTCCGCCTTAAGTCTTTCCAGTATTCAAATTCTGGATCTACTCCTGCCCTCAGCCATTTTCAAAAGGAAAAGACACAAAAATCAAATAGTAAAACGACGCCATTGGAGATAAAAGGATAAGAGCCAAGTGATGGTCCAAGGGCTGGGGATGGGGGAGAAAAACCAACGGCAAAAAATGCTAACAGCAAGTGTCCGCAAAGAAAAGGATCCATCTGCTGTCACAAATGCGCACACAAAATTTTAGCTGAGTATCCCGACAGGGAACAAATTGGGAAAGGGAGATTTCGTCAGAGCGCTGGGCACTACCCGAAATTCTGCTGTTAGCATTGTCGGTCTCCCACACCAGAATCTAAGCTCTGTCAGAGAAGAGGCTGGCTTACTCCACACTGCATCCTTAGCACCTAGAAAAGCGTGGCGTACTAAATAAATATTTGTTGGACACGTGAATTCTCTAATAAAGGGATGCACACCATGTCATAAGAAAGTTGTCTTTAGGTAGAAACCTAAGAGGAATCTATGTTAAAAATAAAAGCCACCAAACAACAAAATAGTGCATCCAAAAACAACTCATATGAAAAGAGTTGCAGCAAGATTCTCCTATGGCCGAAGGGAAGCCACCTTCCAGGTTCGGGAACATGACTTTGGCTGTGCCCTCGTTTAAAAGGACAATTGTTCACTGAGATGAAAGCCTCAGGCCTCCATCACTGAAGTGACTCATATTTGGATACACTCTCCTACAGAAAATTCTTTCCTCTAACTAGGAAAGAATTTTAAGTACAGACAGTATTCTGTATATATTTTACCACTTGACCGCTGTGTTGGCATATTATCAACTGAGCACCGACCTCTTTATTTTGCAAAATCCCATCTTCGAGGACAAAGCCCTCGCCACTCGGTGCGGCACAGCCTAGTAGTGCAGGTCAGCTGACAAGGAGGGGACAGGATCTCCACTCCAAAGTCAGTGTGCTGGCGGGTCTGCTCCTTCGCTTACTTTCTCTGCAATCACATACCTTGGCAATGAAGATCCCTGCATCCATGATGGCTTTAATGTGCTTTAACCAGCCAGAGTTCTCCAGTCCCCACAGAAAGTCACTCATGGAGGGAGATTTCAGTTCACACACTGCAAGAGAAATCACAAGAGCCAAATAAAGACAGTCTCCTTTGACATGTGATCCTATCTGCAGGTAGTTCGTTAATGAATCCATCATTATAGTATTTTCTGGAAGACTTGCATCCAGATAAATGCCCAAGCTTACCGCACTTGATTCCGTTAAACCACTTCCAGTAAGGCTCCTATCTTCGTTGGTCATGGGCATGGCTGCATCTGTTTAGGTATGTTACATTTGTAAAGTTTAAACCCCGATGTGAATGAGAATCACTGAACGTTACCATGGCAAAGGCCCAGCAGAGAAGACCTGTTGACCCTTCCAGCACTGAAAACGGGCAACTAAGGAGCACGAGCCGAGAGTGCTGGGGGAGGGGGAGAGGGGGCGAGCGATCACACAGCTGACTCCAGCACTTTATTGATGAGAACATGTCATGTGACCACTTCAGTCTGGGACTCCCGAAAAAACACCAAACTGTCCTAAAAGGCTGAGATGGAAATGCTTGAACTCTTGCCAACAACTCCTGGGGGAATAATGTGTGTGAGCATGAGACCGCACCTCAGAACTGCTTCTAGAGGCTCCGTTGGGGTCTTCTCTTCCCGTGAATGTGAAGGGGTCATAGAATCCCAGTGATTTCTCTCTACAGCTAAGGCAGCTGTGTGAACACCTCCACAGTAGCAGCAGAAGCAATTTAATCTCAGGAGCTTATCTTTTAGTGACGGAAAGCATGAAAAAGCTTTAGAACTGGTGTTCTGGCTACATACCACAAACAGTGCATTCCAAATACACATTTATGGACTTTATGCCTGTATAGCTCTTTGAGGAATCCTATCAATCAGCCAAAGAAAATTAAATAATGTTCCATAGAATTTTGTTCTAAATGTATTTTATTGCCCTTTGAGATGCAGGGAGGAAGGACTCTTATTTCCTACTCCCAGCTCTGTCAGTCATTACCTGTTGAATCTTGCACGAGTCATCTCAAGTCTTCCAGCCTCAGTTTCTTCATGTTTAAAACAGGAAAGGTGTACAAACATCATGTGTCTTAAGTACTCTTCCCACCCCACGCTCCCAGATTAACTTGGTTAACCCTTCAAAGCTTTGTGCATTTGGGATGCATAGAAAGCATTAATGACCATATTTAACTTATCAGATACCCTTCCCTAAAATATGCAGGTAACAGGGTTCCACCAATAAAAGGACAAATAGTAAACTCTGAGTCACAGATGACAGCAGCGATGAAGAAAATGATACCGGGATTCCCAGCACAAGGCCCCACGTAAGGAAACGGCGTTAAGAATAGGTCTAGGCAAGACTGCAAACTCTTTCCTCCAAAAGCCTGCCCTGAATGGGAAGCACAGCTCCAGCGCCCCACGGAGTGGGCTGGATAACTGAGTCATCTCTGGCATCACTCTGCCTCGGAGCACTGTCCCTTTGTGTGAAGAGACAGTGCTGCCCCTCCCACGATCACCGGCAGGAAAGCCCTGTCAATATCTGGTAAAGAACAAGCCAACCAGTGCAGCGAGGGTGCTTTGCTGCAGCCCAGTGCCAGGCACACGGACCGATGCATAGACTACGGCTCTACTGCTCAGCCCTGCGCCCACGGCTCTCAGCCAGTTGAGTATTTCCAATCAAACAGTTAAACACATTTAAAAAAAAAAAAAAGTAATGTGACAGCCACTCAGACTGGCCACAACTGCTTCAAAGAAGAAAGAAAAGTAAAAAGAAGCAGATGTTACTAATAAATTGCGTGCTTCCATGCCATCTTGCTTCTTTAAGTGTGTTAACACTCCCAAGCAGGTTACTGTCCCTTCACTATTTCCAGACTAGCTGTGTGAGATCGGACAAGTTAGTCTCTCTAGGCCTCAGTTTCTTCAGCTGTAAAGTGGGGATAACAGCTCCTACATTAAGGGGTTGTTTTATATGGCAGTCCTCATTACTATTATTATCCTCAAATAATTTTGTTGTTTTTATATGTGTTCAATTTACTTAAATATATCATACCATATAGCGTTTGGCAACTTGAGTTTTTTCACTCAACATTTTGTTTCTGAGACATCCATGTGATGTAATTTCGTTCATTTAACAGGGAACAGATCTCAGATTATTGACCACACACCTCTCCTGCTGGTAGTTGCTCCCTCTTTTTCAATATTTACAAACAGAGCAACAAAAACCACCTGTCTGCAATGTCCTGGGGAAAGTCTCCCTGTGCCGGCGTTTCTGTGACTAAAATGGGCTGGATCACAGGGCCCCCACGTCTTCATCTCTACCCCCCGGCAAGTGCTTTCAAAGGCGCTGGTTCACATCCTCCCCAGCAGCGCGGGCGAGGTCCTTTTCCCGTATCCTACCTAACCCTGGGTATGGCTGTTGCTTTCAGCTTTTCCAATCTTACTTCTCTAAGGATATGCATGCCAGCTTGGGGTCTGTTTTCATTTCTCCTACTCTGAATGAATCTGTTCTTTTCACAAGTCCTTATGTTTGCTTGTTTGTGCTCATGCCTGCATGTGGTCATTGCCTTCCATGGTAGGCTTTCCTCAGATTTCTGGTGACCTTTGTCCTTTCCTAGGTGAGTACGAGGCACTAACAGGTGACTGAAGGTGCTGTGTGCACAGACAGGCTTTCTTAGGCTGGGGCGCATTTGGCCAGTCTGACCCCAGGTCTGCAGGTCCTTCCCCCTGAATGGCTGGAGGCCCAGGGAGGCGTCTCCCAAACCTCTGACCCAATAGGCCTAGATACCAGTGTCCTCAGAGCAGAGTTGGGAGGGGAATCACAAGTCTCATTCTTCCTACATAAACATTTACTCAATCCCTCCTTTTGGGCTGGTACCAGGGGTCCCCCTCTTCCAGCTTTGCTGGTGTCCCTGAGCCCAGAGCCTCTCTAGTCAACCTTTCCAGAAACTTTGTCACTCTCTTCTCAGGTGAACACATGGGAGGAGCCTTCAGGAGGCAGCACAGATGGGGAGCGAGCTGGAATCTAAGGGACATTTGGCCAGGCCTCCTGCTCAGAGGCACCTGCTGCCTCTCAGGCCAGCGCTTGCTGCGGCCCTGCGGGTCCTCTGGGCTTGCTCTGGGCTTTATCACGTGTCCACCATAACTTGCAGCTTTTGTAATCTGCTGGCTAGTTCTTAGTTAATACTCAGCAGTCTCTTTTCTGGCTTTAAAGTTGTAGTTGCAGGCACCTCTTCTCCATTCTCTCGCTCTTGTATTTTGGCTTTTCTTTTTCTTTAAGTTAAAAAGGAGGATGCATCAGTATTTAACTGAAACAGAGACAAAAGGTCAGGTTTGGGGACTGTGCAGGCAGGAGTCGGAATGGAGATTTCCTACATCAAACAGCCCTTTAAACAAACGCACTCATGGCTTCTTGCCAGGGTCACGAGCGTCAGAGCCGAACCCTGCAGCACTCACATCCCAGCTCTGCCCCTGCCCAACACATAACCGGGGCCCGCTTCCTGCGCCTTGATCTCCTCCGGAGTAAAATGGGGATAACACCCCTTCCTCCAGTAGCTGTTGAAGGGCGACATGAGATGTGGGGGACAGACAGGCATGGGGAGATGTGGGAAGCACACAGGCTTGGTTTAAAAGACTGACCGCTGTGCGGAGCCGCCCCCACCCGGGCCCTTAGCCGGCAGGTTGTCTCCCAGGCCTGCTCTGAATCCCACCCTCGGGGGATTTTAAAGATAGAATAGAAATACAGAGTGGCTTTTAAGGAAAAGGGAACCTGCTCTGTTTTTCTCTGAAAAGCCTCAAATCCTTGTCAGTAAAATGTGAAGAACAGAACGATTAAGTAAGAGGAAGTGCTTTTGGCCTTGTGTAAAATACCTGGATGTTTCAACCTTGTATTGATCTGCACTTCCCTTTCACTCCCTACCATTTGGGGAAGGGCTGCATATTTTCCTTAAGTACTTCCGCATGTGGAAAGCCAATAGAAACCCTGGCTGATAAAGAAACTGGGGCGATTTTCCACTAAAGAAAACCCACTCCCTTCCTTCCTCAGATGGAGAGTGTCTGAGTAGTTTCTCCATCTACTCTGAGGGACCGAGTCTCTCTCAATGGGATACCTCATCCAAATTGTGCTGGCGCACACAAGATTCAAATATGGCAGCTGTGCTGTGCATTTTATGACTTGATCTTCCACGGTTGCATCTGTCCTGAGAGGTAGGAGGGATTAGACTCACTCAGACCTGTGAGAGCCGGGTTGCTGAGAGGTTAAAACGCTCGGTCCTCGGGGGGCGGGGAGCACAAGCTTTCTGCTAAACAAGTCTAGAGGTTTTGCCCCCAGGGCTCCCTTGATGGGTGTCACTAGGAATGACAACAAAACGTAGTGCTGACCAGGCACCAGGCACTCTTCTAAGTGCTTTATAGAAAATAACTGTTTAATCCTTGTAACAATCACATGAAGAAGGCACTATTATTACCCTCATTTTATAAAAGCGGAAACCAATGCGAAGGGAAGTAACTAGTCCCAGGTAGCCCGCTGACAGGCGGCGAGACTGGGGTTCGGTGCGCTCCGGAGTCCGTGCTCTTCAGCGGCGCCTCCCAGTCTCCGTCACGTTATTTTCCATAATTCACACGTGGGCCACTCTAACTGCTGCACGCCACCCCCACACACGCACTCTTGGCCTAAAGGTCATGCGCGTTACCACTTTATCACTTAGAATTGCACAGCCCACATAGAAGCCACCAGTCACATGTGGCCACTGAGCACCTGAAATGTGCTAAGTCTGAACTGAGATAAAGCAGACTCAGATTTCAGACTTGCTGTGAAAAAAAACAATGTGAAATATCTCACTGATAGTTTTTTTTTTTAATTAAATACTGATTACAAGCTGAAGCAATATCACCCATTTCTTCTGACTTTTTGTAACGTGGCCACTAGGAAACTTAAAATCACCAACGGCGCCCGCACTTGTGACTTCCATAATTCTTCCACGGGGCAGCCATCTTAGATGGCTCAGGCGAGATCCACCCGATGAGAGGTCTCCGGACGTGTGTGCAAGCGTCCCCTTCGGGTCCCCTCGGCCTTCTCATGCACCCTGGAATAACGTCACAGGACGGAAGGTGTGGGACAGGGGGCAGAGGGGCGATGGGGAAGGGGAGGGGACCGAGGACGGCAGGCTCCTAGGCTGACAGGCGTGCTCAGGCAGGTCCCAGTTACGGGCAGTAATTCATAGGAAGTCCTCGCTCCCAGAGCAGATTCCCAAAACGCCATGGAGCCAGATCTGCCTCTGCTCCTCCCCTGAGCTCAGGGTCAGTGTGCCCAGCCTGGAGTCAGACCCCAGACCGCAGAATCTACCAGCCCCCAGTTCAAACGCAGCAGCCCCGGCCTTCCCAGCCCCACCCCCAGCAGTACGGCAGGCGGCCTCTGGGGGGCAGGCTCCCTCCGCCGGTGTGCGCAGCCCAGGGCAGGCACGCGAAATTCCAGCACCTTCTGTGAGCTCTCGCCACTCCCTGGGCGCCTGCTGTCGGTCTTTCAGCCTAACCCCAGGCCATGACCCCAAGTATTGGATGTAATCCTAAAGTATACACATTCCACCCCGCACGTCCCGGGCTGCACTGACCCCTCCCAACCTTCCACAGAGCGCGCGCTCTGGCAACAGTCGTGTTCTCTAAATAGGCCCAACTTGCCAGTTGTTATGCTAGGGCTTAGGGCGAGTTGGCATCCTCGCTTATTTCAAAAAAGACCAGGGAGCCTGAGGA
This sequence comes from Furipterus horrens, assembly GCF_987537825.1. Lineage (NCBI taxonomy): Eukaryota > Metazoa > Chordata > Mammalia > Chiroptera > Furipteridae > Furipterus > Furipterus horrens. Next base: position 88,059,993 of record NW_028327182.1, read on the forward strand.
ATAGCTTGGAGCCTAAACTCTTAGCTCAGCCCACCAACAAATGATTCTGTTCACCTTTTCTTCCCCCACAAGGCAGGGAAATGGCAGCAAGTTAAAAATAAAGACAGCGGGCTTTCCACCTAACCTGGGGACAGGCTGTAGCAAAAGCAGGACAGGAACGATGGCTCACAGAACAGGCCACAAAAACGTGCTGCCAGGGACAACGTTCCGTGCTCCCGCAGCAAGGGGCGAGCCGTGTGGCCATCGGGTCCACTCCTTTCACTCCCCCCCCCCCACCCCCCGTTTCTGCTTTCAGGGACATTAAAACTGTGGACCTGAAGGACAATAACCTCAGCAGGCTTTCAAGCAAGGTGACCAGGGAGGGTGTTTCCCCCAGAGGCGCTGAGCAGAGTGTTAAAAGCAAACAGCTCTCCGGGTTATTAATACACAGGGACAGATGGGGGTACCCTTGAGGCTGGGACACTGAGTGCTTACGTTTTTAAATATAAAACTGGTGGGTTTGTTTGGATAAACTCAGGACAAGGCAGAAATCCTGATTTGTTCACTCTTCTTGCCAAACCCAAACCAATATTTACAAACCATTTTGCTGAACGAAGGTCATTTTAGCTGACATCAGAGGCATACGCCGCAGGCTGCAGAGAGCTGCACTAACCAACCAGGGGCTTAACGCTCAGGTCTAATAATATTTGTTTTACAAAAACAGGGCAACTTAGCCCATAAATATATATAAACAACACTAAATATATAAATATATAATTATGGAAACTGAGGAAATATAAAATCTACTTGGAAAAATATAAGCCTCAGAGGGTCGTCCGTCTGTATTTCCTGTACGCATCTCCTTTCTTCCTATGTGGTTGTGGGGTGGGTGGCAGGGAAGGGGCAGGGCCGGTGTCTGTCTGAACCCTGGGGGACTGGTCTTGCTTGTCTCCTAAGATCTGAAGGTGAAATGTTCGTGGCCCTCCGTTCAGTACAAGGCCTGACACCCAGCTGGGTTCTTCTGAGAGATTTGTCCCTTTCTCATTTTGGAATCAAGCCCCATGAAATGATCTTCAAAGAAGCAGCAACAAGATCAATAATCTCCCTTTAACGAACATCCTAGCAGGTAAACCATTCAAAGAGGACTAAATTATGGCCTGAAAAGTGGAAATGTTTGGTCAAGCCTGTTTTACAGCCTCCCCCCTTTTCACTTTGCCGGCCAAGGTGAACAGAAGAAAATTCTAGCCCTGCAGTGAACTGTATTCAATTCATTAATAGTAGTGCTTCTCCTGTCCCCACCCTTCCCAACCATACAGAGAATGTCACATTCACAGGAGAGACCTGTATATTAGCTTCTCCAAAGGACACTAACAAAGTCGGTGATTATTCTTTAAAATAATACTAACTTTGTTCCTGATGCTATTTTCAGGAATCTCTTTACAATAATACCATGAAGGCCATTTTTGTATAACCTTGTTTTCTTTTAAAGAATTTGATGATAATATAAAATGGTAAGGTGCAATCAGGCCTAAATTCTGTATACGTGTGTTGGCATTGCTTGAGTTAGTAGCATAGACAATAGTATACGCACACATGCCCGAGTGTGTATGTCTAGCTACTAATAGGCATGTATGTGTGTAAGTGCATGTATTTACACACATATGTTCTAGTACTACTAATCACCATCGAGCTAAACAAAATCAAGCAGCAGGTTCACAAAAGAATGTCCTATTAGCATTTATTAGCCTTGCATATGAATTCTGAGCCTAAAGACAGAGTTTGTAGCAAATAAATTTTAAAAACATATGTACCCATTTATTTTACATTTGCCATACATAAGGCTCAGGACTTGGTGGTTTCCTCGCAATGCCGCAACACACCTCCCATCTGGAGTTACTATAATTATCTCAAGTTATAGAGGAGGAAAGGGAGCAGACATGGGTGGCCAGCAAGCACACTGTGATAGCAATCTGGTTCCCCTGACTCCAATTTCCGTGTTACTGTCAGTGCAAATAGAGAGTAATGAAGTCAGTATACAAAACGAGCCGGGATGAACAGGAACTGACTTGAAGGTAGGGCTTAAGGAATGATAAAGCCTGAACAGGAACTAAAAGCAGGTGGAAACAGGACATCCAGACGGGGAGAAAATGTTGAGAGGCCAGGGAGTCGGGTGGATATAAAATATCTGCACTAGCCACTGGGGAGAAGCTCAGGAATCACGGGAGATTAAGATGTTGGCAGCAACTACCTGAATTGGAGCAGGCGTAGCAGGCGGGGACTCGGTCCACGCTCATCCCATCAGCTGGGTCGCTGCCAGGACCAACACCCTCATCAGGTCTGAGGCTCTATTGTCACTGGCAAACAAGTCCTCAATTGCTAAACCCCAACCATCACCTTCTGGAAAAACAGCCTACCTTGTCGCTAAGGTTAGTCACTTCTATGTTGTTTCACGGGACCTACTTTCTCCTACAAGCTCTCCTTTTGTAAACATCCCAGTTATCCAAGACTAGCTGTCATGATTAAGAAAACGTAAAACAATCATTCTGAGGATGTACATTTTTTAACGACTCTTTGAATGGTCTCAGTGGACATCAAGATAAAGCAGAATGGTTTTCTCATAAAAGTCCATTTTCTCTTGTCCTCTCCTCTGATAATGAAGTCCACAGCTCTGAAATCCAGTTAAAACACTCAACCTTCCCACTTGCCCAGGGAAGAACCCTCAGTGATAACACGAATTAGCAAGGAGCACCTCTTTTCCCAGCCATGATTGCTCTATGTCAAAGCTAGTTACTTCACTTTGTATGAATGAAGGAGGCATTTTTCTATCCAATGCCTGGCACACAGACTCTCACTAACTGATGAACAGATGAATGTCTGGAATAACTAGAGTAGCTCCTAGTTAGTACGTACACACTATCAGCAGACATTGCGCTTGGTACTCTACCTGCGTTATCTACCACACAGGGTATTATTTACTCCCAGTTTTCAGACTGGAAAGCATGGTTTAAAGAAGTTTGCTAAATCATCCAAGGTGACACAGCCAGTGAATAATTGAGCTGGAACCCAATCTCCAGCACATACACCAAAAGGGTCATGCTCTTTCCTCTGTCCCTGAGTGCTTTAGATGGTATTGTCTTAATTAGCTGATACCATCCAGCTCCCTATCAGCCATGTTCTACATCTTCTTCATCCATTTCTTTCCTACAAAACCCATGAGTTGGTAACTAGTGAAGGCTGGTAGGACAGACGGTTGGTCTAGCAGAACACACATTAAATACGCCTTATGACTGTTACTGCTATGTGAAGCTATCTAGTTCCACTCGAATGGAAAAGTGGGTTTTCAGTGTGGAAACCCAGGCCACTTCGCTAAGTTCTAGGGTAATGACCAGATTTCCAGCCAGGTCTTATTGGCCAACTCGTCCAACAGGTCAGTAACCTGAGGAACTTAACAATGGCAAAAAGTAAAAATATAGAGAACTTAAAAAAAATTAGCTTTGAAAAACAATACAATTTTTTTAAAAAGGATTAACCTCTAGATAGCCTTTTAGAATTTCATAGTATAAACGTGTAGACAATGTAACAGGAAAGACTTAAAAATGAAAAACTTAGATATGCATTATCGATAATGGGTTATTCTCTTCCATTTCTTCCCGGTAGAATTAGCTGTCACTTCATGGAGGCAAGAGATGAGGAAGAAAGTAGCACACAGAGAGGACGTGTGAACGAACAGCCACAACCTTAACACCCTGAGCAGAGAGAAGGAAGTCATGAAAGCTTGCAGTTGGGTGTGTCAGGAATTGTTCCCCTCTAGACCTTGCAGTGCCCGAGACAAGTGGGCATGGGGACCAGAGCAAGGAGTCAAATGACCCTAACACCCACCGCAGAGGTGCCTCCATTGAAAACCTTGAAGCTCTCCACCTTCAACAACCCGTTCCACATCCCGTGAATGTTCTGAATAACCGGACCCCAGAGCCTTCACCCAGAAGCACAGATCAGGCACAGTGGCTGGGGTCACAAAACCTTCTCCAAGGCCAGTGCCCACAGTTCCAGGGAGAGGCCACAGTGGTTCTGGTTAGGGGCCTGCTAAAAGATTTCAGTCTTTCAGTCGCTTCTGCATCAGCACGGTCCCTTCACTGTAGGACCGGCCACACTGCTAAATGGACACAGGGCCTTTGTCCCTGTGCTCGGGACCCACTCCTGTCCGCTCTGCCTCCAGCTGAGGTTTGTATCTGTGCAAAACAACGTGCTGAGAAAACACCCACCAGGCCCGACATGCGGTTTATTAAATTAACTTTTATGAACTTGTGCCAAGTGGACACAGACCGTATCACAAGACAAACACTCCCATACCCTGGACATTGTGCCATTTCATTCCACGTATCTTGAATAAAGGAATTAAGGAGAGTCACCTGTAAAAAGGCACGGACATATCAAAGCCTTGCCTGGCTGAATGAATCTACAGCCCATTAACTTGTTCTTGTACAACACATCACTGCTTCCCAAGAGAAAGCACAACACACCTCACATGGGAAAGCACTGTATGGTTGATATATTGCTTACCTTGTTTTACAAATCCAGGAAATGATAATTGTTCACGCTCACTCAGAGGCAAAGGTAAAAACCCAGATCTTCAGACATTTAGATCAACGTACTTTCTACCCAACAACTACCCAGAGAGGCCATAAAGCCAAATGGTAAAGAATGTGGCATCTGGATTCATACTAATTAGGTGAAAATCTTGGTTCTACCCCTTACCGTTGTGAGTTTGCACAAGTTTCCTGGCCCCTTGGCCTCGATTTCCTCATCTGTAAAGTGGGACTATTAAGACTAGCTGCACCGTGATTGCAATGAAGGTTGAATAAATATATCTTAAAATACTAAACAATGTTGATATATTATGAGACTATAAAAACATCTTAAAATATTAGGATAGATTAAACATTAAGTCACTCCATAAATGTAACATTACCCTGTAGGGTGGTTGTTTCTGAGCATGTACAATATCCAAATAACAAATCAACGCGGGTCACTGTAACATAATAGAAGTACTAGGCTCAGACCCTGCTTTGTTATGTCATACTCAGAAGGAAGTGTTTTTAAAAACGTAATATAAAAGTGCTTTTTTAAACGTCATATACCAGACTCTGTAACCAGAGAGTGGCAGCCTCAAAGAAATAACCTGCCATGTTGGGGACAGCTTATGGGAGTCCACAGCCTCTAGGACCTAAGGGTGGCTCAGTTTTAGTTAAATGGGTAAGTCAAATAAGCGCTCGGTTACGTAGAGTGGCACAATGGCCAACAATATTAATGTTCATGTAGAACCCAGGCACGACACTTGGAGTGGGGAGAAGTGCAGTTTTCTAGGCAACACCGCGGAGTGGGCGCATGTCGATGGAAAAAGGAAGACGATGTCACAGTCCTCACATCTTCCCTGTAAATAAATACCTGCCTACCTTGAAAACGGACTTACAAGGAGGCGTTAAATGCAGCACAACTTCCCCGAGGCTGGATGGGAAAGTAATTCTCCGTCCAGCTCTCCCTTCCTCTCAGTGATTTCCTCCCAACACCAAGGATGCCCAAGGAGATTTGTATCCACATCCAATGATAACGATTTCTTCAGCCCCGGAAAGGGCCTGGTCCAGACTCTTCTATGGACCATTTGAAAACAAAAAGAAAAAGAGTATAGGGCACTCACCCTTACGTAAATGATCCAAAGGGAAGGTACTGCAGAAAATACTTAGTAAATTACAAACTTTCCGCATAACCAGAAGGCCTCGTTGTTATTTTACTGGGAGGTATCAATTCCACAAAATAATTTGGTTTAGGACTTATAAGTCAAGCTTAAAATTAAATCAGCTCGAGAACACAAACCTGGCCCTCGATTTCAGTTTCTTGTTAAATAGCCTGCAGCCCTTGCTCACAGACAGAGCTATCTGCAGCCAGAATTAGTCTCCGTTCTTCAGAACCTATTCTTATAATATCAGTAACAGTGGTGAAAAGAAGTTGAAGAAAATAACCATGAGTGAAATGCACTATTGCTCCTCCTACCGAGGGGCTGGCTGTGGAAGCTTTGATGGCCAAGGGCGGCTGTTTGAGGAGGGAAGACCTCAGAAGCTGGGACTGGTTGCATCACCCCATCAGCTGAGGCTGTGCTGTGGTTTATCATTTACTTGGTAAAAACAGATGGTCAAACATTTGTCAAGTCCCCTGAAAGGCATCCAGAGAGTTGTCCTTGCTCACTACAGTGACACAGGGCTGGAAAAAGGATGCAGTAACAAGGTCCCTTATGAAAGAGAGAAGAGACTGGCCTCTGGGACTCAGTCAGCATGTGCGTCCTGTAGAAGTAGCAAGTCAGACCCTACATATAGGGGCAGGAGAAACGGTTCCTAACAAGAAACCAAATAAATGCTCATTAAAAAATGAAACCCAAAGTGATATATTACAAGTGCTCTTAGGAGCTACTTTCTGCAGAGAAGAAAATGGGAGTTCTCCAAAGTCAGCTTATGAAATTACTAAATGAAAAATGGAAAGGATAGCAACCTCAATGATTCCGATAATGATGAACACTCTTCACACTAAAGTTAGGCTACCCTTTCAATGACGGGACCAAACAAGGCCAAGTTCTTCACACCTTAAAAGCACAGGGACAGCCAAAGGACCTATGATAACCCCCAAAGATTTGAGAAGTGCAAGCAATCACGCCCAGGCATTGTCACCATGACCAGACATGTGACATATTTGCTGTGAGAGTCACAAGCAGGTGGCTCTGGGGCCGTGATGTCTTCGGATGCAGGAAGAGATTTCCTCTAGGTGTTCAAATACTCAGTGTTCAAGTGTTTGCAACCAGGGGCAGCCAACTGTAGATTCACAGCTGTAGCAGCAGGAAGCGCCCGTAAAAATCATGAGGCCAGCCTTCTCTGGTGACAGCAGGTAACAGGGCCCCAGATGACGGAACTGAGGGTTTGGAGTTTCCCAGTGACTGAAATGACGTGAGGAGAGAGGATGGAACTTAGGCCTGTCTGCGCCATTCAAGTCTCTCCAGCCTCACACTGGGCTCTCACTACACCCTATTGTTCTGATGAAGCAGAGAACTGCCTTAAGGTACTGAGAGCAAATCTGTATCCAGGAAAGAACTCCTTCAGCACCTTCCTCGTCCTTCTTCATTCCAGACGGACCCCACATGTCCTTTTCAGACAGCCGCTGCCCTAGCACTCAGGGTCATCTCTCCCCAAGGTGCAAGTGCAGCCTTTACAGCCTCCCAGGCCCCCAAGATGCATGCCGTCCTCTTTCTCCTCAGTTCCGGTTCCCACGAGCACCAGGAGCAGTGCGACAGATTCCTTCCTGGGCCTTTATAATCACAGGGAGCACCAGCAGTCAATCAAGCCAGCTTTGCGTGAAATGCAGGATTTCTGCTCATCAGCTTATGGCTTGCCTGGCCCTGTGAATGATTCTTCCGTGTTCCATAATCCATCGTTGTCATTTCCTTTACTGTACGCCGGTGTGTGCGTGTCCCAGGTGCACACAGCTGTGGGGTGGGTGGGGGCGTGGTTCAGCTGTGGGCGCACTGCCGGGGGCGCTGCTGTTTGGAATGAGGATCGGGCCCTCCAGCAGCCTCCCTTCCAGCGGCCATTCGGCCACTGGGATCCGGTTTATGACCCTCATCTCCATGCAAAAGCAGCGGGCTGTGGCTTTCACTGTAGGACTACTCCATGAGAGTCACGCTAATATTAGGAGGTAGGAAAAATATCCCTGTGCACTTTTATCTTAGATGTTCAGTACCGCTGGCAAACGCCTAGCTGCTAACCAGTCCCAGTGACACAGAAAATAAGAGCAAGGCTGTTAAATGTTTAAAGAGTCACCGCAATACGATATTGCTCCCACCTTATCCCACCGATGTAAACCGCATCATGTAAAACCATCATTTTAACAACAAAAGACTGTCTTATTCCGTTTGGGCATTAAAACGTTTCACAGCATTTTTTTGAATGTTGTGTGCATAGAAAATGGGTTACCTTCCAGCATTTTCTGCAGACTGTTCCTCATGACGTGGATGTTCTCTATCCCGATAAACTGGAACTTGATGTTGGAGTAATTGTCTTCATTCTCGTAGCCTTTCCCAGCAGCGCGGTTGGCCATGGCATTCAGCTGCAGCGGCCGGCAAAACAGGATAGTCACCACTTATATTCAGGACCAAAACATTTCATGCTCATCCCCAGAGACACTCAAGGCTATGTGCAGAAACATAACGTTATACATCACTGAAACACGGTACTGAGCTATGTAGATTCAGACCCGCAGGCTGAGCTTGTATTCAGCAACAGAAAGTTGTTGACATGGGAACATCTTCTGAGCTGGGAAGAAGCATTCTACAGGTTAAGCCTTTGGAGATGCCTCTCACAATCCCCTGTCACAGATGGCAAAATATGACAGAAACAACATGCCCCACTGTAATACCAAACATTGTAACCTGCAAGGTGACAGAAGAGCCTCAGCAGGCACGACCACCAATATCAAGTCTGTAGGTTAAATTACTACATCTCCCAGTATCATACTGCTGGTAAGTACGCCATCCAATAGGAATGGTTCCATCACTCTAATTTGCCTACAAGAATCCCCAGACATCCAATTAAATATTGAGCAGGAACCCCTGAATACAATGAGAGGCCGTGCAGACATTAAGTCTCCAAAGGCATGTCCTCCAGCTCCCTTATTGAAATCTGGAGACCTCTTAAGGGGGCTGTGATCACTTTCATTACCATAATTTGGTACATGAGAAGTGGGGATTTCCTAGTGCAAACTGGGCTGAACGATCATGGATTTTGAGGAAATTTATTAAATACAGACTTCTGCCCTAGTCTTGTGTAACTAAAATCAAGAAGGGGACAAGTCTTGCCTTAGCTCCGAAGCACATAGATTTCTAGAATCCTTGCTGTTTGGCTAAGTGGGTAATCCCATCCTAGAAAATAGTATTTGCTGGCCATTCTCTTCCTCTACCCACCAAGGTCAGGGGGCTGTCCAAGGCAAAGAACTGACACCCGGGACTAACCACCAGAAAAAATACCAGCTTTTAGGACCACAATGCAGTACTGAGAGGATACTAATAAATACTTTTCAAAAAGCTAACTTTAAAAAGCTAAGTTAAAAACATACATATTCTTCAACCCAGATCTCTCACTTGTGAAAATCTAACATAATTAAAAGTACCAACGCATAAAGAGAGATGTCTAAGAATGTTTATTGCAACTTTTTTTTTATAACAGTAAAAAGCTGAAAACCTATAAATATCTCAATAGGGCAATGACTGGATAAATTATGGTAAATTCATGTCCTGACTACTAATAAGACTGAGAAAAATATAGATTATCTATCTCATCTATCGATGCAGAGAGACAGACAAACTTTGAATTGGCCCATGACATGTTAAGTGAAAAAACTAATCCACAAAATAATATTCTACAATTATCCCATTTTTTTTGAAAACAAATTTACCTACAAATGAGCATTTATGTTTATGCATATTTGATTAAGCAAAATAAAAATATATGGGAGGCTACCAATTGGCAAAAGTTATAGCAGAAAAATAGAGGTGGCAAGTGACGGGGGACACTAGCAATACTATTTTAGAGACTCCCATACTCTTTGTTATAAAGGAGATATATTAGTTTGTAATATAAGTAATAGAAGTGAAACATAAACCAAACAGCTACCAGGGGCCCTGCTCTGTGATTTAGTTCATGTGACTTCTGGTGGGCCACATCAGCGTTCAGGACCCCTTTTTCCAAGATTGTCACCTTTCTCCCAGGCATGCTGTGAGAATAAAAGGTTTGGCCTTAATAAAGAAAAAAATATTAAAATAACGTTATTTTTAAGACAATTTATATTCATGCTTTAAAACTTTAAAATATTTTAAGGGGAAAAATTTTCTATTTCTTTTAGACATTATTGTTAAGAAACTATTATAAAAGGTTACTGTGTTGTATAATTATTTTCCAAAGCTGTTGGCTTATCTTTTACAAATTTTATGAAATAAAATCTTTACTAGGATAATTGTGTCTTCTGGTTACATGAACCTTAAGCTTCATTATCTAGAATAATTCAAGTTAAGCCTACTCACCTCATACCATAGAGATATTCTTTTTAAACAGTGCAGTAAATAAAACCAAAATATTATTATTATTTTATTATCATTTTATGAAATTAGGAGTCGGTTCACATTTTTACATAGTTGGTTACCTGTAACATGGGAGAGTTTATTGGTAGTCATTTTTAAAAACAAAGAAGCAACACAAGATGGCCTCTGGAAAGTCAGTGGTACTTCTCATAGTGAACAGAAGGTGGCACTATTTAACCTCCCATCCAAAGTGTTACTGGCTCAAGGTTTCCGCATATTTCACAGGACCTAATATGATAACATGGCAAAAACTGAACCCTCAAAGCAGGAAATACAGTTTTAAAATTAATAAAAATTCAAGAAGCTATCCTGGACTTAATATATATAAATATGCTATATAATTATATACTTTGTATTAATATTATACGCCCTGGCTGGTTTAGCTCAGTGGATTGAGCGTCGGCCTGCGAGCTAAGTGTCGCTGGTTCGATCTTCCAGTCAGGGTACATCAGAGAAGGAAAACTCTGATTCCAAAAAACCTCCGCTGCCTTGCGGCATACCTCTTCAGGGGAAAGGCTAAGGGAGTAAACCCCGACAGAAAATCCGGAGCCGGAGTCCCTAAGGCGGTTTGATGTTGTAGTCAACACCGGCAACTCCTGCGGCGCACCTGAAGCCAAGCTGTATCGACTCCGTCTTTCCCTTGGACCCTTCAGCTGCGAAGAGAGGGGGGGTCTGCTGCATGGGCAACAGCAGACCCTCCATATCACCCTGCCCAGGCTCTGTAGCTTCAGCGTCATCACAAGATGTCGATTCAACACGGGAGGAGACAGATACCCTGTCACTCCCGAGTCGGACTGCACAGCCATTCTCGGCGGTGCAGATAGACTCTTAAGAAGCTACACCATCGTCTCTTGAGACGGACGGCTGCCGATTAATATTATATATTATTTATATGTTTTATAATTATATATTATATTATATATGTTGTACATTGTTTTATATATATATATATATATTCAGGCAAAGTCTCTCTTACATAACAAAACACTATTTATTAGTCAATCTAATTTGGTCCCCTGTCCCTTTGGCTAAGAACTCCTTTTCACAACCAAAGGAAAAGCTATTGATTTCAACTCCTAAAAATTTCTCAATAGATAAAACAATGAATGTAACTACATACAGTTTCACTTCATGCTTAAGAAACACAACAGACAAATGAACAGTGGGACTAAAAGGAAGTGCTCTATTTCCAACGTAAGACCACTCTGCTGTTTGATAATCTCAGCACCCTTGGGTTCAGGAAAGCTCATAAGTGAAACAAAAGGAACCTGCTCATTCCTCAAGAAACACTTAATGAACACCTGCTGTGTGCCGGGCCCTGAGCACAATAAAAGGATGAGTAAGAAAGAAGCTGTTCCTCCTGCCCTCCGCTTCCCCCTGAGTGTGGAAGGCAAAGCTCTTCGCACCAAACAGTAATGGACGGTACGCACAGGACGGGGCAGGGGCTGAGTGACTGGAGGCAGCAATGGTGGCAGGGATTCGAATCGGGAGGGGTCCCAAGTGGCCTAGGGGAGCAGAGGAGAATGTTTCATGAAATAAGGAAGACTTGAGATGGACTGTAATGATTTGGAAGGACGGAGAGAAGGGGGTGGGAATTCCAGATCAAACAGTGAGGGTGAGAGAAGGTGGGAGTCAAATCAAAGGAGTCGGTGGGTAGCGGCGAGCTCACCAGTGACAGTGGGTGGGAGGTACATGTGAGGTGGCTATACCAAGAGAAGCAGCCGGAAAATATTTAGAGAACTCTGCAAATAGGCCTGACCAAGACGTTTAGACTTTCTCTGTGGCCCTGCAGAGTAACTGAAGGGACTCCAAGAGAGTTAATGTCCACGAGACTGAAGACCCACTGGAATGGGATCAAGGATGCAGGCGCCACTGGGAGCTTGTCAGCCTTGTTTATGTCCTCGGCCTGGCCCAGGACAGGCACTCAGCGAAGATTTATTGACTGGCTAAGCCCCAACTAAATATCTGAATAATGGAAAGACATTTAGAGGTGAACAGTATAAAACTGTAAGAAACAGAATCACATTCTTTCCTTAACCCTAAACCAATCAAATATATCAAAACCATAAAACCTTAGTCAACAATCATCTTGATATCAAGCTAAAGGTCAGCCTGGTCACTCTCTTAGGCTTGGAGTCTCAAATTTCAGCAGAGTACATTCTCTACCTGAATAACAACAGGACCTGATTCAATGCAGTTGGGAAAGGAGAATGAGGTTGACCTTGGCAGGAGGAGGACTGGGCCACATCCTAGCCCAGCGTGTCAGATGATCGTCCTTTCCTCTCTCTCCCTCCATAACTGCTGAGATGAAGAACCTTAAACTGTAATATAAACATGAAAATCGAAGATGATTTTATTTCTTGTAACTCCTGTCCACAACCGTGGTGGCCAAAATCCTCCTTTCTTTCCCCCTAGGGACGGCTTAAGCGGAATGAATAGCTTTGGAATTGTACTCAGAGAGGAAATCACGATCCAGCGCAATCTAAAATCCCACCTATGATGCAATATTATCTTTCCCCTTTTACAGGCTGTTTGGACTGGTGAGGGGTCTGCTCTGGTACGCCCTCCTTCTCTTCTTTCTCCTAGGCTCTGTGTCCTGGGAAAGAGGGGGTCGCAGAAGAGTGATGACAGAGAGGTAAATATATCTTCATAAAGCTGGGCATGACTGCAATGCTCTCTCCGTTGGTAGTGGCTGCTTTTCTGGTCACCACTTACCGACCATCCCTGCCCTCCCTGGCCTCAGCGTCCAAATGCCAAACCTCCTAGGGCCTGTGCACGTTTGAAGGCTCTTGCAGGGTAGGAGGTACACGGGTCCCTGACATGGGAGATCCACGCTGACTTGGGCCTCTTCTAATCCCCTCAGCTTCCCTCCCCAGCATACAGCCCACAGTCACGTGCAGACAGGATCTTCCACGGGGTGAGCCCTCTTGGAAGGGGCTCCAGCAAGATGGCTCGTGCACAACTTCCTTCCCCAGGGTCCACCTGACCCCCAGAGATTCCTCCATGCTTGTCCTGCCAACGAGGACAGACTGTTGCACCGATATCTCTCTGCAATTCCTTCTCCCCTGCCCACTGCCCTGGTGGCCGTCAGCGAGTACGCTGCACACCCCACTGGGAGCCTAGCTTTTCCTCTTTGGGTGCCACAAGCTTTACAATGGATTCTCCTAGACACCCCCTCACACGGTCAGTGGATAGAAACTACCTAACTGATGATTCCAGAGAAACAAGAAAAGCTTCCCACGAGACATCCCATTACACAACTGAAGAATCGCGTATAAGACAATGGAATGAGAAGTGATAACCACAGAGCTGCCTTTGAGGAGCAAGGACCGAAGGCTGAGCGCTAGTGGAGGCTGGACGGAGCCCGCCCTACCCACCCCTCCTCACGGCTACACACTCCCCGCAAGGTGCTGGCGGCAGCGCTCAGCCCAGAGCCCTCCTTGTTCCTTGGCCTTGGCCTGAGCTTGGATGAGCTTGTGGTTGGTTCTTTAGCTTTGAGTCTCCAGCTTTACTGAATATGTGCTTAGAGCCCAACAGTGGACACAAAGCTTCCCCGGGGAATTTTGTCAACAGACGGCACCACGCTCGAACACAAGGAGCCTGGGCTTTGGCGTCAGATAAGCCTGCATCTGAATCTGGGCTCAGCCTCGAACTGTGTGGCCTTGGGTGAAGTACTGAACCTTCCTAAATCCAACACCCTATCCATAAGAGCACCTCCTAATGGGCAGGATTATTATAAGAATTACATGAGAACGCGCCTGGCATGCTTACAAGTTCAGCAAAGTCCCAGAACAAATTAATGATAAAGTCACGATCAAAGTTGAGATGAAATGATTCTCTCTCATTTTACAACTCACAACTATGGCATCAACAGCTTTACAGCTTCCTAGTGCACCAAATCCTGAAGTGATACACAACCGCACGGGTTTAGTTTGGTTGATTGACTATTCAATACCTGCGCAGGGCCTTGCTGCCTTTGCCCTCCCCTCCCCCCAAAATTTTAAAGTCAACAAGCAATTCAGAAGGCTTTCATCTGAACAGGGCAGCATCGGGGGTGAGCCTTGCTCCAAGGACAAGAATGGCTGGGATTGCCTCCTAACCTTTCTCTTTTTAATGAAAACTGGGGGCAAACCTGAGCAGTATCCTACTGGCCTCTGCCTATCCCTATAACAAACATGGACTCAGTCTCCGGGCTACCAAGGAAGCCAAACGCACTCCGGAACAAAGATCAACAGGCAGGATCTTTCAAAGTATCAAAGCGCTCAGCAAACAGTTTAAAACTCACGTGAAGTGCGCATGGGCACAGGTAAACAGGAGGAGCGGGCGCCACTTGTACGCGACACCCGTTTTCTTTAATGGATCAGCATGAAACTTCTTATCGCTGAAAGTAAACACACTTAGTGCTAAATATACCCTTCCCATCTTGTCCTTCAGATTAATTTATTTTAAATCTGGCATATGCCTGGCTCAGCAGCTGCCACATTTCCCAGAACGTTTACATAACATAGTACACACTTGGCTCATTGGCCCTTAAATGAGTAGTTGAATCTGTTTGCTTTCCTTTAAATCTGGGAAAACAGAGCAGAAGGGCATCCCAGTTCAGGGAAGCCCCAGTCTCTCCTTCCTTGTCTTTCCTTTTCTTGTCTTCAGTATATATGTGTCTAAGAAGCAGGCATCCACCCACGAAGTCTAGCAGAACAATTGTTCTTGACTTCCCCACAAGGTACAACGAAGAGAAGGGAAAGCAGTCAAGGCATAATAAGCCAGAAAGAAAAGCACAAACCGAAAGAGAACAGTAAAATTCAGAGAGTTTCTGGCCTCTTTGGGTAAAAATCTCCACTCAGAGAACCTGTTTGGTTCCTGGTCTGAAGCTTGTCCCTATACGTGTTGCTTTGAGCATTTATCTGAAAAGCAGGAATGCTTCCCATATAATCTGCTGGACCGTGGTCCAGCTATAATACCTGCGTTATCCCTGGTCATCCTCACCACTCTGCCCACACCTGTCCCACCACTGCGCTCCCATCGGAAGCCGAGGGGATGGTTCCGAGGTCAAGGGTATGAGTGCGGCACTGATTTCCGCAAGGAAAACATCAAATTAAGTGATCCAGACCATGAATCACAACACTTGATGACGTGAGACTCAAGGAAGCAGTGAAAATCGCCAGGGTCAGGGTCAGGGTCTGAGTGTCTGCACAATGGACAGTCTCCAGTTCTCATAATTTCTCATGTCATCTATAAGTACAGACTATGTTTGTAACATCAGTGGATACTTTTAAATTATGGTCTGTGGGTTGCATTTCCTCCATCCTGTTCTAATATGTCTTACACCCTTATGTTCTTTTTAAAATTAGCTTCATTGACATATAACTCACATGACATACAATTCATCCATTTAGCGTACAATTCAATGGTGTTTGGTATAGTCACAGAGTCATGTGACCATCACTGCAATCTACTTTTAGAGCATTTTCATCACCCCAGAAAGAAACACTCTACCATGAGCTGTCACCCTCAATTTCCTCCTGTGCTCCTAACCCTAGGCAACCACCAATCTGCCCTTTGTCACTATAGATTTGTCTATTCTGAACACTTCATATAAATGAAATCATATAATATGTGTCCCCTGTGACTGACTTCTTTTACTTAGGATAACATTTTCAAGGTTTGTCCATGCTGTATAGCCTGTTTCAGTACATCTTCCTTTTTTATGGCCACATAGTATTCCATTGAATGGATATACCACATTTATGAATCCATTCTCAGTTGATGGACATTTGATTGTTTCTGCTTTGGGGCTATCATTAATAAGGATTACATATTCATGTACAAGTTTTTGTGTGGACATATGTTTTCATTTCTCTTGAGTTAGGAGTGGAATTGCTGAGTCATATGGTAACTATATTTAACATTTAAGGTCCTTGTGCTCTTTTAACCTTTTTATGACAAAATTGTTCAATCTATAGTTCATAAACTAAAGGTTTCTTAAAATCCTCCCTTCACCCTATGGGAAAAACCACTATTAATAGTTTAGTATACATACCCTCACTTTTTTTTTCAATGCATAGTTTTTATAATATAATTATTATTACATAAATGTGATTGCATTACACATATTCTCCTGTTTCTCACTCTTGTTGCTCAATTGTACATCTAGGACACCTTCCATACCCATCAGGAGAGATGAGGTTGCATGTGTCTCTCTCTTATCAGTCACAGGTCCAGGTGTGTTTTCATTGTTGGCAAGAAATTACAAGGTCAAATAGGCTGATTAAAGGCCATTTCAATCTGTATATTCATTCCATGCACTTGAATGTGATTTTTGTTTCCCTATAATCATAGCCCATCCCTCTGAGGACTCCATTTGCTGATTGATTTAAAAAACACAGTGTGAAATTGGAAATTATACTGGACCTAACACTAACTAGGGTTAAAATATAAAGCTGTGTGGGAGCTAAGTGTGAGATGGACTTGGCTTACCCCTTGATGACTAGACCTATTATTTCCTGTTTGTTGTTTTATTAAATGATAATATTAATATATGAATGCGTGCATAATTATAAAGTAATATTTTCAGAAAAGAGATGAACAGATGGTTCTCTACCTCCCCAAACCCTCCCTTCTCCATGACATTTTAATAAGTTGGTGTGTTTTCTTTCTGGACCCTTTTCTATTTCAATAGAAATGTTTACATATCTGTAGTTTTGTCTTTCATTTCCTTTTTACATGAACACCATAGTACACATATTATTTTGTGGCTTTTCCTAACTTAACATTATATTTTGTAAATCTTTCACAAATAAAAGATCATTATGAGTTGGATTTGAAATCGTGTCTCTGAACACCTCACCAAAATCGAACTGCAGGAGCTCCTCAGTAAATTTCCTATTGTTGGAGAAAAGATCATTTTAGAAACACACCAAGAAGTAATCTGGCATATTTAGGAGAGCCCCTTCGCAGAGGCAGCAACCCGGCGGGGATGCCAGGCGGTCCGGGTTGCTTCACCGTGGTCCAGGCGCACGCCTCAGAGCTGCGGAGGCATATGCGTCAGAACGGTGACACTTACTTTGGGCCGAGTGTCCACGACGTAGATGAAGTCGCTTCCTGGGTTGGCTTTCCTGATGGCCTGGAGCATCTGCTCGTCTTCCAGGCACCGGGCACTGAAGCCGGACAGGGGCTGGCTGCTCCGGCAGATGGAGGCCTGCGGGGAGAGGCCGTGGCAACACGTCAGACCCCTACCTGTGCGGGCAGACACGCGGGGACCCCCTGGGCCAGCGGCGCAACAGGGAGCCCCTTGGTTCGTGGGCGCTCTCTATGTGGGTGGGAAGTGCAAAGGGTTTCTGTGTAAGAGACGGGAATGTGGAAGGATGTCTGCATATGACCCAAATGAGGACATTTAAAGCCATTTCAATAACCTGCTTTCCTTTTCACTGGTGTCGATTCATTTTCCTGCTGAAGGGAGAAATATAAACTAAATACTTCTGCTCCTAAAATGTACAGCATACTACTCATGGCAAGACCAGTAAAATAAATAAATAAATAAATAAATAAATAAATAAATAAATATATATATATGTGTGTGTGTGTGTGTGTGTGTGTGTGTGTTTAAAGGCTTCCCATCCTTTTTTACGAGGCCATTTAGAAACATCACAAATACCCCAAGCCAGTTCTAACCCTACATGGGGGACTTCCCGCTGGGACAGAAGCCCAGGCTGCTGCTGGGTTGGGCCCTGGAGGGCGGCAGGCACCAGCCTAGGCTGGCCCACGTGTGGGAGAGGCAGGGGTCTCTGGGACTCGGCCTTCACTCTCTTCTGCAACTTCTCTATTTGCAATTCTAACAGGTATAGGGTTATATTGTTGGACAGTATACACAAGAGTGTAAACGTCTGCCCTAGTTATTAACAGGTGCGTAGAGATACAACTGCGGAGCTCAAACACATATACTCTGGGACAAAGTACCTTTTCTGGGTTTAGATTTTGTTTAAATATTTAAATTCAATTCAGATCATCAAGTACGATCAATATAGGAATGAGTCGAAGAGTCTCCACTGAGACCGTGAGGCCCCTGGACATGAGGATGAAGGCACTGCCGGCCCGCAGGGAGGAAGAGAGCCCCCTCTTGCTCTGCGCAGGCTCAGCAGGGGACACTTTCACTGAAATCAGTCCTGGTGGAGCCTGTTCAGGGTGCCTGAACGGCAGGGCTCTCTCCAGGAAAAGGCATCCCAGCTCTGAGTCCAAGCACAGCTTAACTGTCCCTAAAGCGCAAGTTAGCTAGGGTTTCAGGTTCTCCGTAATAAGGCGAGCTTTGGCACTCCCCATCGGAGCAGGAGGGGGGTGTTTCTCACGAACTAGACCACCCTTCGCTGAGTCCCTGGGGGCCGAGCAGCTCAACACAGCTGGGCAGCTGTCAGCGGTTCTGGTACCACTCTGTAACGGGGACGGGAGACGGCCGAGGTGGCTCCAGGAACCCCAGGGCCTGCAGCGGGGGGTGGGACTCAGGAGAGCAGCGCTGGGGGGCGTGGGAAGGAAAGCCAACGTCCAGCCAGCAGGCTTGTTTAATTCTTGAGTCCTTGGCAGCACAAGTGCACCTGCTGGTCAAGGAGAAAGGGACACAAGGGACTGACCAGGGATGGGAGGAGCCAGCTCAGGGGAGAGCCAGGAGAAAGGTGGACTGACGGTAGGGACCAAAGGGGTTGGGTACAAAAGGCAAGCTACAGCACATGGATGGAAACTGAGTTCCCACACATGGGTCCCCTGGTGCTTTGTCTGGGGGCCTATTTCTTCTCATCTCTAGAGGGGTCAGAATTGGAAGAGTGGGCAGGTGGGCACATTACGTGTTCCCCTGGGGTACCCAGGCAGGTAGCAATGCTTAGAAACACATCTCTGCCTTATATCTCATAAGAAGAGCTGAAACTTGAAGTACTGTCTGCTTTAAATGTTTGAAAGACAGGAATGCAATTATTTTAAATGAGAACTGACGGCTGGATGAATCGTTGTCAGGCCTGGATATCGAATGGAGACGCACACAGGGCTTCCACGGTGCGAGGAGGGGCGGGGGCGGGAGGCAAAGAAGCCGGGCTCTGTGGTCCCACGGCTGAAAATGCCATCCTACTCTGACACATGACACACTTGCCCTGTATAATACTCACAAAGGGAAATAGAAAATCCTTTATCAAGAATATTAAAACAGAAAAAAATAAATAAAAGAAGCAGGACTGGCACTACGCTCACTTTTTAAATATGCAGGGCGCCCCCACCTCTTCACAACAGAAGAACAGAAGACCCCCCCTCCCTTACCTCTATGGATGCTACAAAAAAGGTACATGTTGCTGGCACCCTAATTTCAAGTAAAACATCATGAAATTCCCTAGTCATTCCATCTTTTTTTTTTTTTTTTTTTTTTAAGGAAATCTACATCTTCCTTTGCCTTTCAACATTGCTCCGGTTCTGGGTAGGTTGGAATATATTTGGAGTCAAATAATATGATCAGTAATAAAATACTTGCCTTCTTTAGATCCCATTTCAGAGCAGTGAGCGTAACTAAAAATAAGACCATGGAAAGTGTCTTTCAACTAACGGCACTTACAGAGCTAAATGAACACTTGCCTTTTAAGCAGGCTCCATAGGAGGCTCTTCGTCCCTCTGGTATAGCTTGAGGCACCTTTGCAAGCCTCCCTTTAGAAAAGGACACAGACCCTGCCCTACTCTCTGCCTACAGGTGCATGTATGCCAGACACTCTCCCTCGCCTGCTTATAAACACAACTGTTTACAGCCTCACGTGGCTTTGAATCCACAGCTATATTATCTAGCTGGAGAATCAAACTTTTTTTTCCTCCCCAGAAATGGAACCACAATTTTTAGTTGTTCACATGGCTACCCGTAAAGCTGTATTTTGTCACCTGGTCCTGGGCAGTTCTGACCAGCAGATGTGAGCAGAAGTGTTACGTGACAGTGTCAGAAACCGTCCCCAAGTTGCCGGGAGCGCACCACGTGGAGGTGATGGCACAGTGAGGGCCAAACCCCAGGATGGCAGGCAAGACTGGTGCCTGGAGTGTGGGTGCCTGACAGGTGAGTGATGGAGAGCCAGGACATCGGGCCCAGACCGCTCACTTTTAGAGTTTTATGTGAAAAAAATAATAATAAAGTTCTATTGTGTGTAAGCCACTGTTATTTGTTCTACTGGTGGCAGACAATCCTAATTCTAGCATTTACAAATAATATTTAAAAATAAACCCGCTCTCCATAAACAAACATTTCTTATGCAAAGGATACTCCAATAATGTGCCCTTAAAAAAAAGAATAATAATAATAAGAAGGTGCCGTAGATTTGGGGAGAGGCAGTGTTTTAAAAGTAGGCACTGCAAAGAATCTGTCTGAACAGGCAGAATGCCTCTGCTGTGCTCACTTGGATGACTGTGTTTAGGTATTTTCTCTCTCCGTCCCTTTACTTTATTGTCACATCCACATGGAAGGTCAACATCTCCACGGGCAGAAGTTCAAGCTAGCTGTGTTGTTTCTCGTACCACACACAGCAACATCCGCATGCCTCCAAGGAGAATTCGAACACACACACACAGCAGAAGGCCGCGAGGAATGTCTGCTGCTGATAAAACAAGGAAAGCAACGCCCAGAACGGCTGCCGGCCTCGGCACTTACGTGGTTATCTTTATAGTAGTAAGATAGGGCCGGAAACCTCCGTCTGCTCCGGAACTTGGAACTCCCCACTATGATGTGGGCCGTGGCCGGTCTGGGGACATACAGGTCGGTAGGGTAAGAATCACAAACCTGTCGCGGAAAATACAAGGGGATTTTTAGGCAATCCGGTAAGGCTTGGCGAACAACCACAAGGAGTTTGGTTCACCAGATGTACAGGTTACATGGTGAGGTGGTCCTGACCAAGTTACAAGGAGGCGATTTTGAGGACACCCACAGCCACTTCAAAGGAACGAAGGGCTACTGGTTCTATGACATCAGAGTGAAGGAAGCAAGATATGCTCTAGCATCTTGCCTTGTGCACTGTCCCTGCCGAGGGCTCTTCGTGTGAGAGGAGACGGTGACAAATGAGAAGTTCTTTCATCACAAAGGGACAGACTGCAACTCAGCATCCCGGCAGCTGAGAAAACTTAGGCTGCCTGTTTTGATTGAAAGAGGGCTTGACTCTGGGAGACGGCTTCCTAAAACGCACACACCAGCAGTAAAGGCCCAGGTCACCTTTCTGTCCCCCGCACACAGTGTGTGCAGCCCTGCCTCTGAGCCCTTCCTGGACAGTCCTTCCCCTGACCTGCCCAAACCTCGTCCATTGTGCAAGGGCCAACATCTCCTCCTCCTCCTTCAGGAAGCCTCCCCTCTGTGCTTCCTGCTCTTGTGAAATCCTGGCTCCGACTTTCTGACGCACAGGGTATAACAGCTTTATTTTTGTGTCCTTAGGTGTCCATTTTAGAAGCGGTAAGAAGTGATCGGTCTTCTCTGTGCAGCCCTGACTGTGATTCCCACAGGGGAAGTGGGCTCCTTCCAGTGATCGTGCAGTTGAGTTGGAAATCAGCCGTTTAGAATCTGCCTCTGACTTGCAGACCTCATGACCTTCGGGAAGCCAAACTGCACCGAGCGTTTTGGTTTTCTGATCTCTAACACTGACATGGAACTGAAATATTATCCTGGAGTTGGTATAAGGATCAGATCAGGTCACACCCATGACAGAGCGCTTTATAAACTATTAGGTGTGACGAAAGCATTAGTGGTACCAGCAGTATCAGCAGCTGATCTGCGGCTGGACACACATTTTGCTCTGAGGGCAGCCAGTGAAGATGGTTTAGGTGGCAGGTGCCTAGGCTTCACCAAAGCAACTGATTTTTCCTGGAAGTCAAGCATCTTCTGGGGTGTTTCAAGAGGAGTCCTCGAGCAAGGGTAGCAAAAGGGGGAAAGGCTTTATCTGCACGTCATTGGCCCCTCGTCACACGCCCCGCCCCCACCTTCCACTCTGAAAAGATGGGACTGAAGGGAGTGATCTCCCCGCGGCCCCCAGTGAGACCCACGGCTGCAGAGCTCGTACACTGGCCTGTGGTGCTGTTGTTCGTCCCTTGTCTGCCTGCACTCTCTTTGTCACCAGATTGGTGGACAACATTGAGCAGGACAAAACAAAAAGGACACAAAGTATAATTTTAGCATTTTGTCAGACATTTTAGGGAAGATGATCAGACTTTGATGTGGGCTCCGGTACTGACACTATGGAGGAAAATCCCGTTCTGAGAGCAGACGGCCCCGCCCGCGGGGACCCAGAGAGCTTTTACTGGAATCTCCACCACAAGACACCAGGCTTTCTTCCCCATGTGACTCTGGTGTCTGATCCTCCCTGAGTCAGTCAGCAAGGACCTCCCTACACAGGCCACACCTGCCTGTCTGAGCTTCAAGAGACATTAAGTCTCTTGCATCAGACTAATGACATTTTCTTAAAATAACAGTTTTAAAAAGGAAATTGGTAGGTTTTCAGTAAGTTGGGGATTACCTACTTTCTTCCATATAACAACACTAAGGAATCGCAAAGTTATTGATGATTAAATGAAATAAAAATAAGGAAGTCATGGGAGAGATGCCTCAACATGCTTATATCATACAGCCTTTCTGAGTAGCCAAGGGTGAGCTAGGGACTCTGGCGCTTCTGCCAGGTCCTCTCATGGCTCCCCAAGGCCAAAAGGTGCCCAGCTTGGCCCAGGTCATGGCCCATACATGTACCATCTCTGAGATGGCACCAAGAGAGAAGGTAGACACCCAGAGACCACTCTCCTTGCTACCCTCAGCCCCACCCTGTGCAGCGACCTGGCTGTTGTCTACCTTCTCAGGGCCCTCTTTCTTCACAAGGAGAGGAAGACTCTCCTGCCCTCTAATAGCACCTGGGCTCTCTCTCCCTCCACAGAGCAGGAAAAGACAGACCTTTGTGGCTGGCAGGTGTACGGACCAAGAGCCCAACAACCCGAGGCCAGACACCAGTGCTCAGCCCCGTACCAGCTTCACGGCCTCCCCACACCCGCTCCCGGCCCCGGACCACAGCAATGCCAGTTCCAGGGACTCCTGCTTTCCCAGAGCACTGGGTCGAGGGGAAAAGGCTCCGAGGGACAGAGCTTGAATACGTGGCAGTCAGTTAAGCACCTGCCTGGGAAGCTCTAATTGAAGCTAAAACCCCTTTGGAAAAATGTCAGGCTCATGGCGCCAGTTAACTTGGTTTTAAGATATGACTTCTTAACCAAGCTGGATAAAAGTAAATTCATCCTGCTGTCATGAAAGTAGGCAGCACTTCCAAGTGGAAATCAAAATAACAAGCCTGGATAGCAGTGCCTACTGTCGTTTTTGCAACAAGCCCACGCAGTTATAGCCAAAATTCTGCCCATGAAGAATGCACAGCACAGTATAATTTATGCCACCAAGTTGTGAAATGACAACACAGCTCCCCAAAGTTTGTCTGGTTTAGAAAGTCACACAAAAATTAGGAGAGAATGAGAGGTACACGCACGTGTAAAACGCTTTATTGGAATCTTCTCTACACTGACTGCCTTAGCAAAGTGCATTAAGTGAAAATGCATTCTGCAGATTTTTTTTTATTTATAAGAAAGCAATTTTCTTTGTCCTCCACTAAACTAACCTGCCGGGAGTGCCTGCATGTCTCGGTTGGCCTTGCCATGATGAATCTTTTTTGGTAATGCTTTCACTCACTAAACAAGTTTTACTGAATACTTATGATGTGCCAGGCATTATGCTAGGTGCCAGGGCAATAATAATAAATACAAAAGAGTTGTTGGCCTCAAGGCCTGATCTCTATGGGCGTGGTCATAACCTTATAGTAAGTGCATTTTCCACTGCAAGGTATCAGATCTCCGCATTTACTGAGGACCAATCACTCAGTTGAGCTAAGAGTTGGTTGTCAGGAACTGAGATATATCTGTTAACATTGACAACTTTCTTCTTCAATATTTAGAACCTAAAATTTATTTCAAGGGAACTGTGATATAATGGGGAGATGAAAGAGAGTATGAGCAGCATAAAATGATTTGTATATAAATAAAGTAACACATACCACATAAAACATAGCTGTAGAAAACTAAAATAAGCAAGATTTTAAAAAAAAATTACTGGTTTGATTTACACTTTAAATTTTATTCTGAGAGAACTAGATTAAGATTTTAACCTAGTAATGAATGTCAATTATGCTATTTAAATAAACAATTGCAGGAGTTAGGTACAAAAGAAAATTCTACCTGAGCAAGTCAGACTACCCTGCACATTGTCTTATAAATAAGGATGATAGCAATGATGATGGAGATGATACGGCTGATCAGACAGTGGCAGACCTGACTCTGGAACCTGCTTTTGAACTCTGTGTGTGGACAGTAGCTTCCTCTCCAACAGATGACACTACCAGCTCCACTCACCTCAAATAGTTGGTGAGAAGACAGAAATGACTCTTGTAAAAGAAGGAAGAAGAAAGTAAATGCTTTCTCAGCCATGAGGTTGAAAGCCAAAGTAACGGATGAGGGCACAACCTTCTGAATGGACTACCAGTGAGAAATCCGACTTTTAAAAATATTTCCAAATTGGTAATAAATAAGGGTACATTACCTTTTTCTGTATTTCCATGATATTTGTGTAATCAGAGAATTCCCTGGGTTTTCACCTTTTCTATTTCAACATAATTTATGTATTATTAGTTTGGGTTTCCTGTGTGTAACTTTTGAAAAGAAATGCTAAGTAACTCATGTTTTGCAGTCTCTACAGTGTAAAATGTAAGTGACTAAACATGAGTCATGTTTGTGGTCTGAGTCTAGAAGAAAAAAATCCCATTTACAAATAGGAAGAATCTGTGTTCCCCCCAAAAATATTATTCCACAAAATTTTCTTCTTTCCCAAGGGTGTGTCATATTCATAAAATAAGGGCATTCAATTCCAACTTTCTTTGGTAACCTTGAGTTTTCCTTCCTTTCATTTCAAGGCTAAAAATTCACTGCAGAGGTTGGCTGTAGAGTGAGAACTGACTATCTGATTACATTAGCCAGATACTTTATAATGACTGGGACAAAAGGCCCCAAAAGTCTCCTTACAGTGTAAGGTTATGGCTGTTAGATTTTAGTATAATTATGAAGAAAATTCAGTATCATGAAAGCATCCATTCTATCCCAACTAATCTATAAATTTGAGATACTCAGAATAAAATAGAAGGACCTGACCTGTAGGACAGCGTGATACATTGCAAAGCTATAACAACCATAATTAATAAAAATGTAATTACTGAAATTATACAGTGTCAAACTGCATTGTTAGCAAAAAGATCAGACCTTTTTTTTAAAAAATATACCAAAACATGAACCAAATAGAAAAGACAGACAACTCAAAACTTGTGATGATCAGCTCTGACCAGCATGGCTCAGTGCATTGGGCCTCATCTTGCAAACCTGAAGGTCACCAGTTCGATTCCCTGTCAGGGCAGAGGTCTGGGTTGTGTGCCAGGCCCCTGGTTGGGGGCTTTGTGAGAGGCAACCGATCCATGTTTCTCTGGTACATTGATGTTTCTCCCCCTCTCCTTTTCCCTCCCTTCCCCTCTCTCTAAAAATAAATAAATAAAATCTTTAAAAAAAGATACTGACATTCAAAAGACACCCTGGGAACAGGACAGAAATATCTTGGCAGAGGAGATACTTGCAACAGTTATACATGATACCAGACTATGATCTAGAATTTATAAAGAATTTCTATAAATCAATAAGAAAAAGACAACCTTATATAAAAAAGGATCAAAAATATGAACAGGTAAGTCACAGAAGAGTCAACGTGAATCACCAATAAACACGAGCTCAGACTAGCTAGTGATGAAGGGGATCCACGTAGAACCTCCCCGAGATCCATTCACCCCAGTCAGATTGACCTTCTTTCAAATTTAACTGCACGATCAGTTCATAAATTCAAATGGTTATAAAAATGAGTCATCTAGATGTCCAATGATTGGGAATACATACGTATATTATGGTACATTCATTTGCTAAAATGTTACATACATGGTCATTTATCTGACTGATAGGCAGACTGTGTAGCAATGTAGAAAATCCTTATGGTTAGATGAAGAAAATAATCAAGATTCAAAATATGTGACTGGAAATGACCAAATAAGAGGCAATAAGCCATAAATGGTCAATCAGCACATACAAAGCTACAAATCAAAAAAAAAAAAAAATCTCATTATCA
Organism: Furipterus horrens; assembly: GCF_987537825.1. NCBI lineage: Eukaryota > Metazoa > Chordata > Mammalia > Chiroptera > Furipteridae > Furipterus > Furipterus horrens. The sequence goes on from NW_028327182.1 coordinate 88,086,365, forward strand.
AGTTGCCAAGCATTCTCATATGCAACTGTTGAGAATTTATATAAACCGGTACAATGTTTCTGCAATTCTTTTGCTAATATGTCCAAAAATTTGTTTAAACTTTTTGACCTAGAAATTCCACCTGTAGGAAGCTCTTGTTTTAAAAAAGATTTTTTTTAAACATGGCAAAGGCATAGTTACCAGAATCTTCTCGTTATATTATTTAAAATAATAATAAATAATAATAATCTAAATGTTTTAAAATTGCCAATAGGTAGACTTACTGATATAATCATGTAATATTGTATAATGTTTTAAACAATATAAAATATATTTATTGACAGAAAAATACAGTACGTAGTATGACTCTCTTTGTTATATCTATTTAAATGGTTCCTTTCCTCTACCTTTTCCTATTTTAAACGACGAAATACACTACTTATATAAAAATGTTATTAAATTATGCAGACGAGAAAAACATCTGAAGGAACATTTTAAAAGTTAATAGAAGAATGTTACGGCAACAGGATAGATGGCATGTTTTCTTTTTTCTCTTTATTGTAAGTTCGCTGCAATGTTCTCACTTTACTTTTATCACTTCAAATATTTTTTTAAATGAGTAGGGATATCAACACTGATCTGCAAGCCTATCGTTAGAGAGAATGTGGGATTAATTCTGCCACTCCTGCTTCCCTCCCTCTCCATATTCCTTTCTGCAATGTGGACACAGTCTTCCACATTTCTCTAGGGAAGCCTCTTGGGGACCTTGTGTACCAATCGAGAGTTCAGGGAGTACAGAGCAGAGCTGGTGCCAAACTGCCATCAGTGTCTCTGTGACTTCCCCACTAATCACTCGCTGAACTATAAAAAGCCTTTGATGGGAGAACAGGGCCTGGCTGGCTCTCCCACCAAATGATAGGGCCGTGAGGTCTGCCTGCTGCTGGGCCTGTCTGGGTTTCCATTTCCTCATCCATTAGAGGGAGAGTGTGGAGGGGCTGTTCTCCCAGGTGCCCTTGTTCAAACTTTCTGACTCAAGGAGCAGGTAGGAAATACAGCCAGCAATAACCAAGAAAGGCTTCGAAATCCACCTCTCTGCGTCTATACAGAGCTACCCAAACGGAAGAAGGTCAAGCAGGAGTCTGCTAAGCTGTGTGAAATCACGATCGCATTTGGAATAAGGACGTGGCTCTCACTAAGGGCAATGCCTCCACTTACCCTGTAGTCTCTGTTCACATCGCTGAGCTGCCAGTAATCATTAGGGAGGCCCATGCGCTTGTATTCTTCACCAAGATCAATCAGCATCCATCCTTGTTCTCTTTCTTCTTTATCCAGCTTGGGGTTGAATGAAAAGCAGTATAGCTCCTCATATTTAACTGCAAGAAAGGGGAGAATAAAGCCTAATTAAGCTCAGTCAAAGCCAGAGCCAAATCATTTCAAAGCATCTCTGTCTGGTCTGGAGTACACAGAGAGACCAGCCCGGCTCCTCGCCCCTGGGAACCCAAGAGCACCCTGTCTCTGATGCCAGGGTCACCTCTCTCTCCCCAGCCACGACAGGAAGACCTGGGACAACCAGACTCAACTTTGCAAGACCATCTGTAATTTTAGAAACAAGGGCTTCTCCATTTGGTGCTTTTTTTTTTTTTTTTTTTTTTAGTTGCTTTTGAAAGCAAATATATTTTCCAGACCACACAAAACCTAAAGCATAGATATGAATTCAGAAGGCCTGCATTCATTAGACATCCAGTTTATGTCTATAGGGCTTGGATTTGGTTGGGCACCTGGGAATGGACGGATGCCCAGGGCACTGCCATGTTTTGATGCTCACAGTATTAAAAAAAAAAAAAAGTTGAAAAACTGTAGAATATATTTATATATTCGCACTGAAAACTTCTGAACTTTTTACAACCACATAAATGTCATGATTATACTGCCCATACAATATTTATAGGATTCATAAAAAATATCAATTCATAGTGCATGGCACCCTGGTCAAACAGGGGCAGTTGAAGAATATAGACCAAAATTCTTCTTTCAATTCTGCCAGGACATCTGCCTTTTATTCCTGTGAGGCCAGATGCATAACCCCACCCACTCCCAATGAGATCCGGGATTTGGTTTCCTTGCTCTGGTTTTCTTTGTTGCAGGCAGCGTCTAGTCCCTCGCTGTCTGTCTGACAGAAATGTAAGCAAGCCACACCTGTCATTTACAATGTCCTTGTAGCCACATTGAAAAACTAAAAATAAGCAAAAATCAATGAAATTAATTTTACTGATTTAACCCAATATATCCAAAAATTATTATTTCCACATGTGCATAATGTAAAACTTACTGATACTTTGTATATTTTGTTTTGTACTGTCGTTGGAATCCCACATGTCTTCCACACTTAGCAGCGCATCTTAGTTCATTCTGGCCACACTTTATGCTCTACCAGCCGCATACAGCATCTGCTGATTATAAATCATGCCTGATAACTCACCAAACCCTGTTTCATCCAGGATTTGTTCTGATGAAACGTACTAACCCATCTAGCAGGCACCATGATGGGCCTCGTTTTATATGGAGAAATCTGAGGCCTGGAGTGGCTGAGGAATGTTCCCAGGGTCACACAGCTAGTCACTGGGCCGTCTAGACTGAAATTAGGCAATCTGGCCATTCAGTACATGTTCCTAATCCTCCCCACACCCACCTTCCCACACACCGCTCCTCCAAGGCAGATGCTTCTCTCTTCTGCCCAGATGGCCCATTTCTGTATCTTTTCTCTCCTTGTTCCATATCCTTACTCATCCTGGTTTTCTCCAATAAGATTTCCTTCTCCTCACAGTTTTCTCAGATCCCACATTTAGTGCTTACTCTGGTGAAGCATCACTGTGGGCAGTTTAATGCTCCTGCAGGCCCTGTAACCTGGAGACCCTATAAAGGTTCTCAGAGGAGCGCACAGGCAGCCTGAGATCAACACTCCCTTTCAGGTGCCATGCAATTACTACTGAGATAATGTGTTTACAAGGAAGAAGAAAGAGAAGGATCATATTTGAAGTACCAGACTTTCCATCAGACATACACTTTCTTTGTAGAAATGAAGTTCGAAGACTGAGGTGTATCAGTGAGGTGAGCTATGCTCTATTTCAGTCTCTCTTGATGCCATATTTCTAAACTTCAAAATTTGGAATAGCAGTGATTTCAGCAAATCAGGAAACACACACACACACACACACACACACACACACACACAGGGCAGCCACCTCCAGTAAAAGTGTTCCTTGTGGTCTCAGCTAACTGAGGAGACGGCATGTGAAACTGAGATTCTGTTCTGGGAACAGGAGTCTTGACAGTGACCCATCTTTTCCGTCTCTAAGTACCATTTTCATGAGTCAGGCTTCTGACATCATCAAGTTAACCGCAAATGCAATGTGTCGAAGAGGCCAAAAGAATGTCTTGAGAAAGCCTCAGCTCCCCGAATGAAAAAAGAGCTAATGAATACGGAGTAATAATGGACATGAAGGTCCCTTTGTTAATTATTTACAAATAGGTTCAAAGGTAGAAGAGGAACTACCGTCTGACTACCGACAGTTTTTCCGTGCATGGGTTCCTGTTTGTGGCCATTGGGAAGAGGCAAGGAAACTATACATAAACTAAAGCAAGAGTGATGGTACCAGGCATTCAGATCACTCTTGAATTGGGAGGCATTCAAATGGACTTCCACTGACTTATGAAATTTCTGCCTTCAGTTATTGTTAAGGACAAGGACGGCCAGCCATACCTCCAGCCCACTTTAAGTAAAATTCGACGTGAGGGCGGAGAAACCTACGTTTCTGTCAGCCAAAGCACACAGAATGTGGGCAAGCTTCCTGCCCAGAGGCCGGCTCAGAAGAGGCCTTCAGCTGAGGAATGACCGCTCAGAGGAATTGGAAAGTACCATCAACGCAGTCATAAATTTTACTAAATAGTTTCCTTGCACAATATTGCATTCCCCTCTTTCTCCTGAAACACCCCTAGCAGAACGTTTAGGAAGGGGTACAGAAGTAAATTAAAAACAAGGGTAGGGCTAGAGAAATCTCCAGTCTTTACAGAATCTGAACTCAGAAAATGTATGGGCTTGAGGAAGGTCAAGTCCCTGATTTGTCACCCACTCTTAAAACAGACGTGTTACATACTCCACTGGCTTTTCACATCACCAAGTCTGGGCCATCGCACCCAACATCAACCCTGGGAGCTGTCAGTGACCACAGGGCTCAAGCCTGGCCACACCCCCAGGAGGACGCAGGAACTCCCCCAATGAGAAGCAAAAATACTCAACGTGCCTTAGACGGGGGAAATAAATTGGATGCGCATCTCTAATTTAAATTTTTTTTTTCAGAAAAAGTTAAGTGTAAATTATTCTAGTATTTCCTTTATCGACCTACTTAAATCATATGATTGTTAAACAAAGGCAGACTGGAAGATTTTGCTATTCAGAAAAAAAAAAAAAAAGGCAATTTCTGAAATGCCGCATTCAATTCAGAAAGAACAACAATTTGGTGATGTTTCTAGAAAAGCCAACTCAGTGCTTCAGGACTCAGGGAGACAGCAGGAGCTGCACCCAGGCCTGGAGTGTTGGCTGGCGCTGTTCTGTCAATATTTGCGCCCTGTTGTTCATCGTAAACAAAGGGGAGCACGTGTCACTGCCATCGCTTCGGCACCTGTGGTTCCGTCACCTCTTCCCTCTCAGGGGGTCCCGCTGCCTCTTCCTGGGGAAGATGTAGCCATCAAGAGCCAACCCTTTCATCTTGGAAGCACCAAGCCCACAAATGGCCATCCGTATACTCAACCTCTGCGTCTCCTCCCGCCCCCATAGAAAGGGGAAGGGTGTTCATTGCACAAAGAAGAGAGCTGTGGGTACACAAAGCATTCAGGGAGGACAGAAATATAACCTAGTTTGCTTCCCGGGTATCTGGCTAAAGGTTATGAAAACAATCTTTAGGGAACCGTGTTCTCATATTATAGACTATTTGGGAGGAAAGAAGTGATATAATATTAAAATCAAAAGGACTTCAAAAATCAAAAAGAAACTTGTAACAACCAATATGAAAATTGAAGAATACAATTATATCATTGGTTGTTTCCCTTCCACAATTTAAAAAAAAACTTGAAAGGAAAAGCCAACATGAATGAGCATCAGCAGAATGGGAAGCGTGGGTGAGGGAAGGGAACAGTCACGAGAAGGACACAGAAATGTGGGTATTTCAGAACCAAAAGTAACAACTGAAAGCAAAATGGCTCCAAATAGTCTGCTTAATCCGGGCAACTTAAAATAAATGAACTTGAAAACCTTTTAACAAGGGGTGAGAAGATAACACAGCTATTATTGGATTTTGCTTATTTTCAACACACAAACATTCAAATGAAACGTTAGGATAGTGGAAGCTAATACTTAGGGGAAAAGAGCGAGTGGATTTAGAGGTTAGTGTCATCAATAAAAAGGAAATTACCCCTGAAAAACTATTCAGCTGCAATGATTTAAACAAAGACTATAAAAAAAATTATATTAAGCAAATGACGTTATGTCAATTATGATACTTTAAAAATCATAATGAATAACAGAAGAACTGAGGACTAAGATGATCTGAAAAATAAGTTAGAAAAAATGGGGAAATAAAGAGATGGTTTAAATAGTCAAAGTTCCACAAACTCTACAAAAGGAAAGGTAATTGATATGCAAATAAACTGCAGGACGCAAATTGGAGGAGAAAAGAAAGAACATAGGCAAAATGGAAGCTCTCCGAAAAATAGGGCTTTTTAAAAAAAATTTGTTTGTTTGTTTGTTTATTTTTAGAGAGAGGGGAAAGGAGAAAGAGAGGGAAAGAAACATCACTATGTGGTTGCCTCTCATTTGCGCCCCCAACTGGGGACCTGACGTGCAACCTAGTCATGTGCCCTGACTGGGAATCGAACCAGCGACACTTGGTTCGCAGGCCGACACAAAATAGGGCTTTTTTTTAATCATAAAAATGTATATCCTAACAAGTACTTTGGGTCTATGGGATTAACTTATTTTCTCATATGGGCCATATCATTATTTCACCTTGAGTTATTTCTTTACTAAGAGTTAAGGAACTTACTGGATTTGGCTACATTATTTTTTCTTACTGGGATCTTTATAGTGCATGATCAAACTCTTAAAAATCTTAGTTCATACAAAATGCAAACCGATAAAATCTTGCCAAATTTTTCAGTCATTTGATTTACCCTTGTCCCAGAAATCCTAACTCAGGGAAAAGAATTGTAAGAGCTTTGAAAATATCTCCTTTGTAAGCCTTGACTTAAATGGATTCTCAAACATTTTTTCCTTCTGTAATTAAAACAAACAAAAAAAATGTCCTCTACAGGATCTTGTGGCTAGCTGGGTCCATAAGGGAAACTGAAAATACGTGATTTGTGTTGGTGACTAAGCACAGAGCTATACGGTAGCACTAGAATTCAAAGTATACTACACACACACATACACACACACATACACACATACACAGCTCTCTCTTCTCATATACCCAGAGGAGGGTAAAGGTGTGTTTTGTGAAAGATCCTTGGATGATTCTGATAAGCCACCCCTACTCCCCACTGAAGCCCCCTCCACCTTTCCCCACTGCCACCCAGATGCAAAACTCTGCTTCCTGATTTTAGCCTCACCTTCAACATTAAACTGTGAAACTGCTTGGGTTCCACTTCATCTTCCCACACTTATGAAAGTCTTGTGCTTTAAGTAAACTGTCCTTTCCAATTCCAATGTTTCCAAATGCTGGTGGCTTTTAAAAATCTTCTAAGAGAATGCCTTTAACTCAATTAAGGACTATGGTTTCCTTTTTGATCTCTGGCTATGCCAAATATCTAACTCTCAAAACATCACCCCTAAGAGAAAGTGTGTACTTTTAAAATTGGGGGGACACTGACTGTCCTCCCTGGGGACCCTCACAATGTGAGTCCTGGCGCTCACTGACATCGGGGTCAGAGTCCTCAATGGCGCTGTGATCTTTGAGCCACTTAGCCCTTTCCCAGGTCTCCGGGCTATTCGTAAACCCCATTAATCTGGTCAGAGCCCACTTGTCATTCCGGACGTCCATTAATCAGCGACATAGAACTGCTGGCCCACAATTGTCCTTGCTTTCTCGACTGCGTGCAACCTAATGTACATCTTCCCAGACCTCTGTTCCAATTATAGTGCCGCCTCCAAAAAGTTCAACCACTTTCCTGGCTAACTCGGCAGTTCTTTTCAACGCAGGAAGATGAAAAAGCTTCAACCAGCTGCCTTCAAAGAGGAGCAAATAAAGTCCACATCATCAGACTCAGACAGCTCCCTGGCATCACTTTCATTACCTAACTTTAGCCCTTAGCTGTCTGCAGACGCTATGGTCAGAGCATAAGAAACTGAGGACCTTGAAGAGTTTATAATCAAACTTCTTGTCCCAAATCACAAAGCATTTAGCAAAGTAACTGCACACTCCTATCCTATTTCCTTGCTAATGACTTCTGGGTAACACGACCATGGATGTGACTTTCATATAAGTGACCTCTTTTCACTATATTCTCCTAAGAAACTTAGATGTGTGTTTTCTTTAAGCAAAAGAACCCCACAGCTCACACAAGTTACATGGGGAGACTAGAAACAGTTCTGTAGATGGGCGTAATAGGCTAGAAATCTGAGGATCCAGGAGAATAATTGAGAACAGGTACTCCTCAGATCTACCAAACCTTTCCTTCCTGGGGTGCTCCAGGAGGTTCTGTTTAGGAGATTCAATGGCTCCATACTTTGAATATTCACTGACGCTAACAAAGGTCTAGTTATACCAACCTTGGGAAACATATATTACTATCCAAAAACAACAGGAACCAAATCTTGAAAGCCCCAAGACAGGGACCACTGCATTAGAATAGTTTGATATCAATGTTTTCCATATGGAACAATTTATCAGTTTGGTCTCAGACCTCCATCAAGGTTACTTGATTATCACAGGATCAGAAAGGCATCATTTTAAAATGATTCCACCCTGAAAGGAAAACAAACACACTTCTAACCCCCAGAGAAAAAGTAAATACTAAGAATAATGGAAGAAGTTCATATGGCAGACCACTCAGGGAGAGGAACACGATTAGTCAGGTTTCTTGGCCTCATACGAGGCGTGGGCTAGCATATGACTCCTAAAACACTGTATCATTCTCAAGCACTATATAAACTTCTTGAATGTGATTAGTGAATTCCTTAAGAGTGGGTCCATATAAACGCTGAGCTCCTCTGCCCTACCTGGCCTTGCAAGGCGTATCAGAGAGATGTACACATCATGGCAGTCCCTCTCCTGCGGTATGATGAGTTGTAAGAGCTGAAAGTTCTTGCAACGAATAAGCAGATGGCATCCGGTAGCCGTTGTTGCCTGTTTTTCAATGGTAGCAATCTGGCTGTGAAGAATCTACAACCGAAAGTCAATGTGGATATAAGCTCAGCACAAATCACTGATGAACAGGACAGGGAGGGATGCAGATCTCGGAGCCACACAGACAGACAGCCAACACTCCCCACCCTTCAGCTAGCTCAACACCTGAGCTCAGATAACAAGAACTGAGGTGTTTGGGGAAAAAACCAACTGTCTAAATTTATCAGGTTACTTTTCAACGCCAAGCTTTCTGATGTTCAGGCTCATGATCGGAAGCCAACTATTCGGTATACCATCTTGTACAAGTCCAGGTAAGAGAACATTTTGGTAGCCAATTGTTGATTGCGGTTAATAGCTAAAATCCAATAAGGGCATGAGATGTTAGTAAAATAAGCCTTGCAATCAACAAAAGCTAGAGATGACTCCGCTGGGAGGGGCCGCCATGCTCCCGAATTCCACATGGAATGTTCAAGTTCAACAGCAGCTTGCGCTTGCTTTCTAAGTCCTTGGGGGCCAGGCAGGCTGCAGAGATTTATTCTAAAGGAAATCATGCAGAAGGGCATCTTTGTTGTTTCAGGAGGGTCTCCGCTTAGTCCTCAATGGCAGCATTTCATTCCTTAAATTCCTTTACAGTAAGTAGGACCTGCCACCATCTGCTGAAAATGTAACAATGTCTATGGAATACAGGAAAGGCCAAATCTACAAGTCAGGGATTCTGGCTCTGTTAATTTTGTGTCATGGTGAGTTGACTATAAAAAATAAGAAATATCCAGTGGTCTTATTCACTAGCAGAAATACCTGATGCTGGGACTCTTCCCTAGCTTTCCTTTACTTTTTTTTGTGTTTTCACATTATCAGAAAAGTGAAGATAACAGGATAAAATGACTGCACGTGGCCCTACTGACATTATTGAATCTCTACTCGAAAGCTGAGACATGAACCACTTGTATCTCTGGCTATTCCTAGGTCTACCTTTGACGATGGCCAAATAATTAGTGTTTAAGATGAGTAAGTAAATGTTGATTTGACTCTGGACAGAAAAGGGCAAAGGTCACATTCCCAAAGCTGTTCTCCAAATACCCGAACACCGAAGGCCTGCCCACCTCACCCTGGGGACAAACAAAACAGTGGAGAAGTGAACTTCTTGCTTCAAATAATGGAAAGCCCAAAATAAGGAATGCATACCCATGTTTCTTTCCTTGTGTCAGGGGCATTTTCCACGAATATGACATGAGTTGCCGTCAAATACAAAGTACCCAGGGCTGCTTTCTTAGAAGAGATTCGATCTACCAAGCGGACATTTTCGACCTAGGAAAATGGGATTGACAGAGTTATAGTTAAAGCACAAGAGGTAGTCACGCAAATAACTAACAGGTCGGTAATCTTGTACTTAATCCAAAATACAATTTTGAAAATTCTCCCAATAGGAAAAAACAAAATTTGCCCCTTATTGATTAGATCACAGAATATGAATCTGCATATCAAAAGATACACATTCAACAATAACTTAAGTATAATTTTAAATGTACTGCAGAAGATTTACAGATGCTGTTCTCTCAGGTTCCCTTTTCTGTGTTTTACATAGGTCAGTGGTTTCATTTCACTGTAATTATATAACTCATTTAAGGCAGATACCTATGCACCACGTTCTGAGTTTACACAATAACTATGTATAAATTACTTTCTATTAAAAAGAAAATAATGTATTTTCCTATGTGTTTCTCAGTTTTAGAAATTGTCTCAAGGCAGGAAATATAAATATATATCTGGGAGCAAAAAGTATCAAAGAAACGTTCTGCATGTTTACAAGGAAAACTTCCCAAGTTAAGATACCTGCATTCATTTGTAATAAAGTCTGTCTACTACATGGAAACCTCACCACTGAGCTATTTTAAACTGCTAGGAGCGATGTCTTAGAAACTTTTTTTATCAAGCATACATTTCTTACACACAGGGTAATCTCAAGGATGTGTGTATTAGGATCTCTCCAATATGAAATGTAATGGGAGCGATAAGACAAGCTCTATGGAACAAGTGAAAACTGAAGACACACACTGGCTCAACCCTTGTCCCTCAAGTCAGGATGGTTCCATGCTTCTGTGAGGCAGCTTAGGGACTAGGAAATTGTATTTGCTCCATTCCTTCGCCCCATGGAGAAGCTGTGGTCCTGATGGAATTGGCGAGCCCAGGGCTTCTCAGCTGCTCCAGGGGAGACCCAGGCAGTCATCCAACCTAATGAACATGGCTCAGGACAACTCCAAGGGCAAACAGCACTCAAGACACCCATTACCCAGTCTCCTCTGAGTCCTTAGAACCAAACCAGCCTTCCAGGTCCCATCCCACTTCTTCCCAATTTCCAGGGACCTAGTAAGGAGAATAAAGAACTAGGTATTTATGGACATAGAACATAGGGTGGGGATTAACTGTGGGAGAGGGGGGAGGTGGGCAGGACAGGGGAGAGCAATGGGGGAAAAAATGGGACAACTGTAATTGAACAACAATTTTAAAAAATGAAAAAAAAATTTAAAAACAGAGAGAGAGAAGAATTAGGTTTGAAACATTGTCTTTATTCTGGGGTGGTTGCATAGTTCCTGAGGCCTTATGAATGGCTACGATTCTTAAAGATGTTCATTGAAAAACCTATCAGCTTACGGTTTTAAAAAGCATTTCTTTTGTTACTGATGTGCTCCACATTCTTTTACATGGGTGCTCATCCCTGTGTCTCCTTAGTAAATGGTCTTCATATCATTGGTTCACTTTCCTACTGGGTGATTACCATTTCTTACCCATTTATCAGAACAGTTTACATAGTAAGGATAGTAGCCTATGGCCTAATTTTTATGTTTTATAACTGCCTCTTTAACAAGCCCTTTTACTGGTTCCAATAATTTTTTCAATAAAGTTGCTTGAATCTTCTGAGTAGAGAGGAATATTTTCTATAATAATTTGTCTCTTTCCAGTATTTATACCTCTTTTTCCCCATGTTTACTGACATGAACTAGAACCTTCAAAATAACACCTTCAAAATAACAGTGACAGTGGTGACAGTGGTGACAGCAGTCATTCTTGTGGTTTTTTTTGTTTTTTCAATGACAGCTTTATTGCAATAGAATTCACATTCCATACAGCTCATCCATTTCAAGTATACAATTCAGTGGTTTTAAGTATATTCATAGCAATGTACATATCATCACTGTGTAATCGTTGCCACAACCAATTTTAAAACATTTTCATCAGCCCACGCAATACAAGACCGGTACCCATGAGCAGTCTCCCCCAACCACTTCAGCACTAGGCGACCATAAACGGTAGTTCCTATCTCTGTGGATTTGTCTGTTCTGGACATTTCATGTAAATGGACTATGTCATACTTTCTGATGGGTTTCTTTACCTTAGCATCATGTTCTCAATCTATGTTTTAATCCAAATTCATCCATTTGTAGAATGTATTAGTACTTCATTTCTTTTTAATGCCAAGTAATATTCCATTATATTGATATACCACATTTTATTTATCCATTTGTCAGTTGACAGACCTTTGGGTTGCTTCCACTTTTCAGCTCCTGTGAATATTGCTGCTATGCACACTCTTGTACAAGTGTTTGGGAGGACACGTTTTCATTTCTCTTGGGTATATATATTGAGGTCTATCTGGAACAAGTCTAACCACTGTGAATATAATGAGAATGGTTTGTGCAACATTAATATAACCTGGCAGCCCTGGAGAGTGGACAGGAATGCACATGCGTAAATAATGATGACTTCACTGTACTAGTCAGTAGGGGCGGTAGACACCATTGAGTGAGCAGGTGCACTGGGTGGTCATCACATTCAAGGTGACTGAGCGAGTAGAGCTATGAATCTGCATCAGATTTTGTGTTAAGCTTGAACATTCCTCTGTGGACATTATTCGAATGATTCAGAAGGCTGTAGCTATGGGCAACTGATGATTGGCAGCTTCAACACTACAATGCACCTGCTCATGCATCATGTCTCATACAGACTTTTTGGCAAAACATCAAATCACCTAGGTGACTCAGTCCCACTACAGCTCAGATTTAATGCCCTATGACTTCTGGCTTTTCCCAAAGCTAAAGTCACCTTTGAAAGGGTAGAGATTTCAGACCGTCGCTGAGATTCAAGAAAATATGACAGGGCAGCTGATGGAGACTGGGAGAATTGTGTAAGGTCCCAAGGTGCCTACTTTGAAGGGGACTGAGGTTTCTTCTATCTTGTATCTTCTTCAAAAAATGTCTACTTTTCATATTACATGGCCGCATACTTTCCAGAAAGACCTTCATATACCTAGGGATGGGATTGCTGGGTCAATTGGTAACTTTGTTTAACCTTTTCAGGAATTCCCAGACTGCTTTCCAAATGACTGTATCATTTTATATTCCCACCACTAAGTATGAGGGTTCCAATTTTTCCATGTTATTTGTCAACACTTGTTATAATCTCTTCTTGATTACCACCATCCTACTATGCATAAAATGTCATCTCACTGAGATTTTGATTTGCATTTCCCTGATGATTAATAATGTGGTGCAACTTTTCATGTATACCCATTTTTGATGGGAACACTCCCAATATTTCACCATTGGGTTTGATGCTGGTATTTTCTTTCACATTGTGGAAGTGATCTATTGTTAGTTTACTAAGAGTTTTGATTTTTGAAAATCAGCAATAAACATTATGCTATTTTAATAGTATTTGGATGAATATTTGCTTTTTATTTTAGTACCATGTTATCAATAATAGCAATAGATTTCTTAATCTTTAAAGAAGTCTTAGATTCTTGGTATATGATCAACTTGGGAATAGTATATTGATGTTTTAATATTGCTTACATTTTATCTCTGATAACTATTTTGTTTTGTTTTCATTCTTGTTTTCTTCATCTTTGCTTTTAAGAGACTGGCATGTACTAACCTATTTGTGCTCCTTTTATTACATGAATTCATCTGGTTATGATTACATCAATTAATTAGAAAAAGTCCAACATGTAAGTTATTTATTATTTGAAACAAATTCAGACACCCAAGGACATGCTTATTGATTTGAGAAAAAATGGGAGGGAGAGAGGAAGGGAGAAAAACACCAACGTGAGAGAGAAACATTGACCTGCTGTATCTCATATGTGCCACGACCAGGAACTGAACCCGTAGCCTTTCAGTTTATGAGACAATGCTCCAACCAACGAGGCCACCCTGGTCAGGGCTACCAACACTTCTCTATACAAAAAGAATTATTTAATAATTATTTCAATTTCTTGTATGGTTATGAAGCTGTTCAATATTTCCATTTCTTACTAAATCTCATTTTGACATCATTTTATTTACAAATTATTTCCTAATTGCTGATTTTCAAATTCTTATAATATTTTAATTCTTATCTGCGGGCAAATCTCTCTCTGCATGTCTTCCTTCACTGTTCTTAGTTTTGGTGGTTAGATGGCCAAAGGTTTTTCTTCAAAGTAACAGGTCTCGGGTTTATTAATTTAGTAATTTTTCTCCTTCCTAATTGTTAATTTCTGCTTGTGCTGGTTAGTACATGTTTTAACTTTCTTTCCTCAGGATATGAGGTGTTCTTCGTTTCTTTGTTCATTTCCAAACTTTCAGGTTTAATAGTTAGCTGATTAAGTTCTATTCTTTTAGTTTAGTGACAAAAATTTAAGACAAATCCTTTTCCTCCAAGTAAATCTTTGGCTGCATGTTTTATCATTCTCAGTTTCTAGAAAGACCATAACTGGAATTTTTATTTCTTCTTTGACCCAGGAGTTTTTAAGGAGAATATTTTTCAATTCCCATGTGATTGGATTATTTTATTTAAACATTTGTCATTAAACATTCTATTTTAAACTAACTACAACAAAGATATTATGAAAAAGAGTTGTGGGAAGAGAGAAGCTAGGGGATATATTATTTTTGGAACATTTCTATGGGAAAAAACTAATTTACATGCTACAATGTGCCTAACTAAATTAAGCAGAGGTCCAGGGGTGATATACCAGTTAATAGCTAAAAATGAAAATTAAATAATTTTCCCGGCCTTTAGAACTAATGGAAAAAAGAGCTTTATTGAGATAATTATATTGAACATAAGATACTATTTCGAGATACAAATATTTAGTAAGAATTATTCTCCCTACAGAAGTGAAGAAAGCTATACCACTTAGGTTATTTTTAGAAAACCTTAGTAGAACTGAGCAAGAATTGCAGATGGTCATAGATTAGAATACTTAATGAGGTTTTTTTCCATGTCTTCATGTTAACTTTGAAGGCAGCTGCAGGAAAATTACATTTCAAAAGTTGGCACTAGTTCTTACAGGACCCGCAGCTGTCAGAAGCAATTCTGAAGGAGAGAGAGGAATAAAGAAACAAAAAAGCAAGAGGGAAACACCAGCAGCACGATTTCCCAGTGCTGTGCAACAACCAAAGAAATGAGTAACAGGAATTAAAATTCAGTTGTCTGAGAAATTCGGTGAAGATCAGGAGCTCTGCTCAGCTCCTCCACATGGTTTACACTAAGGTAGCCAGAGCGCTCTTGACCATGACTTGAGAGCCAGCCAACTCTAGATAAAATGAAATAAATCTCAAGAATTTTGCCAACCCCTTGAAGACCCACTGGCTCAATATCTCTGCATCATTGTTCAGTTTACATAATCCTATCACATGGACATATATAACAACCCTATGGTAAGAAGGCCTCTTTCAAACTTGGAGAGAGATGGCCCTTAAGAAACTACCAGCTTCCCTAGGCAAAGTTATTGTAATTCATTTGCATGTTCCAAGGAACACCATGCTTAAGACATACTAAGTACTCATGCTCTGCGAATGGCAGCTCCTCTATGCAACACACATTACAATCCATCTTTAATTCTTGAGTGTACACTTTTCACATTCTGACACTTCTGAAAATACAGTGCATCTCATGATTAATGTGGTAAGAAGCCATTGTGTCATTTAACAGGCAGTGCTTTGGTCTTTCCTGTGGTACATAAAATCTCAGTGCATCTTACAATCACTCACACCCTAGATTTGCTGAAATGCAGTTAAGCTTGTAGTCATTGGCATATGAATGGTATCTGAAACCATGGGACCAAAAGAGGTTACCTAGGGAGAGCGTGGAGAGGGAGAAGAGAAGAGATCGGAGGAAGTCCAACATTTGAAGGCTGGATGAAAGAGAAGGAGTCAGAAAAGCCAACTTGGAAGAAATGGCCAGTTAAGAGGAAATCAGGAGAACATGATGTCACGGGAGAGTGTGCAGAAGCATTGATCTGAGAGAGGGGAGGACTTGTGTCAAAAGCTGCTGAGAGACCACAGAAGGCAAGATCCGTACAATGCCCATGGAGTTCAGGAACATGGAAGGTGTGGAGACCTTAGCAGGAGTGGTCCAGAGAGTGCTGGCATCAGAAACCATCCCACAGCGGCTGGAGCAGTGAGCTCATGGGAGCTGAGGAAGTAGAGGGCCCAGTCCTTGCGGAAGTGAGGTCAGACCGGGCAGAAGCCAGAAGGGACAGCCTGGCCTCTCTGACTCCATCCCACAGCAGCCAACGGCTGAAGCACACGAAGAGCTTTCCAGAAGCAACTGGCATGTCGTTGTCAAGAAAGAAGCCTGTTAATTATGCCAATGAGGGGGCATCTCAAGTTGAGATACATACAGGACCAAAAATAACTCCCATTAGGAGTAATCTGTGAGGGATATGTTTTAAAGGATTAGATTAGAGGACCACTGGGCAAGGATGTATCCTGTTTATGCTGAAGTCTCCCTAATCCTAAGAAGCTTTCTCCTACAGCTTAAAAAACTGGTCTTTGAAAAAATGTGGAAGCATATACTAATTTATGTGATGTTTTAAGATTCAGAAATACAGAAGGAAAGAAAGTCACCTCTAGTCTCATAATTCAAACACAAACACTGTGAATCTTTTGGCGTGTTTTAGAAAATATGTATACCTCATTTTGAAGCATGACTGAATGACATAGTGAAGTGCTGGGGCAATAATGCAGGGGTGGGAAGGAAGAGGCTAATATCTTTTTTGCTTTATGAACCCTCCCATGGCCGCAGACCTTCAGAGGACTGGGCTTTTCCCCAAAATGCCTTGATGAGCTGGACAATGCTGTGCAGTTAAGGAAGGGGCCGGTTCTAACCCTGCTTAGCTCTGTCACGGCCCAGAGCTGCATAAATGTTCGCTGAAACAATCTACTCCCTGAACAAATCCAGTGGAAGCGGAAGGCTACGCCAGAGGTGAAAATGCAGGCCTCCAGCGGGGTTGGCAGAAATTCTGGGGAGAGATTTGGACTTCCAAAGGGAAGACAATGGGGGTGTTCAAAATAACTTTACCAGTGTCTCATGGATCAGGCTGATCCCAGCTGTCATCTGGCTGATGTAAATATTACCAAAACAATAATGAAAGCAGTCACCAATCTTTTTAGAGCACTGGCTCTATGTTAGGCACTGCACTACCACTTGGCATCTCTGACTTCAGTGAGCCTCCTCAATGACCCCAGGAGTTAAATTCTTACTCATTTCTATTTTAACTATGTTTAGAGACCTGACGGGTTTCCCCAGCTGGGAGCTAAGGTCTATCTAACCCAGCGGTTCTCAACCTGTGGGTCGTGACCCCTTTGGGGGTCAAATGACCCTTTCACAGGGGTCGTCTAAGACCATCGGAAAATACATATATAATTACATATTGTTTTTGTGATTAATCACTATGCTTTAGTTATGGTTGGGGGTCACCACAACATGAGGAACTGTATTAAAGGGTCACGGCACTAGGAAGGTTGAGAACCACTGGTCTAACCCAAAGGTCAAGCCTGCCAGGGCAGTGAGCACCAGCGAATACCTTTGAGGTCATTTTAGCCCTCTTCTTCAACATCAATATGCTCAGAACAATCAATGAACAATTATTTTAAGCAACTTTGTATGTGAAATAAGAATTTGCAAAGAGAACGCTTTAAGACAAACACATACTGTAAAACTATATTCACAAAGCATTATCAGAACAGGCTTTGAGAGAGACCCAAAGACAGAAAGCCGAGAATGAGGTCCAAGAGGCCAAACTCTGGCCAAGGAGGCATTCAGGAGTCTTGGGGCTGAGAAAGCCCAGTTCCATTCAGTGAAACGCCCGTGTGCTGCACCATGGGAGGTTCCGAGCAGAAAGAAGGGAAGGGTGAAACGATCGAGTCGTCTCTCCTTGAGAATCGTACAGATGCAGAGGAAAATACTGGGCCCCAGTTTAATGGCCTTTTTATTCCCATCTCTGCTTGGTTGGGTTAGATCAAGAAAAGGAAGGAGGGAAGGAAGGAAGGAAGAGAGGGAGGGAAGGAGTGAGGGAGGGAGGCAGGAAGGAAGGAAGGAAGGAAGGGAGGGAGGAAGGGAGGGAGGAAGGAAGAAAGATTCCATCAGCTTTCCTAGGCCAACCTGAAAAGCTCCAGTGAAAACACCAGACCCCACACGGCAATGCCAGGCCTGAAACGGGACACCGGCTGGGGATCACAAGTCCAGCTCAGTCCTTCCCTCGCCGCCTGGAATCAAGAGGACCCTGTAAATCACTGCAAGACAGAACCTCGGCAATTCCCCATCGCGCCACTGACTAATTGCAAGCTTCATAGAATAGGAGCCTTTGTACCCAGCAGGTCGAACACTGGCCTGATGAACATATTGGGCTCCAGAAGCATCTCAGACTATCTGGGAAAGTAAAGCTGTTGTGCAGGACAAGAAGCCCAAAGTGCAGGGCAGGGTTACTTGTCTTGAAAAAGACAGAGGAAAAACTTATGGCCCTGGCTTTCTGTGGGCCAAAGACGCTCAATACCATATAAATTAGGCCGCAGGTCACTGCCATTTGAGGGAAGAGATCCAGAGGTTGTTAAACAGGGAAAGATCAAAATGTCTGCAGCAGCCAAAACCTAAAACAAGTTTATGTTCTAATCTAAGAAAAGCAGTTAGATAAATAGTTTGTCGGGCTAAATTTGGTATCATGACATTTTCTAACTCTACCAGCATGAAGAGTAAAGTGTTTGTCTCTGAGTCAGGCCTGGGCTCTGGTTCCGGTTCTGAGTTTGAAATTGAGCTGCTGGGTGCAGGCAGTGGAGTTTCTAGCTCTGGGTTTTGACTTCGATCAAGGACCTGATGGGCATTTAATGTCTTTCCACGCTAATAGGCCGCAGTTCTAACTCAGTGGTACCACAGAGAGACGCTAGAAAGCACACAAAACAGTAACAGTGAAAATACACACAAGGACGATTCAATATTAAACCCTCCAGAAATTCGGCCTCTCGGTAATGTGGTTGACCAACAAAATGTGTGTGATTTCCTAAGAGGAAGCACCTGTCTCAGCAAAAACAGGTGCCTCAGTGGTCTCTGAACCTGGCTCAGAGGCTGCACTGAACCCAGTGTTCAAGGCCCAAAGGTGAAAGAGGAACACACCTGCCCAAACACACCGCTTAATGTTTGAAAGAACGTATTTTGGTTGCCTTTCTTTAACCAAGGACATCAGATTGCATCTTTTTAGAAGTATTACAGTTAATCTTAATGCTCACAGAATTCTTTAAGATAAACTTAAAAAAGAATTATGTAAAATGTATGTTTATATCAGAATGCCAACCTGATTTCTCATACCACAGTATTTTAAAATCTAAATATCTAGCCATCCATCTTTTTAAAAAAATTTTTTACAGTCTAATGATGATATTCAGGCTACATGGCATACAGACCAATCTTGCTTCTTAGTTCCCACCTATGAGATTTCCATACCACTGGTCAGAAGGTGGCTCAGTGACAAGGACTGGGGCAGACACCAAACTTGAGACTATTACAATAATGAGAAGCTAAAAGTAAAAGCAGAGTTCATTTTTCCTAAAATGGGCCGTCGTGAGCAGAACACCTGAGCCATGTGTACAACACAAAAAACACGTGTGTATACGCAGTTTAAGTGCACGGTAATGCATGCCCGTCCATTGCACCATGCGATGGTAGCACAGTGAGTAGGAGACCGGGGTGAAGGCCACACAGCTGCTCCTAGAAGCTCCCAGGAGGGAAGCCGCCCTTCGGGGGCCAGGGCCTTGGGTGTGGAGGCTGTTCTGCCCTAAAGCAGTGCCCACCCCCACCAACTAAGTGCTGAGAGTCACCGTCAGGCCAACCCGGGACTAATTTGCCAGAAAAGCTGATGGTAAAGAAGGAAGCACAACGGTGGCAGATTTCCTTCCACTAATTTCTCCCTTGAGCAGAGGGGGCAGAAGAAGAAAGGGTGATGATAATACCGATACTCACTACCTTTTACTGAGCAGCTACTGAGTGTCAGGTAGTGTACTGAGTGTAATCCACACACCATTTGTAACCCTTGCTGGAGGGTAGACACGGTTATCCCATCTTACAGAGGGTAAAATGGAAGGGCATGAGGTGTAAATCGACTGCCCATGGTCTCACAGCTAGACCCCTCCTGCGCTTGACCTCTTCCATCCAGGCCCAATGCTGCAGAGTAAGGAAAGGCAATGGCTCCAAAGCCTCGCCTCCATTTTTCCTCAAATGTCAATTAGAAAGTAATATGGTAGACCAGGAAAAAGCACTGGCTGAAGTCAAAGCCTTAATGACTCATCATACAGCAGCCTGGGGAGGCATTTGAACCCCCTGCTTGTCCTGGAGGGGCAGACCCCAGGTAGGCCGGAGGAACCTGGGTCCCCAGGTGGTCCATGAGCAGTGGCGTGTTGCAGGTCAGAAGGTACAATGACCCTCAGCATGAGGAGAAGTACTCCAGGAATCATGTTTCTCTTGTGACCAGCCATGCATTAATTATAGAAAGGGCCACCCTGTTCGAAATTCGCAATCGTTTTATTTATGGTTGGTGTTCCTGTGTTGCTAAGATGTTCTAAGTTTGACTCTATAGCTCCTGGACAATGAATGATTCCCCCTGGGAGTAACTGCTTATGTCAGAGAAAGAGGGCACATCTCAGCAGTTATTAATTTACAGTAATCACTGATAAATCCACAACAAAGACGTCAGAGATTTAATTCCTGTTCCCGCTGAACGATCACCTCATGTCTGTGACTTCATTTCCCCATTATAGCTGCAAAGTACCTTGACACAGAAGAAAAAGTGAAACAATAAAAAGTTAAAAATTCTTTAGAATATTAGAATTCTTATAATCTGTTATGCTATCAGAAAAAATACACTTGATTTTCCAATTTAAAAAGAAGTACTTTCAGTTCTGTATTGTATATTTGGAAGCTGTTTTAAAAGATCTTAAAAGTTCTCATCTCAAGAGAAAAAAATTTGCTATGTGAAGTGATAGATGTTAACTAAACTTATTGTAGTTCTTTTGCAATAAATATATATCAAATCATTATGTTGCACACACCTTAAACTTACATATTTCCATAAAACTGGGAAAGTTAAATCATATTGTAAAATGTTACATAATAAACTTACTTGCAAATAAAATTAAAGTAATTAAAAGAAGCACTTTTTCCCCTACTTACATAAAATTGCTTAAACAAATAGAAGCGGGCAGTCATGAAGCTTCAGGAGTTTTCTACTCCAGCTATTTGGTAGAAAAATCAGGAACACCAATTCTCCCAAAAGCCAGATTTAATCTGTTTAAAATTGTAAAACCAATGAAAGTATTTTCCCAGGACCATTTATTCAGAGGTCAGATATTGAGGGAAGGGCAAAAATCACAAAGCACACTCCAAGAAAATATATGACATGCAACCAAAAGAAATACAAGATTCTGCCCCTCATAAAATCCATAAAAGATCTTTGCTATAACACAGAGACAAATATTCATGGGATACAGACATCGAGACTGCAGGAAAATAATCCTATTTGCAAGCTGCCTAAAAAAAGTAACTTTTAAAATGTATCCTGCCATGAAGCTAAAGTATTTTTTAAACACAAGGTACTTATGAAAGAACCCTGTGAAAATTAACTAGCAGTCGCCCATCAGTTTATGCCCATTTAATTAATCTATTAATTAATGCTATTAATTTGTGGAGTGTCTACTCTGAACCCAGAATGTTTATCAAAAGGCCCCTAACTAGTAACACTGCGTGCAGATGATCAGACTCCACCACTGTGGGGACTCTGCTAGGAGCAAGAGAGAGAAATCTCAGCCTCATATGGCCTAAGCCACAGGGGATTTGGGGGAGAATATATCCATAAAGGTCAGTGGTGGGGCCGGCTTCGGACCGACCAGGGGTGCAACTCACCCAGCCCCTCACCCTGGTCTCTCAGTCAGGCCCCCTCCCCTCTCTCTGCTGGCTCCCGGCTCTCTGCTCGCCAGGGTCCCAGCAACCCAGCCTCCCCTCCTACCCCATCCATGTCCAGCGGGCTGGAGGCAGCGCCCGCCACTTCCCCCACGGCCCAAGCCAAGACGCACTGGGTCACATGCTTAACCCGAAACCAGATGGTGTGGTCACGGGAACGACATGATGCGTAGGTGGACGGAGGTGCACGCCACACCAAAACCACACGGACTGAGCGCAGAACAGGTGCAACGCCTCCAGAGGGCCACGGAGGACAGAGGACGGCAGCCAACGGCGGGCACACTGTCCATCCGCCCACACACCTTCATCACATCCCTCCCTAGTCAAAGCCTGGACGGCTCCCACCGCTGTTTCCCTGCCCCACTCCCTGCCCTGTTAGCAGGTGCACACCATCGCCAGTATCCTACGATAGATGCTCTTCTCCAAAGACACATCCATCTACCGGAATGCACACACAGGACGACAACCCAGCCTTCCGTTTCTTCTTCTATCAACATCTTCTTGGCCTAGAGAGCCCGCACCTTTAGGTTCACCTCCAGCACCAGCTTTTCTCTGAACAGAGCCTGCTGCAGCCTGGATAACTGAAGCTGGAGGGCTGAGATCTGGAAAGACGACAGCAAAGTTTGAAACAGACTCATAGTCCAAAGGGTTTAGGCAGAACAGGGGTAGACATGGGGGGAAAAGTTCACCCTAGTAACCTGGATCTAGTTTTCACAGGTTGGGGGGAGCGGAAGGGTGCACTCCTCTAGACTGCTTGTCACGCTGGCTGCACAAAAGGTCAATGAAGATGAATAAAGATTCTGGAACTGCATGCATGTAAGAAGGGTATTTAGTGTATCAGCTTCCGACGTAAAGAATCTACATATGTCCCAACTTGCTGGAGATTTTAAGTCCTTTCTCCACACAGAAAATAGGATACTTGATGCACAGATTTCTATAAATTTGTGAGCCATCTACAAAGCTCCAAATAATTCTAAGAAATAAGGTCACACTCTGTGAAAAATGGAAGCTTTGCGGAATCTGCCTTTAAGAGAAGGATAAAACCAGTCAAATTTCCCCTATAGATAAGGATATTTTATCCAGCTTAGCCAAGGTGAGAAAAATATCCTGATGGTCTCAGCTAGTCTTGAATGCTTGTAAATGGGCAGGTTGCTGAGTTCCACCTACCTGTGCAATTGTTAAAACAGGAAATTGGACTGGTATTGAACTGAACTTGAAACCCCCCCTGAGAGGGATAATAAAGCTAAAATAGTGAGTGACACAGAGCCGTAGCTACTTGAGAGATGAGACCGCTAGGGATTCTTGGAAAAGGCAGAGAAGAGAAAAGGGAGCCCGTTTTTGCTCAGAGGACTCTGTAAACATCCTGCCAGCAGCCAACTGTCATAAATAAAGAGTCAGGCTCTTGTGCGTTTTGCCCGGGGCCCATATAATTTATTTTGGTAGGATGACCCTGGACGTGTAGGCTTCAAAGAACATGCACTCTTGAACAAGAGGACAGTCCCAGGATTTATTTCAACACCACCTTAAAATAACCTCGACCAAAAATACCATTTCCAACAAGCCCAAATAACAGAAAAAGAGGAAGAAGGATGTCAAGAGGGAAATAAATGAAGAGCAGAAGCTGGGCCTATTGTAACCTAGAGAAGAGATGTACAAAGTGGCCTGTTCAGGACAGCTGGGTTAAGAACAATACTCATTTAAAAGACAAAGCACGGGAGAGTAAGACCTTGCTAGGGAGCATTATAGAAAGTCAGAGGCGTACTTTATTGCGGCACTTTCCCTGTAAAAATATTTCTCAAATTCTAAAATGCTTCCGAAGTTGACATACTGCTGACAGAGGCACTCAGAGCAAAGTCTAAATTGTCTACTTCTATAGCGCCTTGGGAACTGTAAGAAAACATTTTTCCGAGGCCAGGTTGTGCCAAATGGAACTTAAGAGCTGGTCCAAAGGGAAGAGGCGGCCTGGGTACAGAGAGAACCAAGTCACAAGCCCCCCTCCCCATCCCGCCACCTCTGGCAAGTCTCAGTGCGGGAGGGCGGAGGGGCACAGCTGACCATGCCCAGGCCGCACCCCTGGGCTCCGGGCCTCCACGCACAGACTCCATAATGGGCACCACAGGTTCCTCCTCCTCTGCTTGCAGGACGGCCCCCACGGGCCCCTAAGTCCCACCCTGGGAAACGACGAGAAAGCAAGACAGGGAGCTGGGAAGCCTCTTCTGAGGCCCCCTAGGAACAGCCGCACGACTGCCCTGTCACCAAGAGCCCTAAGTGACCGAGGACACTGAGGACGCCACTCACCCAGCACAGATAGCACGTTCCCTCCGGCCTGATACCCAGGAGGACCCGCCTCCTTCCCTCCCCCTCGCCTCCACCACCGCAGTCCGCAACGGTCATTCTCTACCCTTTCCATTGCTGTGACACCTCTGGCCACTGCCATCTACTTCCCATGAATGCCGCACGGCCCGTGACACGCTATTTTCATTGCCCCACACTAACTGTTCCCCAGCACAGACAGCGCGGGGCAGAAGTAGGCTGACAGTGTGAGTCTGCGCAACACAGTATTATTATTTATTGCTCATTGTATTATTTTCCATACAAACACCTCTAACACTACTTTTCCCCCGCCCTCCCTGTATATTTTCAAGAAAGGCACCAGCTTTTTTCCTTCTCCTTATACTTGCCACAGCACCACGAAGAACACTAGGCCCACACTTGCATTAGGACATGCAGTAGAAGGAACTGGGACACAGCCCTCGGCTTCCTGCAATAGACCAGTACAATGATTTTAGAGCAACATGCAACCTTCCACTGTAGGACCTTTAAGGACAGGCACTACATTTTTTTTTTCTTTCCCACCTCTGTATCCTAATGCCTAGCACACACGTGTGCTAAAATCTTTCCCCAGTGAATGAAAACGAACAACACTATGGTACAAACAGAGCGTGCGAGGCCATGTAGGGAGAACCAGATAGAGTGAACTGGGAAGGCTGTAGTTCTGAATTTGAATTTTCAGACAAGGAGGTTAGGAATAGTCAATTGTGGAAGATGCTGCAAGTACAAGAAACAAAGATGAAACCAAAAAAAAGAATTTTCATCTGCAAATGTGAAAACGAAATGCCATGTGACTAAAATGGAACTTTTTTTCTGTAGCTGGGATAGTAAGCAGCTGTAGTTGAACAAGCAATCTGTAAAAGCTGACGTGAACACAGCCAGCAGGTGTGTGTGTGTGTGTGTGTGTGTGTGTGTGTGTGTGTGTGTTTTAAATCCAGTTAGACTTCACACTGGGTAGAGGGTTCCCAGTGGGTGTAGAATCTGAGAAGTCTTGAGAAGGTTTGTTTACCTTTGCTTTCGGTCGTGTGCTCCTGGTGTGGTTGCTACATATGAATACGCAGCCTTCATAACATTCTTTATTTGGAAATCTGAGACTCTCCAAGACGCCAGTGTCCTGCCAGTGGAAGGGTACGCTGTGGAGCTGAACTCGAGTTACTGCATAGAATGTTTTTGCAGGCTGTCAGTTGTGATATGTTCTGCGAGAACCCTCGGATTAAAGTTTTGGTGACAAGGTTTTTAACTTTAAAGCAAAACTAAACTTGTGAGCTTGGATGGAGTCCAAGTATAACATTCCGATTGAAAGCCATACTTGTATTTTCTTGCAAAGCGCTTTTGAATTAACAAAATATTACTGTAAGTATGTAAATAAATAAGTAAATAAATAAATAAGAGGAAAAAGAAGAACCAAGGCTGAAGATACTGCAACTTGGACACTATGTCACATTAAACCGCGTCCCTGATTCATTCCCTCAAGGAGGCTCCATTCACTCAAGGAATATTCCCTGTGCACAGCGGTTCCGCCAGGCTTGATGCTCCGGGTGCTGGGGAAAGGGCTGTGGCCAAGGCAACCTCACTGCTCACGTGCGCTTTGCCTGGGGACGGGCGGGCAGGGGAACGGGCAATAGCAAATACCCACATGCCCTAAGGCGCAGGAAGGAAATGAACGCAGGCTCAGCAGCTGGGTGTGGAGGGGCATCAGCATGTCCTGGGAAGTCCTCTCGAATACAATGACTGGCTCTTGTAATAGAGAACCCAAGTCAGTGAGAGCCAGCCACGAGGAACTCTGAGAAAGGACCAGTCCCGGCAAAGGAAACCTCTCATGAAAGGCCCTGGCCCAGAACTGCTTTGACAAGTTCAAGGGTCTACAAGGAGGTGGGATGGCTGATGGGAGTGTGCGAGAGGGTACAGAACAGGAGATGAGGTGTCTCACAGGTAGCCACAGTGATCTGGAGGGCCTTCCAGGACAATGATAGGACTTGGGCTTTCTCTCTGCAGAGGGTGAGAAGCAAGTGCCAGGTTTACAGGGGAAGAGTAGCAGGAGCTGGCAAATACATATTCTAAGGAGGATTTTCTAAGGCCTTGGCTTATTTTATATATGTGTGTGTGTGTGTGTGTGTGTGTGTGTGTGTATTCAGGGTGGGGCAAAAGGAGGCTTACATTTGTTCCTATGAAAAGTAATACAATAATTAATAAATAATAACATAAGAATAAACTCTGCATCTCACATAGTCACAACTCTAAACCTACTTTTGCCCCACCCTGTATACAGGCACACACATATGTAGAGTTCTAAACAACTGCAATATCGTTTTTTTTACTGTTTAATTCTTTTCTACAACCTAAGTTTCAAGAAACTAGAAACCTGATCGGTCCAGGGCCTAAAACAGTGCCTGCCATATAGGAAGCACACAAGGAACATTTGTTGAAGGTACAGGTCAATGAATCAATGCACGAATGGTGTCTTTGAATCTATCCACTTAGCTCGAAAAGGCAGAATCCCTTCCCTAACCCACCGCTACTCAACCTGGCTGGCCAGCGCACTCCAGTGTGGACGTCAGCTGCACCTGCAGTGTGCTCATGACTTGTGCTTTGCCACAGGCCCTAAAGAATGAAACTTTCTTGAATCACTTGGCAATACACGTCTTTCTCCGGGAATCTCTGATAAACAGTGTTCTACTAAACGAAAAAGAGGAGAAAAGCAAACATACAATTTTTACAAAGTTGTCATAGCCTGCCACAAAATTTTAAGTAGGGGTTATTTTTAAACAATTTTAAATGGCTGTGGGAGGAAGGGTTGGGCTTATGTCCCGGGAAGTCCTTCTACTCCCAAAGGCTTCAACTAGCTGTCCACCAGGGGAAAGGGCACTAGGAAAAATAGTTTAGACTGTTCCTGGCTTAAGAAATATGGCACAAAATGAGCTTCTTGGACTCCGAGTGAAATATAAGAACCCAAAGTTGAACCATCACATGGGACAAAGTCATGGAATCCTGGGTGTTTGGTCAAGAGGTTTAATTTCATGCATACTTCACAGTTTGTCCTGTTCAGAATGGAAAAACCAATAAAATAAAAATCGGGATGGGAAAATATATGGCCATCTGTTCCGTGAAAACAAGCAAACAGACACTACTGTGCTCATAGATACATGGCAGAAGCGATGACCAAACCCAACTAGTTAATGATACAAGTTCAAAGGGAAGTGTTAAGACTTACTAATGAATAAATAAAGTGGACATGCACAGGAGGCTTACAGTTTAAGGCCTTTATCATTCCTCACCAATGTTTCAGGGTGTATAATCCCTTCACTAACCCTGTGAAGCCTTTAATGGCGGCACAAACGTTACCATATTACTTTCATCCATTGATGCACACAAATTACCATTTATTAAAATGGAAAAAAGTATATAAATAGATAATTCAGAAAAGTAACAAAATGGTCAATAAACATGTCTTTGAAAGCACATCAGCCTCACTAGTAACTAAAAATACGATGAAATAACGAGATGTTATTTCTCCCTTAACTTAGCAAATATTTTTAAAATAATAAAGCAAAGGTACAATGACACTATATCGTGTTTCGAAAACTTTTTGGAAAATCATTTGGCAACATAGATCAGCCATAAAATTCTTCATCTCTGTGATACAACAATTCCATTTCGGGCTCTATCCTCAGGGAATGATCACCTATGCAGATAATAATTAATAAACAAGGTGTTCATCATAACATTGTTGTAATAGCCTTCTGGGGAAATGGCTAATTTGATAAGGACATTGCCATAGGATTTAAAAATCACATAGTCTTCCAAAGAGAATAAAAATAAAAAATAAAAATAAATAAATAATAAATAAAAATCACATAGTCTTCTAAAAGCATGTTTTCAAAGTCCATCATATAGTAAGTTTTAAAAAGCATACTATAAAACTGAACTGGGTCCTCCTAAATTTCTAAACAAATAAATAAAAAGTTCGAGTATTCATTGCAATGAAAATAATAACTAAAGTTAAGATACTAAGATATTAACAATGGTTAATTTCTATGTTGATTCTAACATAGAATCAAAAGTAATATACTCTTAACACCTAAAAATTATTTGTTAAAAGGAGAGAGAACACGTAATGCGGACGGTGTAATGATGGTGAATGCCACGAAGAAAGTGAATCTTCTCATAACTCTATTGAGCTCTCCCCATCACAGACAGAGCGTGCAAATCAGACTATTTTCAAATGGATGATACGGCATTTTGTAATTATAAGGTGGTGAGTTTGACATTAATTCTAGGCAAGATTCTAAAATAGGTTCTTTAATGGAATTTTGTATGAACCTAGAAAAAGAATCCATCCATCAGCAGGAAGATCAATGATTCACTCAGTCATCATTGCAGATGACTTCATTTCTTTCTCTGAATGAGCTCATTGAAGAGGTGATGGAGGACAAGTTCACAAATGGTAGATGACATCAGACTGAAAGAAGCAGTCAACCTGTTATCAGAATCAAGGTCTTGGGAGATGCGGGCTCAGGGCTTCAATCACTAAGAAGTCACATTGGCCTATCTAATTTCTTCCTTAGATAAGATCACAGATGAGGTAATAGAGGGCAAGTTCATTACTGAATGGTCCCAGACTGAGAGGAATAGCAGATGTGTATCGGGATCTAAAAACAAAGTAAGGGATTAAGCAATAAGCTAAATCCAATGAAATAATATGCAACAAAGGTAAGTGTAAGATACCATCACTCAAGGAACTAGTAGAGGAGATGGCTTCAACTCACCACGGAGACCACTTCAGGGCTCTCTTCCATAGTAAGCCCACCAGAAGGCCACCGAGCTGGGACTTGATGATATATATAATTAAACAAATAGTTATTGAATATTACTCTCTCCCAATCCAACCAAACCTAAAGTAATCATATGTTCTCGTTACTCACTGAGTAAAGTAAGCAAGGATGGTAAAGGGGCTTAAAACCAAGGCACTGAGTGGTTATGAGAACATGCACTTCTGAGCTAATGACCCAGGTAGGAGGAAATGGTGAGGGAGACAGCAGCGTCAAGTGAAATCCTTGATGGGCCATCTCCTGGAAGGAGTGTTGATACACAGGCAATATCGCAAAGGACCAAGCTAGACCCAATTACTAAAAACTACAGTGAGACAGATTTTGACTAAATATAAGAACAACTTAATCATGAGAGCTGTCCATGGTCATTATGGGCTGCCAAAGGGACACAGTGATCTCCCTGCATCAGAAGAACA
This sequence comes from Furipterus horrens, assembly GCF_987537825.1. Classification (NCBI taxonomy): domain Eukaryota; kingdom Metazoa; phylum Chordata; class Mammalia; order Chiroptera; family Furipteridae; genus Furipterus; species Furipterus horrens. The sequence continues at coordinate 88,115,585 of NW_028327182.1, forward strand.
AATCTCAGGGTAGCTGGGCCCTTGGCTCAGAAGGAATTCAAACATAATTTTAGTCTGTTCTCCCCTTGGATGCCAGAAATGCTTCCATGTCTTCTCCGACGGGTCACCCAGACTCTGCTTAGACACCGCTATTCTTTCATGAGATGAATTAATTTCTCTTATACAAACATGTGTAATTGTGGGAAAGAACTTCCCAATACCGAGCCAAGATCTTTTCCTCTGCTCTCTGGGACTATAAAAATTTTGCCTAAACCCTGGGCCATATGAGAGGATTTTAAATACTGAAAGATATCATGTAATAAGAACACTTATAAGACAGTTCCTACTCTCAGTCATTCTACTCTGAAAAAATACATTAAGAAAATTGTGCCAGGGGCTTGCATAGGGGCACAAAACACAAATCCCTAATAGTGGAGGCATGTTAGGCAAACTACAGTCAAATAAATAAGATGCAGTCATTAAAACAATGAATGGGTGGATGACTTCTGAATTATATATATATACACACACACAAAGCAACAGTGGATGAAAGTTCAGTAAGAGAAAAGACATGCTATCTCTGACTGTGAAAAGTACTATTATTACAAATTAGAAGGGAATCTGGAGTGATATAAGTATAACTCATGCTCATTGGGTTTTCTAAAACGTTGTTCAACTGTGTAACAACAAAAATCTATACTCCCTTTTGATGTAACCCTATCTACTCATGCCATTTAAACAAGTATTTCCCAAGTACCTAGGTCCTGTATTCTCTACAAACCATTCTATATTGTTGGGTGCATATGAAAAGGAAGGGTTTAGTTGTATGATATATAAGATGTCATCACCGTGTCCTCAAAAATTAAACACAGAGTTGATATGACCCAGTAATTCTACTTCTAGAGATACACCCAGAGAATTGAAAACCTATGCTCACACAAGAACAAGTACATGAGTGTTCATAACAGCACTGTTCAAAGCAATCAAAAACTAAACGACTTGTATGCGTGTCAGTCGATGAATGGATAAACCGAAGGTTGTATATCCATAGAATAGGGTATTATCCTGCAGCGAAAAGGATGAAGTACCAATACATGATACAGCTTGGATGAACTAGAAAAGACTGTGCTAAATGAAAGAAGCAAGTCACAAAAGGCCACATCTTATACTATTCCAGTTATAGGAAATGTCCAGACGAGGCAAATCTAACAGAAGCTGAAGGCAGACTAGTGGTTGCCATGGGCCAGAGGAAGCAATGAGGACTGAGTACAAACAGGTTCTGGGTTTCTTCCGGGACTGACGAAAATCTTCTGAACTGGACAGTGGCGATAATTGCACAACATGGCCAATGCACTAAAACGCACCGAACTGTACTCATTAAAACGACTGAAATAGTGAATGTTATTTGAATTCTATCTCATTCAAACTCTATATCATCACAAAATACATACCATGATCTATGCTGTATATTTTACATAATATATTGACATTCACAAGTACTTAACACTAGTTCCATTAGAAGATTCACAGTGCTGTCATTAGTCACGGAGAGGCCTGGATTACTAAAGCAAACTCTGAAAACCAAAGAGCTGAAATCAAGAATTACCCATCCTTTCTAGTATTTGAGTATTAACTAGTGTGTGCTTACTTGACGCCAGCAACTTTGTCAGGGGCTGTGGATACAGGGGTGAGCCTCACCTTCTCAGAGCTCCTGGTTTACAAATCATCACTCAAATAAATATAAAGCTTGTAACCAGGGGCAGGACGTGAAACGCTGGGTTCTGTGATAGAATGTAACAGGCAGATCTGATTTAGATGAGGAACTGGGCAAGAGCCTCTCGGAAGAGATTATATTTAATCTCCAAGGTGAAGAGCGAGGCTAGACCATTCCCATGATGAAAGGGCTGTGCAAACGTTCTGAGGCCGGAAAGAACCTGAAACATTTGAGAAACCCACGAGGCCGGTGGTATCAGTGGATAGCAAATAATGAGAAGACTGTCACGGAATGAGGCTGGGTCTGTCCACACAAGGCCTTCTAGGCCACTCTGGGGATTCTCACTTTATGTCCTGGGTACAAAGGGAAGCCACCCAAGAAGAATTTGAGCAGGGAAGTAACATGATCACACACCCAGGCTCCCTCTGTGGAGAAGGGATTAGAAAAGAGCAAAGAAGAAACTAGGAGACCAATGAGGAGGAGCAGAGGCTCGGGCAGGGGGACAGGGTGGAAAGAAGAGAAGACGTCTTCAAGATCTGCTTTGAGACGTCATTACATATTCTAGTTTACAACTCAGATTTACACGTTTAAAAAAAACTGTCTTCCACAAAGACCAAAGCACAAAAAATAGAGATTACTTAGTCAGGATCCTTAGACCCATCAGCATGATACCCAGTACCAAACCAGATCCTGCAAGCATGCCAGGCTACTTCTAGGAGCCCTGAAACCTTTTCTTAAGACTATGTAGTGGCTGAACCCAACTTTTCCCTGCAGGGTATTTTCTTATCAGCCAGTTTTCAGAGTGGTACAGAAAGCCAGACAGAGAAGTAGAAATCAAACATTTCACTGTGATGAATCCAGGTAATGCTTGGTGTCCTCACTTCAACCCAGCCGCGAACTAGTTTGTCTTGGGGACATTTATAGAGGAATCATCCTGGGAGATAAACACCCTGCTTAGGATATGCTCTGTTAGAGCCTTCAGTTAAACACACTCACCCAAGAAAAAAAACACATGTGCAAAACAGCCCAGATTGCTCATGGGCATTCATTTCCTTAATCCGCACTTCTGAGACTGAAGCAGAATACGAGAGGCGGTGACGGATAGCACCGAGCTCACAAAGAGTAAATGAAGGACTTCCGCTGTAGTAGGAAAGCAACTGAACACCGCACAAGCATGCATTTCTTTTCCTCTAAAATAACCCCCTGCCACCCACATGGTAAAAATGACTTCAAACCCAGACGGGGCCAGATAAACTCTGTGTATACTCCTTATAAGCCACCCAAGATGTGAAATCATGACATTGAAGGCCAGCTATGTACTCAGTACCCCCAGAGGGTAACAGAAACACAATAAAGATGGATATGACCATCAATAATTATGTTTTGCAACACACACTCTGTAAGTAGTCTTGTTTCCTTTTTCATTTATGTAGTGAAAATTCAGTCTACACTTAAAAATGTAAAAGGCAAAGAGATGTTGTTCAGCCTCGAGGAGGCATTTTATCATTTCTCTCTGTGTCACTGTTGAGGTTCTCAGCCTCTTTGAAGTTGTAACTGATTTATTGCAATCCACCATATTTATACAACTGCCTGACAGCTGTCTCAGATGCTCCTGATTCTTCTTGACACCTTGCATGTTAAGACTCAGCTCTTCTAAGAAGGCTTCCCTCACCCTTTCTGGTAGAGCTCATCATCTATCCATTCTCCCCTCCCTGCCCTCTGTCCCTTGCACATACGTCTGTCCAGATTTACAACTGCCTCCTCTTCTAGACTGGGGGGCTCCTTGATGCTTTGTGCTCCTGGGCCCTAACACAGAGTCTGGTGCACATGCTTGTGGAATGAAATGAATGAATAAGCAAATCTGGGCCACCCCACCTCTACACGTCTTGAATTTTTTCCACCTGCATTATCCTAAATGTTAACGATCCTCCGTTCAATAACATTTCAGACAATTCTTCATGTTCCCCACTTCTTTGCCTTTCCTGATAGAAGGGGACTGCTGATTTGAAACATTACACCACTTAGAAGGTGTTTAGGAAAACCAGTTTTAAGAATAAGGGAGAATAGTGCTTGCCGCTCAGACTGACACACATAGCTTTGTACAGAGTGAGTGTGAATATGGACTAGAAAAGGTTTTTACTCCCCAAATTCATATTCTATAGGAAAATGGCACCCACTTTCAAGTCACCCCATCACTCTGGCTATTGACATTCGAATCAGATATCATTCTTATAAAGGGCCCCTTCATCGTGACAAAGAAAGGATGCCCTCCACAAGGGCAGAGAGAACCCATGAGTTAAATTCATCATTCCGGAATAAATTATTTAGCACCACTTAAACTCTGAAAGCTGTGAGCCACCTAGCCTGTGGTTGATGGCACTCTCTTCTACGTTTACAATTTCCCGATTGTGACGCAACAATCTAACTCCGTGGTGCAAAATCAATTCAATTTAAATTTACTGTTGGAACTGACCATCTCTGGCAAACAAAGATATTTTTCCACTGATCTGAGATCATTATAAAGCGGCTTGGACAAAGAGGTACTTAGGAACCATTCCAAAATTTAAAAAATGAACTCTTCCTACTGGATTTACAAAGACCAGGAAGCAATGGCCCCCATGAGACGAGTGGGGTCCCTGGGGTCACCCAAGTTCTGATGCTCTGGCCCAGCGCTGACTTGCCTGCTAAGGGCCTCGATTTTGAACCTGAGATCACCCTGGGAAGGAAAACAGCTGTGGTGGTAGGAACAAGAGACAGTCACAAGGCTTTCAAACTGAATTCTTTCACTAGTTTAGCGTTTTCATTAGGGATGTGGGTCATCTCTTCACTCTAAGCTTTACTTCTCGTGCACTATGAGTAGGAAGGTTTGGGACAGCAATCAACGCTCCCAGTGTCATTTAACTGGAATGTTCAGGGATCAGTCGCTTTCACTGAGTGACAAAAGCTGGTGTTCAAAACACACCCGTGGAGGAATCTATACACCGCCCTCTTCTCCCCAACGAACAAAACGGGCTGGAAAAGGCAAGAAGATGGAAGGACTGGTAATATTGAAACCTGCCGTGAATATTGATCACGGGCCCTGTGTAAGGTCCTCAGCAGCTGACGGCCCGAGGATGGGGGTCTGAACCCTTAGATTCAACAAGCTCTTCAAATGTATTCAATCCACCTGCACATAACTCAGTGCGCTGCACCTGTCATGAAGAAGGCTTGTTTCTCTTTCAACCGCTCAGTACAACCAACAGAAAAAATTTTTAATAAATAAATAAATAAGGCAGCTGCAGCCGCAGAGTGAGGGATCAGAAAAGAGCTCATTTATCAGCCGATCGGCAACCCCATTGCTCAACAGACAATTGGGGTTTCCCCCCGCCCACCCCGATGTCCACTGCGCACCCCCAAGGACGAGAGGTTAGATGCAGCATCAGCCCAGGCTTAGGCCTGTGAGGCAGCAAGAGAAGGAGGAGGCTCCCAGGGCACCGGGAGATGCTCGCGCGGCCGCCTCCTTCTCCTTGGATCGCGGTGCTGACTCGGCCAGCGCCCCGCAGGGAAGCTAGGCCTCCGGCCAGTTCAGCATCCCTCCTCCCGCTCCCTCCTGCGCCCGCGCCGGGGCCACCAACCTTGGGCGTGCGGATGTGCTCCATGGGGGCCCACGTCTGCAGGATCCCTAGCGGACACAGCCTCGCGCACCTACGCGCGTCTCCAGCGCGGCGGGAGGGACACGGGGAGGGGGCTTCGCGCCAGGGAGCCGGAGGCTGCGGGGCTTGGCTCCGCCTCCAGGTGCGGCGGCACCAGGCGCCCGCGCGGCCCTAGAGCGTGTGTCTCCGCGCTCCTGCCACCTGTCCGGTCTGCCACCTGGCCCGTCTGCTGCCGCCCCGCCTCGTCTCTGGCTGGGGTTGCCAGAGCGAGAACCGGTCCCTCCCTTTTAAGAGGGGCAGCCAGCGTAATACTGTGGGGCTACTGTTCCCCAAGACACAATGGGGACCTTGTGTTGGGCGTGGCTTCTTGGAAGAGAGAAGGAGAATATGCTGCTCCACGGGCCCAAGGGTTCCTTCCGGAGACTCCCAGGATAGGTGGGACTCGGGGTAGAGTCCCCGAAGGTTGCCACACGCGCTCCACTCCAGGTTCAGCACGGCCTAGTGGGCTCTGTCTGTGTATTTCAGCACGCGAGCAGCCGGGATCGCTTTGGGAATGAGGGTGGAAATAACAGCAACAGTGTTAGAGCCCCAGGAGGTGATCTGCTAAGTCAAGCATCTCTCACCAACCTGCGACAACACTGTTGGGACTCTTGGAAGACATGCTCTTCCTTGGCATCGTATTGGCTGCTTGTGTCGCCGTCACTTACCTATGGCTGGGCTGGAAGATGGAGGGACAGAGCATCCATCATAAGGTAACATCTTTCCATTTATATTATTAACAATAGCTGATGTCACTGGAAAAGCCCCAGGGAAGATATGCCTCTGCCCCCTGTCGCCCCCACCCCGTTTTTCTTGCAGCCGTGTGTACACAACGCTCCACCGTAACTAAAATTTCATAAACCTATACATCGTTCTTAGAATAGTATCTATTCAACTTTTTCCTAGCTCTTACTCACCTCTCTTTCCAGCTGAATTGTAAGTTCTTTAACTGTAGAGACTTTTTAACCTCTTTTGGTTCAGTGCCTGCTAGGCACATTAGAGCCTTCCAAATAAAATTGAATTTAATCAATACAGTGTTACATTTATTTTTAAATTTCCAGATTTCCTGCACATATTTTTTATAGTTCCATCCTCCTACTGCCCTGGGAGGCAATTAGGACAACTACTATCAACTGACATTTGCATGTGACAGGATCGACCCAGGCCTGTCATGTCTGCCTTACTAAGGAGCACCAGGAATGGAGTCAGGAGCACCTTGGTACCAGCTCAACACTGACTTCAGTCTCCTCCTTAATAATGAGGATGGGCTCAAAGGTAGTTTCTGTCTCCCAATTCCAGCAGTATCGGGAATCCTGTATCCATTTGGGGGGATCCATTTTGAGTGATTTAATGATCTTGGAATTCTAGGCTTTCAAGACTCTCCTTCTATTGTGAGTAAACAAGAGTTTACTCGGTGAGTACTTTTTGCAGATAAATATTTATGACCTGTTGCCTATTAGCATCTGTTTTTATTTAAAGCACCCCAAAACACTAACTGGTAGGTGAGAAGATGTACACCCCCAAAAAATGTAAATAGCGTAATGCAAAGAAAAAATTTCCTGATTAGTTCAAAAATGCAGCTTTCACAAATGACAGCCATAAAACCAACATTAGCTTTAAATGAGCCAAGGATTAGCCCTAACTAGTGTGGCTTAATGGATTAGGCACTGTCCCGCCAACTGAGAAGTCACCTGTTCGATTTTTGGTCAGGGCACATACCTGGGTTGCAGGCTAGGTTCCCGGTTGGTGGCCTCTGAGAGACAACCAATCAATGTTTCTCTCCCTCTCTTTATCCCTCCCCTTTCCTCTCTCTAAAAATAAACAAATAAAATCTTCTAAATAAAAAAAAATGAGCCAAGGATTATATTCGAATTATTAGGATAAATTAACATACAGCAAACTAGAAATAAAATAGTCTATAAGTGAACACTTTATTTTGACCTAACAGTCTTCTGAGGAACCCTTCGTAACCTGGCCCTCAGCCCGAGCCACGCTCCAGGTTATTAGATCATAAACTGTGGTGACCTCTTACAGCCATTGTGCACTTTCTGGTCCTTATGCTGTCTCAGATGCCCCAAGTTTCACTGCTTCTCCAAACCACTACCCAGTGGGGCAGACGAGATTGAAAACAGCAGGAGTTGGAGAACAGTGAAGAGAGAGGACCTAGCACACATGGACATGCCTGGCTGTGTTGGTCCTAAGTGGAGCGAACCATGAAACTAGCCATTCATTTACTTAAGAAACATTGATATTAATTGACTGATGATCATGCTCAAAGTACGATGGCGGATGCTGGGCAATTGAAGGGAGACCCAGTGGAGAAGGATACTATGTTCAATAATCACGATCTGGCTAACACCAGGGAAATGAAACGTGAGCTAATTCAGAGGGAACAGAGTATGTGGAAATGCTTAAAGCAGCCTCAGGGAGATTAACCTACTTCCTATATTTTCTGTATTAACTCTACAGAAAAGAATTGATAGACTTGAGATCATTAGTTCTTGAAATCTGATATTGGGTATGTCTAGCCTGTACCACAGGTCATTTGGATGGATGTTGCCTCTCTGAGTCATCACACAGCAGAGATCTCTCCATCTGACCCAGAACCAAGACATGAGGAGGGGAGAAAAAACTTATTTTTCTAATACTACATAATCTGAAGATGGATGCACACCCAGGTTTATGCTACGTTAGCCTCTGCCCAGTATTTGTGAACCCTGGATGGAGAATAAGTATATTTCAACAAAACTATTTTCACTACCAAGCAAATATTAGACAATAGGGGTAAGACCCAGTTACCTGCATATTCATCAAATAGCTTCCCTCACCAAGGAGCATCATAATTGTCCCCTTTTTCCATCAGGGTGAGGTTGCAGTGATTTCCACCTTTGTGAAAATGGTAGGTGTGGCTCTGCATGTCAGTATTTAATTCTGTCCTTCACAGGCATGCAGGAGACTACACCCTTGGATCCTGTTACTCTTGGGTGGGACCATGTGGCCGGTTCTGGACAATCAACTTGCTACTTTTGGACCAGAGCTCTCCAAAATTTGTATATGACCCTGCAGCTTTCTCCTCCCGGTCTTGATATCTGGAGGACACCTAATCAGATTATGAAGAGAATAATGATGATAAATTTACTCTAAATACACGACATGACTGTGACCCCAAACTATTCAGCATTAGTCTGAAATGGATGAAGAGAGAAACAGGCCATTTCCTCAAGCCACCCCTTGGAAGGGAGCTACTCTGAAGAGTCACAGAAGATTCCTTTGAGTGGAAAGAACACCTTTTTGTGGTGGTTGTTGCACAAAAACCACTGAGATTTAAAGGTTAAGTGTGATGCCTCGCCTAGCCTGACTTTACAGAGAAGGGTATCTGAGAGAGTTAAAATACTAATATAGTCTCTACTTCTGTGTTTCTGATCTTTCAAAAGGGATTCATAATGTTAAAAAGCTCTAAGTACATATGCCATATAATAAGTCCTAATCTACTTTAGTATATGTTGCCAAACGTCTTCTGGAGAACATCTTCCTAAGAGATTTTTTATCACCCAGATAGCCTAGTTGTAAACAAACTGCTATAGGAATTTTTAAATAAAAGTTTGATATTAACTGGGAACTTTCCCAAAATCCTGTGATCTTCAGTGGCCTGAGGAGATTTGGATACTTATCAAAAAACTTACAAGACTTTTTCCGGAATACTTATATCTCTCCTGAGGCAACTAAAACTTCTGCTCTGGCAGGGAAGCCAAGAAATGCTTCCTCCGTGGGTAGTCTTGCTAATAATTACAAACCCACGGAAGTCCTGTTCAGCGCTCTGCAACCCCAGTGGCCCGTGTTCTGTGTGGTGGAGGGCCCGCATCTCTGAACAAGCCCACTCTCAGCTATAAGCACATTAGATACCCAATACGATGTGGTTAGAACTGCATTTGGGATTCTGCATGTGCAAAAAAATAGCATCCTCACCTTCAGGATTTTTATGAACTCGATGATGTGACCTATTGATGTCTTCTTTGGCCCAGCCCTTTGCCAGATACACCAAACAAGAACTCCCTGGACAGCAGGCAGCGCTGCCCTTATTCTAAGAACCAAGGGGGAAATTCTAGGCTGGAATAAATAGAGCACTTATGCTGTGAACAGCCAAAGTTTTGAAATAGTCTCTTATATTTTGTTCTCCCTCTGAGAAGACGCAGCACGCAGCCCAAGTCCCTGTTCTCAGACCGCTCATTATGTTTATTGTCTTTGACTGCCATTCCTTCAGCCATCATTTGTATGCACGTAATTCCCTTACTGATTTTTCCGGTCCTGAGTTCTCTCTCTGTCTCCCGTATTATATTTCCATCTACCTGCTGAGTGCCTCCACCGGATGTCTCATCAATGCCACACAATCAGTTGAGAACATGGGCTCTGGAGGCAGACAGGCCTGCAATCATAGCGCAGCTCTTGCGTGTGTTAGCTGTGTGACCTTCAGCACGTTTTTAAACCACTCTCGGCCCTGGGTGTCTCACCTATAAAGTGGAGATAATGGTAATGTCTGTATTGCTTTGCTTCTCAAGCTGAAAAGTAGGTGTCTCGAAGATGAATGTTTCTTAGATTATGCCCTGCATCTTTGTATTTGCCTGAGGTAGTTCAAACTAAAAAATAGAATTGACAGCAAAAAATGGGGGAGAATTACACCTTCTTCTTGGTGTGGGGGTGACAATCCAGTCAGATCAAGCGTTTAACATGTGTTGTAACAAATAGTTACTGAGTACGCACCTTGTGCCAAGCCCTGGGCATAAATGTCTGAACTGAAACAACCCCACCCCCTACCCTCAAGGGGCTTCAGCCTAATAACATCAGCTGTTATTATTATTATTATTATTATTATTTTTACCTTCGACCTAATACCAAATGGTCCTCTTGACTTCATTATTTCTTATTTTCACTCACGCTTGAAGCCTTGGAGTTTGCCTCTTCCCCCTCCTCAGCTGGCCCTTCCTTCTTTCTTCATGGTCATTGCTCTATTTCAAATCCTCAGTGCTTCCTCCTGGGGGGGAATATTAGCCTCTGCTGCCAGATTTATCTTCATAAAAAGCAACTCGAATCATATCACTCTCCAGCTTAAAAACCATCAGTGGTTTCCAATCGCCGTCGGAATGAAGTACCATTTTCTTATTCTGTCCTGTGAGGTCCAGGCAATCCTACCTCTTGCCCTCTTTTACACACTCAGCAAAGTAAGTCACTGGCACGCCCTAGGTGCTCAATAGCTATTTGTTGAATGTATCGATTAGTTAACCAATGGCTTCCTCTGTCCTGCATTTGCTCATCTCTCTGTCTTTGCTCACCCTGTTCCCATCTATCAAATCCTCTGAGGTTCATTTCAAAATTTGCTTCAACATTCCCTCCAGATGGCATTCTTCCAAAATAACTGCGGTCTGTTCATTCCAAAAAGCAGAGATCATCATAGGCAGTGTGTTTTCATCTGGAAGTGTAATTTTATGTGTCTGTCACAACGAGTCCACGGTGGCTTTGATGGGTCCATGATCCCAAGAATGCCACGCTGGGCCTCTACATGGACAACATCATGCTGATTAGCTCTGAGGAGCAGAAAGTAGCAGAGGTGCAAGGTGCCCAAGTAAAATAAACGTGTCACAGGGCGGGAGACACATTCTCGGAAAACTCAGGGTTTTGCCATCTCAGTGAAGTTTTTCAGGATCTGTGGTAGTCAAATGGGAAAGGCAAGTTTCTTCACTTTTATCCTGACCACTTTGTGGTCTAACCCATTACTAAACTAGCCATAAGGGCTACGAGCTCTAAGCAGAGTCTCAGCAAGAAAAGGCTCTCCATCTGATGGGAGTTGTATTGGGAACAGGTCAGCTACAATGGCCTTTTGGCCCCAGCAAATCCAAATATGCGCAGGTAGCTGCAGCAGACAGGGATGTGGGATGGAGCCTCCAGCAAGGTGAGGAAGCTACACTGGCTGCTGGCATGGCCCACCTCTAACCAATGCCTATGTGCTCATTTTTGTTTAGTTTAAAATTTTTAAATAGTGGCAAAAATCACATAACATATAAAATTTGAAATTGTAATCACTTTAGGTGTATAGTTCAATGGTACCCACAATAAGCTTTTAAGCCAAAAAGCTAGATACAAAACTATATATACACTATGATCTGAATTGTGTTTCAAAATGAGTGTGTACCTAGGTGTGTATTTATATGAAAGTAAAGAGAAAGAAAATAGAAGAAATCTACAGATATAACAATTGCATCTGAGTGGTGCATTTGTAGGTGATTGTCATTTTCTTTGTTTTTGTAATATTATACAAATATTTGTGTTGCATATTTTAACAATTATAAAGAATGTGTATTTTAAAAGGCCTTTTCAATAAAAACAAGCCATAATCTATAGTCATGACAATGCCATGTGTCAAAGCAAACACATTTGTGGAGGATACATTTCATTTTTGTTGTTTGTTTTTTTTTAAACAAAATATAACTTGGATACATCCTAAAATTTCAATTCAAAAATAATCTTTCTGAGATTCAATCCCTTTTCCAGGATAAAATCAGGCTTACTTTCCATGAGGAAACCATAATAACAAATACCCCAAATGTGTAACAATAGCTGGAAAAAGATAAGAGGAAGTGCTCCCTCCTGAGTTGTAGGGCTCTTGGCCACACTGTTGTTACAAGCAAAAGAAAAAAGTCCCAGAGACTTTTCTGTGAGGTTTAATCAGGTTTGGAGGAATGTGCTGTAATGCTTTAAAGCCAGTGTCCTACAAAAATTCCTTCATTGATCTTTAACTTTTAGTAAAAATCCAGCATGCATCTTTAATGTTTGGGTAATAGAATGAGAAAATAGAATTTGTATAATTAATAAAATGTTACCTTAATCTCCCCCCTTTTTTTTATTTACATGTGGATAGTAAATGTTGGCAAAATGCAAAAAGATCATGGATCTTGTAGCCAGGACAATTAGAGATTTCTAATAAACAGATGGGAGAGTTGTTCTTTGGTTACATTAGGGCTTCTTGTGGAGATAATGAGTAATTTTGCATGCTGGCTCTCAAGAAAATTCTTTTTTTCTTTTCTTTGGCAGAGAGACTATTTGTGTAAACAAAGCAGTGAACAAGATTTGTTCAATATGGTGAGCTAACAAGGATCTGATCTGGATCTAACTTGTTGAGAAGCACCTGTGTTTGAGTGGGGATTTGGCAGTCATTCTTGATGGTCTTGCACTGAAAAGACATACTCAAAGAGCTTGAACATAGCACAAAACAGGAATCCCATTATCTGCAGGTAGAACAAATCAAGGTTATTTTCATTGTTCTGTTCCTGGTTATTCTACTATTTTTCAGGGAGTCTCCATGGATAATCACAAATTTGTCAATAAATTGTAGTGTAGAAACCATGCTGTATGCAGGTTGTTTAGTGCTCAAATTTCATAAATGATGACAATTTCTGGGCCATTCCTCAGAAAGTTACACAAATGATGGTACTAAATGTGCTACTATTTATACCATATTAAACACCCATTATTAACATTAAGTCTACATTAAAATGCATGGGGTCTTTCTTGACCTTGCCTTTTTAGGGGCAGATCTCCCACCTCCTTCTTAGAAGCAGAAGTAGTGGCCTGGGCAGGCTTAAGTGATAGGGGTGTCAACAGAGGTGACTTCTTTTGAAGATCAATATCTCAACTCTTTCTTCTTTACATGGCTAGTTAAAGAGCACCTGGAAGTCTTAAAGCTCTTTAGATTCCATGGTCTTTATGAAACAATATTCTACCAAGATATAGGATTACATATATACAACTATATCTGTGACTATTTTTGCAGTCATTTATAGGCTATATGTCAACCACAATAATGTGTCAATAAAAGATTCACTTCTAGGTTGTCCCTGAATTTTATGGTAATATTTGTAAACAATTTGCTCATTCATTTGGGACTTAGGAACAACAAGCACAAAAGAGTTTAAGAAAATTTATAGGAGAAAACAAATAGAGACAATTCTATTAACTTTTTCTGAAAATTGAGAAAAACTGTTTGTATTCTAGTCTAACTGGTGGTATGCTGGTCCAGCTTCTGATAGCACTGTCTACGCTCTAAAAGTTTGGAACTAGAGAAAAAGAGAAAGGAGGGAGGGTAGAAACTGACTCAACAAAGACCTTCTATTTAGTGACCCACCTTTCTGAGTCCAGGATCCCTGAAAACCAACGTAGGACAATGGACTATACAGCAGAGCTTCCATTACTAGAAAGTTTTAAAATATTACAGAATCCCTAAGAGTGGTGTAAAGGGATATTATTGTCTCTTTGCAAGATGTGTAACACATGCACTAAACACCAAAAACTAGGGCAAATACAGAGAGACAAAAAATGATGTTCAAAGTAATTTTTTATCTCCGTGCAGTTTGCTTGGATTACTGAAGTGGCATCCTCATGAGACAAAAGCAATTTGTTTTAACATAAGGAAAAGCTTGCTAGAAAAAAATGTTGCCTGGGATTGAGCAGGAGAATGTGACGATGCTCATTGGCTGTACTGAAATATTTATGGAGTGAAAATTGAACACCTGACTCCTTTGTGCTTTGAAAGCAAAGGCTGCTGTGAGCCATATCACTGTAGTGGCTTCCAGAACTTTCCCAAACGTTCGGGTCTCTGGAGTGATAATTCCCAATCCCTAATGCAAAGATTTGTTTTCACTTCTATCATTAAAACACTTGAAGGACCAGTCATGAGGTTCAACAATCTAGTTTTAGCATTTTGGGTGTTTTCTTCTTTTCCCTCACAATTGAATATACATGTGACAGATTTAAGTTCAAAAGTACATGGCTGCAGCTAACTCATTATTTACATCTGCTACAGCATAGCACCAGTATCACTTTTATTTTACTAATTATTTAAAATAATGGCAAAATGCAATAGAATATTCGATAAACATTCGATTAATTGTACAAACACTTCTGGACAAACCAAGAAACAGAGCTTAAAATACTATGTTGACTGGCCAGCAGAGTCACCACGAGACACCTCTAAAACGGTGTTCACCGGTTGGTAATTAAAAGTCTAAAATCTGCAAACTGAGTTCATTTATTACAGGAAATAGAAAAGGGCAGGTTGGTTAAAGTCATGTAGGTTATTTGTAATTCAAGGTGTTACCTGTATTCCAGCAGTATTTTTCAAGCAATGAAGTTTACTTTTTTTTCCAGAGACAAAATTTAATCTCAAGCTTTGTATTAGAAAGCTACAGAGAGTGAATAATCCTTCCATGTAAGTTATGTCTATAAGTAGAAGATATAAAATATAGGCACACACACACAGTGTTCACTGCACTGGCAGGGGCCATTTCCTAGGAGCCTAAGTGTAAACAAGGGATAGGGTGCTGCTGGAATTAGTAATACTTCCCTTAAATTGTCTCCTCTAGAACGTAATGGGAGGCGCTACCTGCGAAAATCATTTTATTTTAATCCTTTAGAGCTTACAAAAAACAAAGAGTTTTCATTTATCCTTGGAAACTCTAAAACCAGTTAGATTCACAGTGCGTGTCTTCTGTTAATGTTTTTGTTTGTTTGTTTAATTTCATTTTGCTTTGTTTCACTGTAGATAAAGAAGCCAGGCTACCGGGCTTACGTTTGGACTGACCTGCGATGTAAGTTCGGGGTGTGCTTAGCCACCCGTGCCTCAGTCTCCCCATTGGTAAAATGGGAATCCGTAGTGGATTGCTGTGAGGAATCGAGGAGTAGGGAATTCCAAGTCATTCGCCCAGGGCCTGTCATGTGCAAGCCCTCACGCACCCTCCTCCTGGGCCCAGCTCTCCTCCATTTCATTTCTCTTTTCTAGTTCAAAACAGGCGGGAGTGAGAACACAACATTTCTCCTTACTGGACACTGGAGCTGTCTCCTGGAACCCCAGAATGCCCATTCCGATGGCCAGAGCCATGCTGGGCCCCCACAAAAGTGGGGGGGGGGGATGCCTGACTTCCCAAGTCGGGGTCACGCATTTCTGAGCTGTCCACAGGGCAGCTCTGCTGGAGCCGAGCCCCCAGAATTTCACATGAAACTCCCTACAGTTTGGGGCTCACCCATCTTTCCACGGGGGCTCAAATATGTCTGATTAATGAGGCACGGAGCAAACTAGGTCAGTCCTGCTGCCTTGTCTCTCCTCATCTCTGAAGAAGATAAAAGCAAAACCTCTTATTTTTGTGGTTAACTTTATGCGCCAGCCTGTCTAGGCTGAGGTGTCTGTTGTTGGGTATAAAGCCAGCCTAGAGGTTGTGGTGAAAGTATTTTTTAGATAGGATTAACATTTAAATCAATAGGCTTTGAGTAAAGCGGATTGCCCTCCATAGTGTGGGTGGGCCCTATGAAGCCCTATAAAGGCCTGGGAAGGCAGGAATTCTGCCTCCAGATTATCTTCGGACTCAAGACTACGACATCAAGCTCTGCCTGAATCCACAGCCTGCCAGCCTGCCCTGCAGGCCTTAGATTTGCCAGTCCTACAATTGCATAAGCCAAGGCCTTCAAATCAATCAACTGAGATATAAATTTTAAAAGTAGATAGATTTATATAGGACAGATGTGTAGAAAATATATAGGATATCCTAATAGAATATACAATAATAGAATATATATGAGATAATAGGATAATAAGATATAAAAATACATATATCCTATATTTTCTATATATGTGTATATCTATATATATCTCATACACACACATACACACACACACACACATATATAAGATATATATTGGATATATATATATCCAATATATATCTTATTGGTTCTGTTTCTCTGGAGAACCCTGACTGATAATCTTATTCTATCCTCTTTCAGACTCAAAAGTAGTCAGTTACAGTAACTCAGAAAAACAGATGTCCAGAGACATCACAGGCTTGAAAGGTCAGCAACCAGACGTTGCTCAATTACCATTCTGAGCAGCACCATTTCATGTTGTAGCTAATAACTTATAGGAGATACAAGGTGGTTTAGGGTATCAGCCTCAGTTCCTCCCAGCTAGGACTCGAAACAAGTGTTGCTAACCCCTTACTGGGCTGGTCTTGTCTCGTGTTATTCTTTCCCAAGCCAGTTGGCACTCGGACATCTGATTCTTCAAGAACATTCCTACCACCACGCTTTCTATTTCTACTACAGCTATAATTAGCTAACATTTATTGACCATTTCTTCTTTAACCCAGATGTCTATCAGCTGGGTGGACTCACAATCTGAGATAAAATTAGCTGGAACCCATAGTCCCTGCCCCATGGAAGTCCCTGCCCGAAGGATGTCCACATTTCTGCAGATTTTTAGAAGAGAGAGAAGGTCAACATGGGCTCTAGTATCCCATTGCCTTTCTTCTACACTTTAAAATCAGGAACAACAGATGCCTTGAGTGAAAATTTTATGATCTTTCCCATATATGTCACAAGTATGAAGAATTAGAACTTTCTTCATTTATTTCTAATTGAACTAAATTTTGAGTCCCCCTTTTTAATGGGCAGTGACAAAGTAATCTTCTGATTACCTAAGATGCATCTTAGACTTACCACTCAGCTTTTTTTTCTCTATTTCTATCTCAAATCAAGTATTTGAGACCCCATAGACAATACTGATAATTTTTAGAATTTTTAGAATTGTTTATGTCACATTACACAACACAGTATGCCCCATCTAAAAACACATATTTTAATGATATTTGAAATAGTAATTGAAGTTTCCTTTCTCTCTGCTTTCCTTTACCTTTATCTTTCCTCCCATGACTTGGAGCAGCTACAGCATCTTCCATGCACTCTTAAGGGAAGTATAAGCTAGGACTAAAAAGCCTTTGAGGAGCAGAGAATGGAAGTGAGAGCCACACCTAAAAAAACTGTGTCCTGAATTCCACACACTTAGCTTCAAGCATGACAAGCCAAGGCCTCAAGGGAGAAGACCTGGAGTTTACCCTTAAACAATACAAGCCGAGGGGGGAGATGAAGAGCCCATTTTCACCACCCACGAAGTGGATAAAAGACCTTTCTTGTTTCCCCAGTCAAAGGGCCTCAAAGGGGAGAAGAAAGAAAGAGAGGAGAGTATTTGTGAGGCTCTGTCTCCTGGCCCCACTCCTAGCCTATGTGGAACCCAGGAGGGGAAGGCAACTGGAAATCCAGGATGGTTTTAGGGGACCTCAGGCAGGGAAGGGCCACTCCTTCCTTCTCAGAAATCATGGCCTAGGAAGAAAGACTGTGATTCTTGAGAGGAACTCTGTATACATCCTGGAACAACAAAATCTAAGAGAGACATGCAGACATCTGGCCCCAGGGTAGCCCAGGGTGATATGGGGACAGGAAGAAAGGCACTGTGGCCCTGAGAGGCGGGTGGAGATGGCACCCAGACCACTGGCTGTGGAGGGAGCTGGGATCTATGCCCCAATGAGCAGATGCAGAGTGGCCTGCATGGGACAGATGACCAGGGAGGTGACCAGGAAGGTTACCAGGGGGACAGCAACATTTCAGCACAGCAACAGGGCAGGGTGATACCTGTGGTTCGGTGGCTGCCAGAGACGGACCCAGGATAACTGAGGAGCAGGCCTTCTCGTCCCCTGATCGGGATGGCAGTTAAGTTCCTCTCTTTCTGGAGCTCCTGTCTCCTCCTGGGCGGACAGGGGGAGGGACTTGAGGGAGACAAGGAATTGAGTGAGAAGACAGTCACAGCCAGTTGTTTCAAACCCTAAGTACCTGAGCCAACCTTGGATCAGAAGATGACTTTTTTTGTCAACACGCATTCCAAAGGGGGACTCAGAATTTAGTTCAATTCTGCATACCTGTGCAATGCTTGGGGAAGGTCTGTAAAGTTTTCGCTCAAAGAATTTGGCACCTTGCTTTTACAAAGCGCGGGTGCATTCGCCTGCCACAATGCTCACTGGCCTCCCACCCAGCCTTCCTTCTTGTCCTGGCTCTATTCGCATGCACCTCTCAGCGCCCTTTCAGCCAAATCGCCCAGGGAACTCCAGAGTCTGCTTCTGCAATGAGCAGACCGAGCCAACACTCCCCAGCCCTGGCTCTGATCACATACCAACCAGCAAATCCTTGGGCTACTCAGAGCGCCTTTCCATGGAACAGAATCTGTCCTTAGAAGTCCCTTAGGCGCGCGAATGGCATCCTTCTCCTTCCACAACTATGGGCCAGTAATGCGCCCGTCGCCCCATGTACTTCACCTTACGGCAACACACACAAAGGAAAACTGAAAGGGTCTTCAAGGAAAACGAAAGGAGACAGGGTCAGGAACTGCGTGAGCAGGCCTCACCTCCTGGGCTCCTTATCCCCAAATCCTATACTATTAGCCACCATATTGCAAAACTCTGAGTCTTTGCTTACGTGCTCAACGTCCTCGAGGATGAAGTCTCAGTTCCACTTCTTCCAAAGGCCTGGGATTCTCCCAGTCAGCTTCACCTGATGCACTGGGTAATAAAATGGCTGATGGCTGCCTGGCTCTGTCTCCCCAACTCGAGAGCTCATTATCTGCCTTCTCACTTTGGCAACGTTCTTGATAGCATAGTCCTCGGGGAATCTTTTAATTCCCCTTTGATGAGAATAGTCATTTCCTGCCCCAAGTTTCAACTGAAATTTGATCATGAAGATTTCCTGTACATGTCTCTGGGAGCAGTAGCTAACGGCTGCTGTTGTTGAATTCTTGTATTTCCCCCCTCCCAAATAGGAGGGGAAAGAGAGTTGTGCAGACAGGTAGAACCACACAAAATACTTTGCCGTAGGCTGGAAAATTATGTACTTGGAAATGCCTACCAGTTCCTGAAAAACAGACAATTCAGATATTTTCTCATTTCTATAAAGACTGAAAAGAAGACATTTTATTAAAACTTGGCAAACCAACTATCATCATAAAATTTATCAGTGTTAAGATTATTTCACCCTCAAAATTAATGTTTTTTAAGACTTATTGAAACAATTATAGCTAGAAGAATAATCTTTCATGAGTTGATAAACTGCTACAATAACTAAGTAGTCAAGTAGGTTAAACTCAAATTTAACTTGATGAATATTTGTTTTAAAAAGTCTATCCCAGGTGCACAGGTTGTTTGAACATTGGAAAAACAAGGTAATACACCATAATATCAGGCTTAAAAAAAAAGCCTATGTTATTATCTCAATAGCTGTGTAAAAATAATTTTACAAAATTCAACATTTATTCTTGATTTTTAAGAGTTTTCAGCAAACTAAGAATAGAGGAGGCTTACTCCATCTGATAAAAGCCATCTACAAAAACTATAGCTAACATCATACCCAATGATGAAAGACTGAAAGCTTTTTCCCTAAGATGAAAAGCAAGTAAAAAACGTCCACTCTCACCACTGTTGTTCAAAACTGTGCCAAAGGTTCTAGCCAGTGCAGCAAGGACAAGAATCCAAAGATATCCAGATTGAAAAGGAAGAAGTAAACCCGTCTTTGTTCGCAACTGACCTGATTATATACACAGAAAATCCTAGGTAAATTACAAAGAGAAAAGCTATTAGAGTTAGCAAGTAGGCTTAGCAAGGATACAGGATACAAGAGCAATACAAGAACCAATTTTATCCTATATACTAGCAACCAATAATTAGAAATTTAGAATAATACTGGTTATAAGAACATTAAAATATGAAGCAGGGATAAATCTAACAAAAATGAGCAACTCTTGTACACTGAAAACTACAAACACTACTGAGAAATTTAAAGACCTATGTAAACGCAAAGTTATACAATCTCCATGGATTGGAGAACTTATTACTTATACTTAGTGCAATCCCAGACAAAATTCTAGCAGATTTTTATATAATTGAGAAAACTGATTTTATAATCCATATAGAAATGCAAAGAGCCTAGAATAGCCAAAACAATTTTTAAAAATAAGAACCAGTTTGGAGGGCTTACAGTATCTAACTTCAAGATTGTTACACTACAGTAATCAAGACAATGTTGGATTGGCTTAAAAAATCAAGTAATTAAACAAAATAAAGAGTCCAGAAATAGAGCCATACACATGTGGTCAATTGATTTTCAACAAAAATACAAAAGCAACTCAGTGAAAAAAAGATAGTCTTCAATAAATGGGGCTAGAAAAATCAAATATCCACATACAAATCGTAAATTAGGATCCATACTTTACACCATTCAATTCAAAATGGGTCACATATCTAAATGTAAAACCCAAAGCTATAAAACTTCTTGAAAAAAATATAGGAGAAAAACTTAGTGACCTTGGGCTAAGTTTTCTTATATACAAGTAAAACACCAAAAACACAATCCATTAAAAAATTATAAATTGGGCTTTATCAAAATCAAGAAACTTCTGCTCTTTGAAAGACATCTGAAGAGAGTGAAAAGACAAGCCACTGATAGGAAGAAAATATTTAAAAATCACATGTCTGATAAAGAACTTGTATCCAGGACTTGCATATTAAGTACTCTCGAAACTCAGTAATATAAAAACAAACCACACAATTTCTTTTTCAAATGAGCAAACAAGACATGGAAACAACCTAAATATCCATTGATAGGTAAATGAATAAAGAAAATTTATATATATATATATATATATATATATATATATATATATATATATATATACAGTGAAATATTCAGCCATAAAAAAAGGAAATTCTGCCATTTGTGACAGCATCGATGGAACTCGAGGCCCTTATGAAATAAGTCAGAAAAAGAAGGACCATGATGAATGATCTGACTTATATTAGGGATCAAAAACCTTGTACTCATAGAAATAGTAGTTGTCAGGATCTGAGGGGCAGGGGAAATGTGCAGATGTCCGGCAAAGGGTATAGAGGGTGACAAGATGAGTAAATTCTGGGGCCTGATGTTCAACATGCTGACGATCGTTCACAACACTGTATTGCATAGTCAAAAGTTGCTTTGAGGGCTGAGCTTTAATGTTCTCAACATAACAGCAACAAAATGGTAATTATGAGAGGTGAAGGTGTGGTGAACGTTTAGAAATACATACGTATCAACTCATCACACTGAACACGAACTTACGCAATGCTTTATGTCACTTTATTTCAATAAAGCTGGACAAAGCTTTAAAAATTAAAAACGGGCAAACAATTTGAACAGGCAGTTCACCAAAGAAGATAGATGAATGGCAAATAAGCACATGAAAACACAGTCAACATGATTAATCCAAAAGGGTAATACAAATTAAAAACAGATAAAATTAAAAAGAGTAACCATACCATGTGACAGCAAAGATGTTGAGCAACTGGAATTCTCATATGCCTGCTGATGGGAATGTAATACGGTACAAAATGTTTTAGAAAAATAGTTTGTCAACTTCTTAAATAGTTAAACATGTCGCTTCTATTTGACTCAGTCATTCCACTCCTAGGTATTTATCCAAAACAGAAACATATATGCATACATGAATGCTGACTATTTGCATTAGCCAAAAATGGGAAATGATCCAGATGCCCATTACTAGACAAATGGGTATAGAAATTGTGGTATATCCATACAATTGAATGCTACTTGGCAATTTAAAAGATGCATTAACTCATACAACATACCTAGGTTGTGGGTTCAATCCCTGGTCAGGGCATGTATAAGAAGCAACTGATCAATGTTTCTCTAACATCAGTGTTTCTCTTTCTCTCTCTTGCTCCCTGTCCCTCTCTCAAAAATTAACAAATATATAAAAAACTGGGAGTCACTGTAGATATTAGGAACAGAAAGGGAAAGAATTGTGAGGGTTTTTGGTAACTCCCTAAGAATTTACTTTTACCTGTCTAATTAAGTTATCTTACATGAGGAATCGGTCTGTGATAAAATTCTAGAAATAAGTATAATAGTTAAAGCACTGTAGCACAGTAGGAGGTCCTACCACAATGGACACATTCTTCGTCTGTCCTGTCCAACGTGGTAGCCACTCCAGTCCACTGGACACTTGAAATGTGACAAATGTGAATTAGTTGCTGAATTTCCAACTTTATTTCATTTTAATTTGTATTTGAACAGTAACATGTGGCTAATGGCTATGGCTGAACAGTTTTAACCTGTCTGAAACAGTGTGCATTTTAGTTGGTGGTGTATAATGTTGCCCTGTCTGGATGAAGTTTAAGAAACTGATTAAACTACTACAAAGAAAAAGCACTTTTGTATTCTGTGTTTGAGAGCATCTCAAAGCTGGCACATTTTTTTTTCTTCTTTCTATTGTGTTTTTTCATAAATACTAAAAGAGAAATATAAATATGACAGCATAGATATGTCTTCTCTTTTTTAAGGGAAACCTATTAATTTTATTAAGTTAAAGATTAGTTTCTAACAACTTCTATGTAAGTGAGCAAGAAAGTTATAGCAGACGTATGTCATTTTGCTACTCAGCATCTGTTCACATTTGTCCCGGTAACAGGACAATGGTTGGTTGGTTTTTCTGAGAGACAATCCACACACCCAAACCCCTTCACCTGTTCCAACACACAAACGGAAGTGGAGGAGTGGCTGTGTTTAGGAACGTTCTCATCATCCCATCAGAACCAAGGAAGTGAAATGAGTCTTTTGCAGGGACTGTAGTGAGACAGACCACTGGTGTCGCCAGACCGTCCGGAAATGAGCGTAGTTTGAACCTAGAGGGTCCGTGTGGAGCCCGATTGAGTCGCCAACAGAAAGGAAGGCAGAACCAGGAAATGGAGGGAACTTGAGTGTAATGATGATGTTCGAGCCCCACATCCAGTCACAGATGAAACCTGCCCTGGAGATTTGAAGCGGCACCATCCAGCTGTCATACGGCTCACCTGAAGTGGGCAGGTCAGTGGTTTTTAGTGCGCTCACCGACTTGTGTACCCATCACCACATTCAATTTGAGAACATTTTCATCCCCCCAAACCCTATCTATCCCCATCAGCAATTACTCCCCCTCTTCCTCTCACCCCAACCCTAGGCAACTACTAATCTACTTTCTGTCTCTATGAATTTGCATATTCTGGGCATTTCATATACCATATTTTTTGCTCCATAAGACACACTTTTTTTCCCAAAACAAGTGGGGGGAAATGTCTGTGCGTCTTATGAAGCAAATATTGCATCACAGACTGTGATGTGTATTACCTGACCTGTCAGCGGTGGCAACAGCTGTTAGAAGAGGAAGCAGTGGGCCCACGTGAAACCCCTGGGGATGCTTAAATGCCCCACTTTACTGCTGAATCTCGGGGCATCTGGTCAGCTGCTGTCTGCCTCTGCCCATCACCTGGGACCTGGGAGCGTGCAGAGAGCCGCCTGACACTCCCAGCTACAGCCGCTGACCTGTCGAATCAGCTGAGGCTCATAACAGGTATGAGGCAGTGCCAACTGCCAATTGTCTTTGACACTGGGCGGGGTCTGTGTCAGTAGAACCACCTCCAATCGCCAATCACTGTCTTAAGCTCTGCCAGTCATGAGAGGCAGATGGGTGGAGCTGAAGTAACAGGTTCTCCGCTGGCTACTGGAGATTCTACAGCTGTGCCATCTACCTCCATACTGTTTCCTGTGCACACCAGATTTCTGTGTGAGCAGCCATAAATGCTGAAGTTTGTAGTATATAAAGGGAGGCATGGTGGGGTCATTATGCTAGCAGTAACACAGGCACTGAGGGGACTAAGGGGTGTCACTAGCCGTAACAGGCACTGGGGGTAGTCTGCCAGAACCTGTAACTAGGATAGTGATACTCTCAGTAACTGTACAACTAGTGATACCTCTTAACTCCCTCCATGCCTGTTATTAAAGACTCCCATAAATTATGACACTAGCGATGATGAGTTCTTGGGGTCCCCAGAAAACCAGAAGAGTACTTGAACCTTAAAGTCTCTCCTCATTTGTAATGTCAGTGGTGATGGTTCTTAATATCGCTGTTGACTGCTGTTCACTTCACATGGTTGAAATATCATTCTGTTATATTTTATTAAATTTTTTAGTACACAATTTGGTTCAGAATTTCTTTTTTCTTGTTTTCCTTCTCTAAACCTAGGTACATCTTATGGTCAGGTGCATCTTATAGTGCGAAAAATACGGTAAGTGTTATTATACATACACACATACAGCCATTTGTGACTGGCTTTTTTCATTTAACATAATGTTTTCAAGCTTTATCCTGATTGTAGCATGTATCAAGTACCTTATTCCTTTTCATTGCCAAATATAAAAAAATTTAAATATACTTTTCACTTTGGCACACTGTTAGATTTACAGAAAAGTTGCATTGGTGGTACACTTACCCTTCACCCAGTTTCTCCTAATGTTAACGTATTCTATAGCCCAGTGCATTTTAAGAAATAATACTATTAACTAGACGGCAGACTTTATTTTGATCTTTCCCTTTCTTTTACAAAATGTCTTCTTTTGTTTCAAGATAGCAAATTGCATTTAGTTATCATATCTCCTTAGTCTTGACCTTGACATTTTTGGAGAGTATGAATCAGATACCTTGCAGACCTTCTCTAAATTTGGGTTACTTTCTTGGTTCCTTTTATTATTTTTTTCATGATCACTCCAAAATTGTGTGTTTTTGGTAATACCAACAGAGGTGAGGTGCTGTTTCCTTCCCATTCATATTGTGAGGTAGATGATATCCACGTGGGGAGCTAACCTTGGTCACCTGGCTAAGGTGTTGTTTACCAAGTGTCTCCTTTGTAAAGTGATTACTTTCTCTTTGCATTCTCTACTTTGTAGAAATGAGTTGCTAAATTTATTCCACACTCAAGGTCAGGGGAATTAAGCTCTACCTTCTAGAGGGGAGAGAGTATTTACATATATTATTCGGCATTCTTATGGAAGGCAGACATTTTCTGTTCTTGTTTGTTCATTTATTTATTTGCTTATTTAGTCATTTATTTACACCAGTACAGACGCATTGGTACATACTATACTTCAATACTGTCATTATTTATTTGGTTGCTCAAATTGTTCCAGATTTGTCCACAGGGAGCTTTTTCAAGATGATGCTTATGCCCTTCGATAAGCCTCCTCCCTTTCTTCTGCTCCTTTTGCTCCTCCTCCCCCTCCCTATGTCTCCTCCTGTTCCTTGTTCTTCTGGTGTGGGGCTGAGGAAAACACAAAATGAGCATGGAGGGTCCTGTAGTGTGGGTCTGCCTCTTTCTTCCTTCTCCCCTGGCTCTCCACATACAGAGGCCAGTTTCAAACACCCCACCCCCTCCCGGGAACTCCCAAGTTTGTGAACCAGTGCTAAGCAATACAGCTAGGTTCAAAATAGGCTGTCAACTGAAATTTCCATGCTGTGTCCTTCCTCCTCACTTATTGATAAGGTCATCATGTTA
This sequence comes from Furipterus horrens, assembly GCF_987537825.1. NCBI lineage: Eukaryota > Metazoa > Chordata > Mammalia > Chiroptera > Furipteridae > Furipterus > Furipterus horrens. The sequence continues at coordinate 88,141,225 of NW_028327182.1, forward strand.
ATGGGGATACTGGCATATTGACATCGCATAGATTATTGGGCTTTTTCAGACAGAGGCTCATGTCTGGTTTAAGAGAGCAATGGGAGACCGAGTCCTGACTTCAGAACACATATATATCCCTTTTGTTGTGATGCTGTCAGCCATAAATCTATGACACAATGAGAATGCTATTAAAAAGATGGAAAATATAAACACTTAGAGTTTTTTAAAGCCCCCAAATATTTCAATGTCTCCTCCTTCTTCTGTTGGCAAAATAAAAAAATTTCAAATTATTAACATAGAGAAATAATCAACTCATCAATCAGGGCTGAAATTTTTTACGTTTAACTGACTTAGGGTTTGCTCCCAGCGTTCATGACAAACCTAGAAAAGACACAGGGTCTATGTTAGTTCATTACCCAGGGTAGCCGCCTGGTAAATGTTTGTTGAATTGACCAATTATTTAAATACCAAATATTTACTGAACGGACTTCTGTGAAGGCTGCAAGAAGAAAAGGCCTCTGTCCTCAAGGAGCAATGTCCTTGTTGAGGAAACCAGGCCTAAACATCTGCTCACAGTGGGCGTCCACGATACAAGGGTCAGAATAGTAAGAAAAGAGCTAGCACGCAATCAGTTACTGGTACAGTGAGGGGCAATAGTGAAAACTTTCTGAGCAGAAGGCAGTTATTTAAGGACAGATGATCAAGTGCGTGTTTTACAGGAGAGATGGTTTGAATCCCATCCTACAGGCTGGCTAAGCTTTGGGTTGGTTAAAGGCATTTGGGAAGGCCGCTGTGTAAGACCTGGCGACAGGGAAATGCAAAGACTTCCCGTCTCAAAGCCTGTTTTTCCAATTAAAAGTTAAAGTTATGTCTGAGCAATCAGTCATCTTTAATTATTGATCTCAAAGAAGAAACGTGTCTCAAGTACTCTCTAGGGCTTTGGAAACTAAAATAAAAGAAATCAGCTAACATTCAGGTTTATAAAAAGAACAGTTAATAGCTCTGTTCTGATTTTCTGTAGCTACTTTTAATTTGGAAAAGTAATTGTCCTGGAGTTTACATTTAAAGGTTAGCTACAGTCTTGGTGTTTATGAGTTCAAGTTCAATTATTTAAATAATGAACGAATTCATTTATTCTTTATGAACGAGCGCTCTCATAGTAATTTTCAATATGATGTGTTTTTTTAAATCCCAAGTGTTTTTGTCATTTATAAGCCACATTATTTTTTCAACTTCTACGTTTTTTATTGAGACTATGTACTATGTGGGGAATAGTTTTCTCTTTATTTCTCTTGCATTCATTAGCATCATGTCAGTTTTATAGGTCATTCCTCTTGTCCCAGTAAACTTGAGGTTCAGTTTGGTTTCTGAAGTCTGCACAGAACCTTTGTACAAAGCAGTCCCACCCAGAACTTGGAAGCTAAATTTCCTGCCTATGTGCCTATCTGTAAATGAAAGCAAATTGCTTCTTAGAAGTAGATTGTCTGGTTTTGAAATACTCACTTCATATCTAAGAATGGGACCAGAAAAAAAACTTTTCATTTGCTCAGGGATCCTAGGAAAACAGAATGAAAGGAAGCCTATGTATCATTGGAGGAAAAATTATCATCTTTTTCCCCCCAAGTAGCACCAGAGGCCCATGTGAAGGCATACTAAGAATAGACGAAAACAAGATCTCTTTTTAAATTTTTTTTTTTTTTTTTTTTTTTTTTTTTTTTTTTTTTTTTTTACTGTTAATGTAGCTTGTGTGAGGCAGCTGCAAATCTTCACTTTCATGGAAACAATCCCACACCCTCGTTCACCCCAAAGAGTTATTTTCTTCCAACTAAGAACAGACTTTTTTCCTTTCATAAGATCAGAGAATTTTGGAAGCCAGAGGTCATTTAATCTAATCATATTAAATAAGTGAACAGACAAGGATAATGCAGGGAAGTGATGGAAGGATCTACCCACATTCCCCATCTCCCGCCACTGTACTCACCGACCAGCTAACAACACTCCTCCAGCGTTAAGTTTGTCTAAGAGACCCGATGATTGTAGGAGCCCCTATCTTGGCACTAGCAGTTTCCTTTGCCTGGAATGACCAGCCCCTTCCTCATCAAGAACATGCCTGCTCATCCTCAAGACCCAACTCAAAGGCCGCCTCCTCCATGAAGCGTTTTTCATTCCTCTTAGGCAGGAGGCGTCTTCTGACCCCTGTGTTTTCCTCGAGTTCCTTGTTGATACCTCTAACATGACATTTGTCACAGTGTATTACAATAATCTGTTATATGTTCAGACTCTCACGCAGCCATTAGTGACTCAATTTCAATTCTGACTTTTTATATATCCACTGCTAGCACACTACTTGCCATACAAAAAGATAATAGCTAATGATTGAATTATTGTCCAGAGCTTGCACACCGCTCTCCTCGCCTCCAACAGATTGGTTATACATTCTCAGATCTGTTTTTTATCTAAACTGAAATCATTACTTGAATAATGATTCCAAGCCCCATAATAAATAAATTAAATTAGCACAGTGGCTTGTTTTTAAACTTCTTTAATAGGCTTTGTTGGGTGAGTTATTAACCATAACCTACTGTCCACTCATTGAAGCAGGATAGAGTAATTCAGACTTCACCCCAGAAAAATTAATCACAGGACTGAGCCTATTTAAAATAAAAGTTTGATAATTTTTGCCTTTTTCTAAGGAATTGCTTTGTCCTTTATTCACTAGCTAGGATCAGGCTTTATAATCGAGTTTTTGTGATTTCTTCTCCTCATGCATGGCCCTGGAAAGTTTTCCTTCACCTGTAAGATCTCTCCCCAAGTATTTCAGAAACTCGGAAGGATAGCGAGAAATGCACACATATATTTCTAAAATATTGCCCACCATGAGATGTCAAAAATTTTAAATTTAAACATTTTCAGTCCGCTCTTACGTGCCAACCCAGTGGTAAGTGGGATTTGATTTCCAATCAGGGCACATGCAAGGAGCAACCAATAAATTCATAAATAAGTAGAACAATAAATCAATGTTATTCTGTGTCTCTCTCTTTCTGTGATCTCTGCCTTACTGATGGGTCACTGCCGCTGTGCTGGGAGGCTCCACACTGGGCCCCTGGGTATTCTCTCCCTCGCTATCATTGGTTCTATAGGTTTATTTAAAGTGAGCCAAACTGGTGGACATATTTCAGCTCCAAAAGGCACTCATTAGGAGTGTTGGATCAAACTTTTGGATAAAAATCAAAGGCTACAGAAAGCTTGGTATAAGCAAACTCTGGGAGTACACATGGAGCCAGAAATAAATGCTGTGCATGGGCGACGGCTCGGGGCTTGGAAGCGGAGCTTTGAAACTTCTGGTACGAGTTTCAGATGTTCCCTGTGAACTGAAAATATTGGTATTTGCAATTTGTTACAGTACCAAGTAGTTCTCTGGAGAGAAACACAGGCATTCTAAATGTTATTCTTATCTATGATTTCCTCCATAAGTCAGTTGGTATATTTGTTTTTTACATACAGAAAACACAGTCTTTAAGATTTCCTGCAGTTTTACTAAGGTGAAATCATGTCTCCTCATAAACAATACTATCATACTTCTCACCCCTGAAACCCCAAAGGTTGTAACCCTTTTATATCCCTGTCTTTGGATACCAGAATGTTTTATCCTCTTCTTTATTTTCATAAAGACACAAACAAATATTTGTGTGTGTGTGTATATGTGTGTGTTGCATATATGTATATATTTGTGTATGTACACACATGTATATATGTACAAATATATATGTGGAGAGAGAGATCTATTAAAATTACATTTTAAATAAATTACCAGGTAGAGCTTATTGACTACTAAAGGCTTATAGAAATAATCATCTAATGATAACATGTAAAGTATATTTCCTCATTCTGTATCCCAGTCATACCTACGCATTCCATTTCACCTGGAAACAAAAGTGGAGGCATTTATTGGGAAAAGATATTTATACATATATTCCTGGTCAGAGCAGGAAGTAACTGAAAAATCTCATGAGAGTCTTTGTTGACGCCAAGCCAGGCCAGTTTGGTGGATTCCAGATGTTTATGAGCTCATTATAAACACTGAATTGTTATCTAAACCCCGACACTTGTCATTATTTCATCCCTCCCTTGGCCCAACCCAAAGATTTGAGGTGATATGTCTTTATACCTTGAACTTAAAGGGGGGGGGACCCAAACAACCCATTACCCTGGCAACACTCTTAATCAAGACACTCCCATCTTTCTCCTTGTCTTCTCTTTAAACCAAAAAAAAGCACCAGATTACCCTCTAAAATTATCAAAATGTAAGTTCTAGTTTTCAGATGTCATGTTGCTATGAATCCAGCTGTTTGGGGAATTGATTTTATGATCAGAGGACTGACTCGTTTTGTCTCCTTAGTGAAAACACCAGGGGCCAGGCTCTGTATAATCAACATCATTTCCCAGCCTTCTGCTGCCTCCCTCCCTTACCCCAAACCACCACAATGCAGACTAGCAATGAAATCTTGCCCGAATGTATGTTTATAGAGGTGGGTCTTGCAAATAAAAGAGAAAGTCTTTTTCAACAGGAACTGTTCTCTGGGTAGATTTAAATACAATACAAGGCAAGCAGGTAGGAAAGCAATGTTTGGAGGTAGGATACCTTCTGGCAATTTGCATAAGTTTACCCCTTCCTTTGATGACAATGACATACCGTGATTAGATGTGGCCAAACCTTCCTCTTCTTCTGTGAAGTTATGGTCACACTCAGTCAGTCATTTACCTGTGTGTAGAAACTTGTCCACTGTCAGGTGGCTCTGTTCCAAGAGGAGATTCACTTTAAATGTAAATTTGCTTTCGGGCACTGATTTCCATACCCAGGCTCACGGAAAGTGCATCAGCTAGCACAGCCTTTAAGGACATCTGTGTCAGAAGATGTTTTCTCTTTATTTTTGTTGTTGACACTATTACAGACGCCCTCATCCCCACTCCCCTCCTTTGCCCGCCTCCACCCAACCCCTGCTCGCCCTTCCCTCTGGCCATCACCACCCTGTTGTCTGTGTCTACGTTACGCATATATGTTCTTTGGCTAATCCCCTCCCCTTCCCTCACCCAGTCCCTCCCCTCAGCTGTCAGTCTGTCCCATGTGTCCATGTACCTGTTTCTATTTTGTTCATATGGAGGAAAATCAGCAATCATCTCTCCACAACCCAGTTTTCTGAGGGAAATAATCTAGGGGAAAATTAATTGCTTTATAAGACTAAAACCTCACCTTATATTATCAAAGAAAAATGATGTACCTCACTAATAAGTTTTATTAAATAAGATGTGTTATCTTTATTTTCAGAAATGGTCATTTTCTAATGATCACAGACTAATAATGACCCAATCTTTGTGGCAAAGATAATGGTTTTAGATAGAATCAGTGGACAGCAACTGATCTTTTGTCCCGCAACCAAAGATTTCCCCCAAATTGAGGTTTTTTAATCCCTTGGAGAGCTCTTTTAAGATTTTGCAGATTGTTTTTTATCTTGTTATGTGTTCTTTATGACTCTTGTTATGTGAGGTTGAAAAAAACCACATGAAAGACCAGCCTCTTTCATAAGTGCAACGTCTTCCTTTCAGACATGTCTGATAGGATCGTCTGAACTCTGGAGTGGGCACGGCCTGGTCTCCGGTAGCAGGAGCGGCAGCAGTACCGCGTAGTACAGAGGTGGCATCTGAGGACAAGAAAGCCACCTGTGACTGTGTCCCACAGCAGGTAGATTGACTTATGAGCCTTTATAGGCATTCACTGCTTTGGAAGGCTGGGATCAGGAGAAAAAGTCAGCTGTAGTTTCAAAAGGAAATTCTAAGATTAGAAAGGGAAAACAGTATTTAACTCACTATGTAAGATTCAGGCAAATATGAAGTAAAGTTACTTAAGGTTCTTGGTTTATTTTTTAGTTTTGTTGAGATGTAATTGACATACACCTTATAAGTTTAAGGTACATGGTATAATGTCATACATGTATTATGAAATGATTACCACAACACGTTTAGTTAACATCAGTTACCTCATATACTTGGTTATGAGAACTTTTATAATCTACTCTCTTAGCAACTTTCAAAAATACCATATGGCAGTGTTAACTACAGATGGACCTAGAGGGCAACATGCTAAGTGAAATAAGTCAGACAGGGAAAGACAACTGGGTGATCTCACTTATCTGGGGAATTTAAAACACACACACACACACACACACACACACACACACACACACACAGCAAAACCCCAAACTCGTAGGAAGAGATCAGATTTGTGGTTATGAGAAGTGGAGGGGCTGGGAACAGGGTGAAGGGGGTGGAGGGGCTGGGAATGGGGTGAAAGTGGTTAAAAGGTGCAAATTTCTCATTATAAGGTAAATACATACTGGGAAAGATGCTTAAGTTTTGTGGTGACTCAGGTTTGCTCTTCTGTGACTCATTTCACTAGGGCTTTAAATCAGAGACTGCCTTGTGAAATGCAACAGTAGCCAAGGCACAGAACTCAGCCATTTCTGTAACACCTGTTTCCAGATACTTGCACGTGAGTGGTCTTGCACAGATCTGTCAGCTGTTGGTACCGAAAGGCACTGCTATACTGTCACACAGCAAGGGAACCAGCCTGTCCTGGGGGAACATCCTTGGTTCTAAGGTTAGAGGGGACTGAGCTCTCTGGGTGGATGACAGCCAATCAGGGGGTGAGGGAGAAGGAAGGGCTGCAGCAAGAATTAATTAATAAGCAGGAAGAAGATGAAATGTCAGAGGAGGTTGGATTCAGGGACCATGCAACGTGTACAGAGAATAGTGAAAGACTTCAAAATGAGCTGCCCTGCTTCTGCAGCAGGAGAAACGGAATCCATGACGTGTGGAAAGTGAGAGGAAGATGAGGGAGATAGGGTGCTGTGTTAACAGTGATGAAGGTCGAGTGATAGTGGTTGAGCCCTGGGAATGACAGTCACAATTTGAGCATGTGGTCTTTATGTCAAGGAAGCTCCAGATCCAAAGGTGTTAGGAACAATGGGTGGAGTGCCTTTGGGCCAAGGAATTGAGGACCTATGGACTTTGGTTGTCAGGTTCTGTTATTAGAGCCACAGAGTTCTAGATCCCTTTCTAATTCTGTTTAGTGCCACCTGCAACCTCTGGTTAGTCCTCAGCGATGAGGGATGGAAAGAATACAGAGCCACATCTGTCAAAGAGATGGCTGTTTGAAGGGTTTGGAACTAAGTTGTTGGTGGGGAATGAGGAAGCTTGTTTAAGATATAACTTACCCTGACTGGTGTGGCCCAGTGCATTGGGCACCAGACTGCAAACCCAGGGGTTTCCAGTCCAATTCCAGGTTGCACAAGAGGCAGCTACACCTTGATGTTTTTTTTTTTTTTCTTTCTCCCTCCATTCCCCTCTCTCTAAATATAAATAAATAAAATTTTCTTTAAAAAATTAAAAAATAGCTCTGGCTGGTGTGACTCAGTGGATTGGGCATCGGCCTGCAAACCAAAGGGTTGCCGGTTCAATTCCCAGTCAGGGCACATGCCTGGGTTGCAGGCCAGGTCCCCAGTTGGGGGTGTGTGAGAGACAACCACACATTGATGTTTCTCTCCCTTTCTTTCTCCCTCCCTTCCCCTCTCTCTAAAAATAAATAAATAAAATCTTTAAAAATAAAAATAAATAAAAGTAAAAAAATAAAATAATGTGATCCAATCATCCTTTTTCAATAGATCTGGGGTGCGAATCCAGAAATCTGTGCATATAATAAAGCATTCTAGGCCATTCCGATCAAGGCCAGCATCCAGCCTGTGTACAATGTGGGGCCAGTTATAAAAAGGCGCCTCGGCTGGGTGGACCAATTTAAAAGCTCCCCTTCCCTGGTCCCGTGCCCCCCACCAGCCAGTCCACACTTCCTAGACGGCCAGGCTGGTGGCAGGCAGCCCTGGCTCCTGCCCACTTGGCTGGGCAGGGCACAATCTCCGTGGCTTCCTTCAGAGGCCCCGATTCTTTCAGGTTGGTCCATGAAACACGACGTGCAAAAACCTACTTTAATTCAACATTTCCCAAACTGCCCTGATGGTAACAACATTCTCGTAACTTACTAAAATGAGAAATCCTTGGGTCCCACCTGAAGCCTGTTGAATTAGGCTCCTCGGAGACACAGGTTGGGATTAGTATTTTCAACAAGCGCCTCAGGCATTCTGATCCTTGGGAGCACGGATTTGAGGGAAGACGAAGCCTTGGCTCCTGCTGTGTTCTCTCACCCGGGAAGTCAGAAGTGTCTTCCCTGTGCAGATCTTAACGCATCGCAGAAGGGAATGGCGTGGCACAGGAATATAGACAGAAGAGCAGGCTTGAGGAATATTCAGGAAGTTCCAAGAGCAGTGAAGAGTGGTAACCCGAAACAAGCTACCCGTTTTCATGGAAGAAGTCGGGAACATTTCCTTGCTGCTGGAGGCTGAAGCAGGTGCAATGATGGGGTTTTCATCCACGATGCCTTTTCCAAATTGCCATACTCTGCAAGATCATGGATGGCACGGATTCAGCACTTTCCTGTCATCGCCCCTACACATTCTGAACACTTTAACTTGTAAGTTTATTTGATAATAAAATTTACTGGTAAAATTAAAGGACATAGGTCTTGCTGTTTTCACTTCCATTTTGTAAAACAATACCACTGTAATCTGTCCAGGAGAGAACAAAAGATTGAGTAAAAATGTTAGAAGCAGATCTCTGATTTCAGTATTTTTATTTCTTATATACCTTTTTAAAAAGCAGCAGAAATGTGAATAAAATACACGCTTTAAGAGTCTGGAAATTTTCAAATGCTGACCAAATACCTATAACATGCAGCTTTGGGGAAGTTATAAAACTCATCAGAGCCTTATTCTTCTAAAACTAAAAAACAAAGAACCTCCACTATGGTGGCTTCTGAAAGTTAGATTCTATTCTTAAAGGTATTCTGGCCAAGAACAGGATATGTGTAGGTGATTGTGATATGAGTCAGAATAACCCTTCAATGTTCCTGGCTGGTATTGTGACAAAAAGGGTCCTTGCTTATTTGATGGTCTAATGACCACTCAGAACCAGGCCTGGAGATTTGGTTGACATTTTCAAGTTTTGTCGTCTTCTAGCAGACATCCCCAAATGGATTCCTCGTGAATGTAGATGTTCAGATCTATTTCTGGAGGGGGTTGCTGTGGATATTTGTTAAGTGATAAACATGAACCCTCAACATGAAAAAAGGACATTCTAAATCAATAGGACTGCTTTCCGAAAAGACAGGATTCTTTGTGAGCAGCAAATAGCAACCTTGCCAACTCTGACGAAAGAGCCCAAGGTTTGAGGGACTCAACTCTGTTCATGGGGTAAGGGTGCTGTAGAGGCTGGAAACCCTGGAAAAGCCGCCAGCACCCAAGGGCTGGTCTGAGAAGCTCTGGGCCATGCGCTCCCACCCTGCTAGCAGGAGAACTTGGATCAGCGGGACCTACTGCTCCACCCTATAATCAACAGCAGTTCCGTTCACATTTAGATTTTTTTCCCTGAGAAATAAATTTCAGCCTTTTTCCCTTCCTTTTATAATCAATATTCTCGAATTGAAAATACAGAGCATATTTTTAGAGGTGGTTTTTAGGGCATTCATTTGTTTCTAAGCCGTTCGGTTTGCTCCGCCTTCGCTCCTCCTGTGACGGACGCTTGGGTGTTCTGTCGCTTCCTGGTATCTGTGCACGAGGGCATTTTCATGTCGGGGCTGCTGCGAAACTGGTGGTGAGCCACTGAAAAAAGTAAGCCCCTATGGAAAACAATATGGTGGTTCTTCAAAAAATTAAGAATAGTTACCATTTGACCCAGCAATCCCTCTTCTGGTATCTACCCCCAAAAACTTGAAAACATTTATTCACAAAGATTTATGCACCCCTATGTTTATTGCAGCACTATTCACAGTGGCCAAGGCATGTAGACAACCAAAGTGTCCTTTGATAGAGGACTGGATAAAGAAGATGTCATTCATATACACTATGGAATACAACTCAGCTACACAAAAAGATGAAATACTGTCATTTATGACAACATGGATAGACTTTGAGAATATTATTCTTGGCAAACAAGTCAGTCAGAAAAAGCTAAGAACCATACAATTTCACTCATATGTGGGATATAAAACTAAAGCTCATAGACAAAAGGGGTGGGGTCAAATATAATGGTGATAGAAGATGATTTGACTTTGGGTGATGGTCACATAATGCAATAGACAGATGATATATCATAGAAATCTACACTTAAAACCTATATGATCATATTAACAAAGTTGCCCCAATAGATTTAATTTTTTTAAAAAAGAAATACATGGATTTTACTTACTCTGTAATCCACATGAGCTTAAAAAATCAAGTGGAACAATGGTTGTCAAATGTGTTCTAGGAAAAGCTTGGTATAGTTTCTCTTTTAACCAAACCCAATGAAATTTTTTCAGTTTTATCCCTAATGAATTCTAGCAAAAACTTGGCAGAGTGCTGAATTTTACCTTTTACTATTTTAATGTCTCATTTGAGAGTATCCTTTATTTAATAACCTCAGGCCTTATGGATGACCTTTGTATTACTTGCAATTTTCTGTTCAATACATAAAACTAAAAAAAAAAAAAAAATCCTGTGTTCAGACTTACTAATTTAGGTAGAAGTAAAGTTGAATATATCTGTTTTCTTTAGGGGCTATGAATGAAAAGGAGAATGAAATTTTATTTATATAAAATCAACTATTGTGTTTGAAAGGAGGAGGTTCAAGAATGTGGATCCTGCCATGTTATCCCTTGGCTGGCTGTCAAGTTGCATATCAGAATTTTTTTCTATACATTAATTTGATTATTTTCTATTGAAAACACTTGGAAAGTAGACTGTGGAAGTTTTGCCTGCTTATATGGTGTTTAAAAAGCCCCATATTTCTCTGCGCGCTGGATGATGATCAATGCAATTGCATGAAGAGAATTTAATAAGGCAGTCAGAGAAAGACAAATACAATATTATTTCACTTACATGTGGAATCTAAATAACAAAATAAACAAACAAAACAGAAACAGACTGACAGATACAGAAAACAAACTGATGGTTGCCAGAGGGAAGGGCGTTTGGGGGAAGAGTGGAAAAGGTGAAGGGGTTAAGAAGTACAGATTGGCAGGTACAAAATGTCATGGAAATGTCAAGTACAGCCAAGGAAATATTCTCAATAATACTGTAATAACTGTGAATGGTGCCAGGTGGGTACTGGGAATATCGAGGGGATCACTTTGTAAAGTGTAGGATTGTCTAACCACTCTGCTGCGCACCTGGAAGTAATACAAAATGATGTTGAATGCAAACTGCAATTACAAATAAAATAAGAAAAATTTCAAAGCATTATAAGGCCTCACACTTATTGGGAAAAAAGCTCAAAGCCCCGATAACTCATTATTTCTTTATTACAAAGTCGAATTTGTATTAAGTGCCAGATTTCAAATCAGCTGCACTTCAAAGTTGTGTAACATTGCCTTTTTTTATTAAGTAAAATTTTATTTGTACTCAAAAGAAAAAAATTGCTTGTGTACATATCCTCTCTTCTTTTTAGAAAGATTTACTTTTGTCCTGGACAAGTGTAAAAGCACCATGTTCCTGAAATGGTTTTTCCAGCTTCGCTCTAGGGTCCCAGCAGATCAAACATAATGTTTACATTCACACTCCTGACAAGAGCCATAGCGGTGCCTTTGGCACCCGGTCAGGCTGCCACTGCTAAGATTTGGTTTAAGGGAAGTTGCTTAGCCCCTTATATATTTCCCTAAGGACACCAGTGAATATTAGCGCAGCATTTATTTTCAGCGTCACATCAAGCTGTCGTTAACAGCATGAAGCAGGGAACGACGTGTCTGAATGGAGGACGTCTGAGTGACGAAGCAGACACCCCCGTCTGCTGGTTTGAGGCCGATACAGTGCAGGGAGCACACCAGCTAGTGGGCACTTCCAGGCTGTTTTTCACGTAGATGTTTGCCTAAGAGCAGAAGCTTGAACTGAGTTACCGCAGAGATTGCCCAACACAGTAAGCTTGTCAACCGGTTGTTGACACCTACGTCAACACCAGATAGAAAGCAGTGATTGCAGCTCTCCGGCCACACCCCCGCTCACACCCCCTGGGAGCGCTAACCACAGGGCCGCCAGCTGGGACACGCGGGCCATTTGGCCTCACGTTATTTTCCCCTAAGGTTTGTTTAGAGCTTTGCCTTTGGTATGACATTCTCTTTTAACCTCACCTAACCATAAAGAACTAAGCTGACCTTTCCTAACCATTAAAAAGACATCTTTTTAATCTCCTAGGGAAAAAAAATTAAGCAGTCTGTCAGAGGTGGATAAAGCAATGTTAGAAAATTTGTCTTTTTTAATAACGTACCCCATGTACTTAATCTTTTGCATTTGTGCAGGCCTGGGACACATTTCATCTTGTTGACAAGGGGTTTTGACAAGTGCCTGGTCATTGTCTTGTTTGTCTTCCCACCTGCATTCCCACTCATATCTCTGTTTGAAGTCACAGGGTTAAAGGACAAGTTGTCCTAGGTATTGAAATCTTATATTTGTCCAGTGGTGAAGCACATTCAAGGCAGATACTGCGCTCCTGCCAACCGCTTCAACCTTGGCCCACTGGACACCTGTCACCTTCATTACACAAGCAGTGGTGCGTTAGTGGCGGATCTCCCCTGAGGTTTGCATTCTTCCCTGGAGTCAAGACATCCAGACGACTGGCAAATGTCCATAGAGCGTTCCTCCATCACGCACAGTCAATGTCATGGGGCTCGTTATGAAAAACAGTCGGAAAATCATGACACCCAGTTTGTGTTTTTTCCTTGACTCAGCCACAAACCAGTATGATGGCCCTGAGGGAAGACATTTAAATAACTCACGTCTCCATTTTCTTCCGAGCAGAATGAAAGAGTTGCACTATTCACGCCAGAAACCCACTCTAGTTTTAACTTTCCATTTCTCTATGACAACAGCATGGTTTATCAATGGACAGGATGACCACAGAGCAAGAACAGGAGTCCCAGGTTCTGCGCTGTCCTGTGACACCTGGGATTACCACGTGCCTCATTTTTGGGAGGTAATAGTAGAACCATAGCATAAAAATAATCTTTGTAAGTTATCCAATCCAAGCAACTTATCTTGTAAGAGTGTTGAAAATGTTAAGAATTTCATTTGTTTCATCGCCAGTGAAGTTCAGTTGGGAGAGTTTTGACCAGAGAAATGTGTATGGAGTTTTGTCCCCTTTGATGGTTATATTTCTTTTTGTAACTAATCACAAAAATGAACTGTCCAAGAATGATTTATTAAAGGATAAAATAATAATAAAATATCTAATTCCAAATTATGGGTGTAAATAGAGAACACAGCACAGCAGCATGAATATAGAGTATCAGCCAGTGTGTGTTGGGACAAAAGAATCATAAAGATGATTTAAGCAGCTAAAAAACAGAAGTAACTAAAAAAGATATTACAGAATATCTGCAAACTTTTTCATTAGACTAGTGACTCTGTCACGCTAGTTCCCAGGACACTATTTATTGTGAAACGTTGTCAAAGAATGGCAGAAAGCCATGGAAGCTCTCATATCATTAAAAGAAAAAGGTGAATGACCCCCTTTGGTGAACTGAACAAGCACAGAATGATACCTTCCAGTATAAAATTAATTACTGTTGTTGCTAAACATGGAGAAGAGAACAAAACACAAAGGTATTTAAGATTTTACTCCTTCGAGAAAAACAAGTAAGCCTCACAAATACGTCAACAGGCTTGGCAAACCAACTGCAAAGTTGAAGTCAAATATTATGTTCAAGAGAAAACAGTTTTCGCTCCTCCCAAACTCATTTTACTAAATGATACTGGTTGATGGCAAATATTACAAAGGCACAGTGTCTTATCCAGGGTTCAATAAGTAGCATAGAAGGCAGAGGAAAAGCACCCCATTGAAAATCTCAGAACTGGGTGTTGGGGTGTCAACAGTCACCACATAAGAGATGAACTATCTCTTACTGAAACAAGGTCGGTGTTTCTTCCAGTGTTGGAATACATCAGTACTTCTTTGGTTGACATTGGATGAGTTAGATGGGTTGCATTGGGGACTATGATGCACGATACATATGCACCTCTAAACCACAGGGTCATATATACTTGGTGCCGTGGGACAAGAGACACGTGAGATCTGAGAACAACTAAGAAGTGGAGAACAGATTCTTGTGCTCAATTTGGGGCATAAACACACTAAGTAGAAGAGTAGGTGGGACTGTACTCTTGTCTCTCTGTCTCTCCCTCACTCTCTCACGTCCTCTCTGGGCATAGAATTGAATACACCTAAATTAAATGAGCAAAGAATGTAATGCTTTTGCATCAGTGGGTTTCAAAATGAAAGAGCAACGCCATGAGTTTCTTCATATGTATCATATTTTACTTTCCACGTAAACAACCGATATGAAGTTCTTGACATCTATGTGAGGGAAATGTGCCTCACAACTTTGCTGTAGAAGAATATATATTGCAGTTAAAGACTTTTGTGAACTAGATATTAGATATTAGTGAGATTAGTATTGATACTAGGAATGTGTGCAGAAAATTTTTAAAAACAGCACATGAATGCTCTCCATTGGATTTTTTACAGAGAACAGTTGGTGATTTAAAACTATGCCTTCTAATCTTGATCACATTGACATCTGTAATGATAATAAATTCATTTCCTCCAGGAGTTTTCCCAGTGACATATTCAGCACCTGAACAGAGAGACTCTCTCTCCCTTTGCACCTGCTTCTTCATGGGAATCTACTACAGTGGTCCCTGTCTTGGGGTGGGGGAGGGGTAGGAAGAAGAGGCAGGGAGGAAACACAGCTGACCAGGTATTGGTAGGCTAAGTTCAAACTATAAGAGAAGGTTAGGACCTTAGGTCCAAGCTGTACTTATCAATGCAGTTACAATAAAGCAGACCTATTTGACCCCAATTTCCATGTCTATGTCTTGATTATCTCAGAACTCAGAGGAAAGAGAAATGAGATGAATTCTGAAGCCCAAGTATTCAGTGTATTCGACACATTGGCCAAGAAATCTTGAAAGTGCCCTAGCAGAGCAAACAGTGAGTTATCAAGATATTGTAGCATAATGAGGCTCTTGGCTTGGCTATGTAGCAGTTGGTGATTGCTAATGAATGGTTGGTTTTGTAACGGATCTATTGCAAAATCTCAACTCACTAGAATAGACAGAATAACAATTCCCCCAACTGTATTTGTTAACCTACTTCATTTCTGCCTGAGTAATTCAATTTTCCTTCAGTTCAATTCTATAGCTTTTCAAGAACTTTGATTACTAGATCGGTCCCATTTCAGTTCATGCAGCCATAGTCCAGTTCTTCATTGCTTTATTGAGATATTACTGGCATACACTGAACTGCACATGTTTAAAGTGTATAAGCGGATAAGTTCTGACACATGTGAACATCCATGAAACTATCACTGCAATCAAGTTCATGAGCACATCCGTCATCCCCAAAGTTTCCTCTTGCCCGCTAGACCCTCACCCCCACCCCTTCCCACTTACTCCTTCCCTTATACAACATGCAGCCATTTTCTGTGTATCTGGCTCCTTTCATTTTACATGAATATTTGAAGACTTATCCATGTGGTTGCATGTATCAATAGTTCATTTCTTTTTCTTGTTGCATCATATTCAGTTATGTGGTTGTAGCACAATTTGTATATCCATTCACCTGTTGGTGGACATTGGAGTTGTTTCCGGTTTGGGTTCTTATACATAAAACTGCTATGAAAATTTGCATACACATTTTTGTATGGGCACATGCTTCTGTTTCTTTGGAATCACTACCTAGAAGCACAATACCTGGGGCATATGGCAGGTGCATCCTTAATGTTTATAGAAACTGCCAAACTCTTTTCCAAAGTCGTTATGCAATCCCATTGAAAGGAAAGGAGAGTTCCAGTCCCCCTGAGTCCTTGCTAGTCAATCTTCTGATTTTACTCATTCTAGTAGGAGTGCAATGATATCTCGTCTTGTTTTTAATTTGTACCTCCCTAATGATTAACGATGCTGAGTATCTTCTTATGTGCTTATTTGCATGCCTTGAAAAGCATCATTTTATATATTTTGTCTGTTTTGTTTTTTGTGGGTTGTTTTTTTTTTTGTTGTTGTTGTAGTTTTAGGAGAGAACATAAATCCAATCTGTGACTCTATCTTGGCCATAAGCCCCAGTCCAGTTCATCTGAAAACTTTAATCTCATATCGAGTCCAAAGCTAGTCACTTCTCTTCACCCCAGCAGAGATCAGACAGTCTATGGAAGAGAGAGAAGCATGAGACGGACTTGCGCCCTGTTCCCTTGGCAGGATGAGCAGATGCCTCATGACTGATTCCTGCGAGGCTGCAGTCCTCTTCTGCAGGTGACTTGAACTGCTGTTCTAGCTCACTCTCTCGGTGTGTGTGGTGGAAGAGAGGTCGTTCTGGGGCATCCTACTTAGTCATCAGTCGCCCCTTCCAAGAGTTGCGCACAACTTTCAACCAGCTGGTAACTTCATATCAAGCTGCTCTGGTGGGTCCTCCAACCTGCCCTATAAGGCCCGCTGTCTGGGCAGTGTGCAAAGTAGGATCAAGTGCTATGCTTTTCTCAAACTAAGACTTAGCAAGGATTCTAGTGAAATTTCAGCCCCCAGCGAGCAGAGCAGTCCACACCCACCCTCCTCCTCTCTCCTATTATGCCAACAACCTGTCAGCTCACCAAATTGGTTGATCAGATATACGTCACACAGCAAAATTAAATGCGAATCTCTTCTTCCACTCTTTAGAAATAATTTTCTTGGGCAACTCCCATCCTTGGAGTTAGAGAAAAATGGGAACAACTTCTTTCCTTGACTGTCCCATTCTCCCGAAGCCCAGACTTGTTTTCCCTGGTGCAAGCCCCAGCTGCTGTTGTTTCTGAACTTGGAATATAGGATACCCAGCCCCCTTTCCCCTCAGGCTTGGACCTTAATAGCAATTCTGGGGCAACAGGGAAAATTACACTTAATATTTATTACATTGGCACAGCTGTAGCACCTGGAAATTTCAGGCACATTTTTAATAGATATGAGACCTAGTAAATTCTGACATGTGAACCACCAGGGAAAATTTCAGTTGTAGCTGGAGCAGGTGTTAGATTTTGAGTGAAATATTATTTTAGTTATATGGACATTTTAAGATATTTGTGAATTGGAAGATTCTTGACTCTCGCTGCCTTTTTATTAGCAAGGATAATGAATTAGGACTTCAACTTTCAAAGGCACTTAATTTTACATGAAGAAGAAAGCATTTATGTCTAGGTTTGAGGTCCTATTTCCCCCCAATCCCTTTTTCTTTATATTGTTCTGCTTTTTATCCAGTTCCATTTCAAGAAATATGGGAGAGCAACCTCTCAGTTTTCTGTGCCTTCTGTAATCAACCAACACACAGTCTCATTGGCTCTGATATGTGCAGTTTGTAAAGCTCTGATCATAGCCGTAAATGCAGGGACCAAAATTATGGGTTTGACCATAAATGAATGATTTATTTTAATCATAAATAAAGAGTAACAAGAACCATTTTCCATCTCTTTGGGCTGAAAAGAGAATAATCCCAATTATTTAAATCCAAGAAACTAGAAAGAATTGTTAAATGTAAAACTTACCTGGACAACTTGGTCTCTAGAAATCAAGTTGATTGATAATCTGGATTGGTTTAAAATAGGTCTTGATCTTTAGATCAATACAGAAGTCATGATATAATTAAAGAAAAAACAATGGAAGTTAAGTTCAATTACACTATATAGTTTCCAATGCTTTTTCTGATTTTATTTTATAGAAACATGTTAATGATACAAATTCAAAAATATCCAAAGATCATTAAAATTCTCCCAAATACTCATCACCTAGAAATAACAATAGTCAAAAGTAAGTCTAATTTCAACCATCTATTTCTGCTGAAAGAAACAAGGAAAGAAGAAAAGAGGAAAGAAAACAAAAACAACCGGGAACATGGAGTACATATTATTTTTAAATTAACGATATTCAGGATAACTTTAATTCAACCAAAGAAAAAGTTACCAAAGCAAAAGTGACAGAATTGGTAAATTTGAGAATAATGTATCATTATTGCAAAACATGTTTCTTAAAAACCTTTCAAAAATTAAAAATATATAAATGTTTAAAAAACGGGAATAATATTTATCGTTACAATATTATTATGATCTTCTTGGAAGCTTTAGATAAGTTATTTATTGCATGTGTATTGTTATTTATTTATACTTAAATACCTTTAGATACTGTCAAAGAACTCAAAAGGAGTCTGCAAGCTCTGACTAGAATAAATAATAAAGAATTATTTAGGGATCTTGGAGTTTACAAACCAGAAACACAACTAAGCAAAAACCCAGAAGCATTCCAAAGAAGAAAAGAAAGTTAAAAGTTCTTAGTGAAAAGTATGTTCTTGAGAATAGCCAGCCCTGCATTCTTAGCCCTAGGATTGATCCAGGATGGTTATTAGTCAGATGTCCATCAGTCAAGGTAACAGATGAGGTGGCCTGGATGGATATGTGAGTCCTTCAGGGGGTAATCAGAGGGTTATCTGGAGGTCGAGTGTATGTCTGCATTGATGTATATCCAGGAATTGATGCAGGACTGGAAAGTTCAAATATTCAAGTTCCCAGGCTAGTTAGATCAAAAATAGAATCACTTCCTCATATCTCAACCTTAATAATGTTGATAATTTTAGCAGCTTGGGTAAAAGGACTCCATTTCATGTACTCCCTCTCTTCACTCTTCCCTCAATGCCTACAGGTAACTTTAAGATCTTATTATGAAAAATGATAAAATTAGCACTTATACTTACATATTTGTATTTCCATGGTCTCACATCCTGGTTTTTGTTCGTTTGTTTACTTAGGAGGGGAAAAACTAAGGAGTGTTTTATTTACTTTTTTAATTCCCATCCTCCCTATCCCTCTCCTTTGGTAACAGTCATCTTGTTCTCTATATCTATGGATATATTTCTGTTCTGTTTATTCATTTATTTTCTTTCTTTAGATTTCATAAATAAGTGAGATCATACAATATTATCTATTTCTAACTTATTTCACTTAACATAATGCCCTTAAAATTATCCACATTTTCACAAATTGCAAGGGTTCATTCTTTTTTATTGTTCAATATACATATATTTGTATATATTCAGTGTTACATACACCCATCTTCTTTATGCATTCATCTATTGATGGACAACTAGGTTGCTTCTATGTCTTGAGTATTACTAGTAATGCTGCAATGAACAGAGGGGTGCATAATCTTTCAAAATAATGTTTTTGTTTTCTTTGAGTAAATACCCAGAAGTGAAATTGCTGGATCATATAACAGCTCTATTTTTTAATTTTTTGAGGACTCTCCTTTCTGTTTTCCACAGAGAATGCACTACACTAGTTTAAAATCCCACCAACACTGTTATGAGGGTTCCCTTTTCTTTATATCCTCACTGGCACTTGTTATTTGTTGTTTTATTGGTGATAGCCATTCTGACAGGTGTGAGGTTATATCTCATTGTGGTTTTAAGTTGTGTTTTCTTGATGATTTGTGATGTTAAGCATCTTTTCTTGTGTCTGTTGTCCATCTGTATGTCCTCTTTGGAGTAGCATCTACCCAGGTCCTCTGCCCATTTTTTAAACTGGATTGTTCAGGGTTTTTGGTGTTAAGTTGAATGAGTTCTTTACATACTTTGGATATTAACCCTTAATCAGATGGATCATTTGCAAATATCTTCTCCCACTCAATAGTTTGTTTGGTTTTTTGATGGTGTCCTACGCTGTGTAAAAACGTTTTAATTTGATGTAGTTCTCTGTGTTTACTTCTTGCCCAAGGAGATACACCCAAGAAGAGTCCACTTCCTATGTTTTCTTCTAGAAGTTTTATGGTTTCAGGTTTAACAATAAGTCTTTAATCCACTTTGAGTTTATTGTTATATATGGTATAAAAAGTGGTCCAATTTCATTTTTTTTGCATGTATCTTTCCAGTTTTCCCAACACCACTTATTGTATGCTAGATTTAAAAATCCATTTAAAATACCTACGTATTTACAAATCTACACATACAGACAGGCATTTTAGATTTGAGTAGTTAAATGGACAAACTTTGGTTCTTTGAGCATCATCCCTATGTGGAACAGTTTACTTAACCCTTGAATCCCCAGTCAGACTGCTGTCCAGGCTGAGTAAATTGTACTCTGCATATTATCATCCACATGAATGGCACGTCCCAGGGTTATGCAGAGTACATCAGCCCGGCCTTCAGGGTCTACAACGCACTGTTGGAAAATGAATGACTACCGCCTTAGATATTACATAGTGGCAAACCTTCTTAAACATAAAATAATGTGAAACATCCTATCAAATTGAACCCTCCCAACTAAAACAGCAAATGTGAAATTGTGGCTGTTGAAGCTACTTTTATTCAATGCAGTTTTTATTGTCCTGAGTTGTTTTATCTAATGTAGTAAATGACTTGTATCTTAAACCTGTATTCTCTCTGATTTTCTGTGAGCCGCAAAATCTAATAACATTGGAACTGGATAAAGGGGAACTGTCAAGTTCAATTTAGTCAAGATTACCTCCTCAACAACGCTTCAAGGGTTTTATTCACATCATTCACACAGGAGGATTAGACTACGCACTCAGTTAAAAAAAAGATTACTTTGCTAGTCTGATGATCATGCACAATCTTATTGCTAATAAACTCTTTTGAATAACTTCCCATATCAACAAGTAAAATTTCTCATGGGAAATATGCTTATGTGACTTTTTAAAAGAAATGTATACTAAACTTGGTTTCCCTTAGAGGGAAAGTCACACTAGGATGTACATAATATTTAATATTTACTCAGTCTGTATTATATGGGGTTTACAAAAATTTTTTTAATAAGTGATTTTAATTGACAGCATAATTATTTGAGTAACCTTTAGAGCAAATGGTGAAAATTGGCAGCGCTGAGGCCTAGTTCAGCCTGTATTTGTGTATTGCCTATCTGGCTCACTGTCATAAAATTTTGATATTTGAATCCTCTCTCAGTTCTGTAGCCTCCCTCTCCCCATCTCACTATTATCTGATGCCCAACTAAATGTGAATTTGGGGGTTACCTGCCTGGCCTTGCAGGAAGCTGAGATTGCAGCATTGGAATGGGGGTCCCAGTAAATTTTCCTGAGACCCATTCTTAGATGCATTTAATAACAAATGCAAACTAATTTTATGTACTTTTAATATGTGCCTACGTAGGCTGTGATGTGATTAAGAGTTTAAAATTAAAATGTGATTTCAAGATTTTTCTCTCCTCTTCTATTTTCATTCTGCTAGTTATTGTTTGCACTAAGGGCCCCTGAACCGTAATAATGCAGAAGGGGAAGCAGCATGAATGGCAGGCTGAAGTCGTTCTGGTCAATGAGCAGGTCAAACTTGGCCGTCACTGCTGCCGGCCCATGGAACAGCACCAGACGGGGCATCACGGGTGGAGGGCTGCGTGGGCAAATCAGGCTGGCTTCAAAGAATCGGGTTTTTAAAACTGTAGTTCATCTCTGTTTCTCGAAATGTTAGAGATAATGCTATGTTTCATGGTTTACGCCTACAACCTGAGCACTGAGGTAAGAGTTTTAACTATCAATTGTATTTGGGAGAGAATTTTAGAGGACGGCGGGTATGAACGGATGCAAAACCTTACTTAGTGACTTGACTTGTTCACGGTGCTTTTGCTTACCTGTGTGTCTCCTCACGATGTTCTGGAGAAATTAAAGTAGGTATTATTATCCCACAGGGGAAGTGTGCAATGGGTGACATTTTGCTCAAAATCATGCAGTTAGTTAAGTTAATAACAGCAGGATTAATTTGTGCTTTTTACTGCACATCACCTTTTTATTTCATGCCCTCTTCTTCAGAATTATATTTTGGAAAAGATCAAAACGAAAACTGAAGCAGAACTGGAGTACCTTCCAGACTAAACCAGGATCCTACTCGGGGTTAGCCTGGCTATAAAAACTGTCTCTCCAGTTTCACATAAAAGCACCAAAAGGCAAGTTTCCTTTGAAGCTTCTGGAGAAAATGCACTGTTGCCCTGAACAGTGTGATCTGATTTGACAGTTCAGACTAGGGAACGAGCCACATGAGAGACAGCCACTTTGACTCTTCTGCAAAATGAGGGGAGCAGCCTGGGGTCCTCCCTGAGACGAAGTGAGCCAGCACCAGCCTGTCCTAAAGAAGCCAGTCGGACCACACCGCTGATCATTAACGCAGACTCTGCCATTCTGTGGAGCACCCGGCAGGGAAGAAAGGCTGCTCGCTTTGCTGCGAGGCATCCATTCGTGCCAACCCAAATATAAAAGGAAAACAGGTGAAGACTTTTAAGAGATGCTCTTTGAAGTCCTCATCTCCTGAGGCCTCTAGGACATATTACTAACTGAGAGTTTTTTAAGGAACGGTTCTTGGGAGCCCAAGCCAGACAGGTACAGACATCAAAGTCAGGATTGGCAAGGACCAACTCTCCTTCTCCCTTCCCCCCAACGCCAGTGATTCATTTACTTTTCATGGTTTGATTTCAAAGAATTAATCTTTTGGTCAGAAGGTGCTAGACAGGAACACTTTCCTCATGAGTATTTTGAGACCCAAGTTTTGCAACTTGGAATTCACAGCACTATGCAAGACGTTGTTGCTAAGTGGAAACTGGAACTTCCATATTCTCTAAGACTTGTGCTAGTAAGTATTAGCCACTAATATGTGCATACATGGAGTGATATGAGAGGTTTCCATTCAGCGTCTTAAAAGCTGAAACCTGCTGCGTATCCTTTACCATTGTACCTTCCTTCCTTGGGGCCTTGGAGGGTTTTCACCATGGAACCCTTTTACCGCCAGAACTTGAAATTGAACCTCCTTCTCCAAATTACTCACCTTGTGGGTGTCGCTTCACTTTGATGCTGCCTCTTAGCTGACAGCCCTTGAGAATAAGAATGTGACTTAAAAGAGGAGCATGTTTTGGAGAGGCCAGGGGACAGTCCCAAATAGAAGTGACAGGCAAGTTTTGGTTCCAATGAAAAGATAAGTCTACTTTTAGATTAGAGTTCTATTCCCACTTTTTAGAATTAAAATATTTCTTCTTTATTTGGTTGAGGATGTGACATCCTTCCTCCTTACAGTATCCAGTGGCATGGTTTATAAATGGAAGATGAATGAATTTAATGTGAACATTTGTGACCCCCCCCCCCCCAGGATATCTCAAAATCAGGGCTAAGAAAAAAATAAAAAACACTCCAGAGGACAGAGAGAGCAATCACATTTCTTTTAAACATCATTACACTGTCTCTGTTATTTTGTCATAGAAGTGAAATGAGCAAGAGGCCAGTGACTAGAAATGAAAAACAAAGTCAGAGCCCAGAAAATGAGTAAGTAACGGGGACCAACCTTCTAGTTTCCCTGTGACTAAATGGTTTCCTAGGACTGGGACTTTTAGTGCTAAAACAAAGATTGTCCTGGGGAAATTAGGATGATTAGTCAACCTACGTAGGTGACAGGTTAAATCAACATTGAGTTCTCTTCTTTACGTGGGTTGGACTCTTCATTCAGAGGTTGACCCCGGGTAGGCAAATGTTTCCTTGGCAGAACACCATGCAGTGCCGTTGTCCGGGAGTGTCCAGCTGAAGCATACTTTCTGGAACTTGGTCAGGAGCAGGGAAAAGCCCTGGCTGGCACCATGGGTGTGTCTTTATTTTCTAGCTTCAGGTCTTGAATATGGCAAGGTCTGGGAGAAAGCAATGGGACAGAGACGGATGAAGAGCAGGCAGGAAGTCATTCTGGAGGTGGCTGACACACAGGTGTGTCGACCCCAGACCCTGGCCCTCTCCCCAGATAAACTGGTCTACACATTTTACCCCAAGCTGCTCAGTGCCTTCCACTTCCTCTGACCCAGAATGCCTTTCTCTTTCTTCCACAACTGCAAAAAAATATTATTTATTTTCCTAGGATCTTTTAAAATTCTACTTTTCAGAAAAGGCATCTGTGATCATCTCTCTCCTTCAAGCTCCCTGTGGAGCGTAATAGTTGCCCTCTGGTTGTATCAATAACTGGCTGTTAATGTCTTGTCTCCCCAGCTGGGCTGTAAAGGGCTGGCTGAGATTGGACTTCTCTTTTCTTTTAACAAACACCCCTGATCTGATGCATAGTGCCTTCTCCAGAACAGCCTTATCGACTGTCAGATAGAAACAGAAAGTGAGCCACGTTGGTAATTTAAAACTTTACATCGGTCTTTCTGAAAAGAAGTTGAAAGAAACAAGTGAGAATAATTAGCCCGATACATCCCAAATGTTATTTTAACATGGAATCAATATGAAAAAAAAAATATTAAAGAGACATTTTACATGATTTTAATTGTACTAAGTCTTTGAAATTCAGTGTAATTTTACTGCAGCACATCTCAGTTTGGACTAGCCACAGATCACGTGCCCAAGAGCCTCCTGTGGCTAGTGGCTGCCATACTCAACAGCACAGATCTAAAAGATAAGTTGAGAAAATGTACTGAGGCAGCTCATGGAGGATACAGGATAGAAGGAATTTAGTTTGAGTCTATAATCAATGAGAAGATACCATGAGTTTTTTAGAAAACTGCAATAACTTATGTTAACATGATGAAGATAGAAATTAGGGAGATAACTCCATAGAAATCAGGAGAAAGGATTGTTTCTGTGATCAGGATAAAGGAAGGAATAGTAGCAGACCTTTGAGACTGATGGAATATAAAGAAGTAAAGGAGAGAGAGGCGTAAACAGTAACATGAGGTACCTAGAGCACCAAGAGAATAAGAAGAAGAAAGTTGGAGAGAGATACCAGTCGAAGAAAGAGATGGATTTGTTTTCAACCATATAATTTCAGACGTTGGCAAGAGGCGTAATTTGGAGCAAGGATGAAAGATGAAACCTGGCAAAGTAGCTTTTTGGATGGATACTATCAAGTAGATTGAGGCTTAGAGATGGATAACAACAGATTGTAAGGGTGGATGGAGATTAAAATGATTCAATAATTTAATGTTATGAGTTCCATAGTTAGCGAGCAGGACAAAAAGTTATCAGGATGATAGGAAGAAAACAAAGAGGTCGTGAGAGCCATGGCTGGACATAATTTCAAGACAGAAAGGGACAGTAAGCAGGAGAGAATCTGAGGTAGGTAAGAACTGAGAAAAACCATTGGACATGATTAGGAAGCAATCTCTAGAGCAATTAGAACCTTTGTCAAGACTAAACAAAAGAAAATAAGGATTTACGTCAGCTGAGCTCTTTCTAAACCCCACCCCCCACCCTGTTTCTAATCCTTAGAGCAACAGACTGACCAAAGATGTTTGGATTGAGAAAGCTGACTTTTGAGCAAATACAGACCCAGCAGGAATCCTGGCAGAAGAAAATAGAGACCAGCACAGGGTAGGTGGAGCTCTGGGTGATTCTTGATTAATGGCCAAGGTAAAGAAAAGCCATAAATAAGCCAAGTGAAGGGTGCAGGGAATTTCATAGGGTGCAGGACTGAAAACCATTGCAAGACCATTATTTGGTCTTAGTTAAAAGACAAGCAGGAAAAGAATTTAAGATAATTTGTCATTGTAAGGACTTGTTGTATTTTTCCAAGCAGTTTTTCACTATTTTATTGCTTACCTTGAAGGATGGGCAAGTAGGGAATGTGCCCAGTGCAAAGTTCCTGTGGTTCTTACATGTTTTGATAGGGGTGTGGGGAACAACAGTGGCTGGAAAGCCCTTGAAATTCCGGTGGCCTGAACTACAGTCCAATCCTTTTTTTCCTTCAAGCCTTTTTAATGATAACATAAGCACCCATCTCCAGTATCCAACAATTTGAAGTAAAAATTGGGGGATTTTAGCTTCGCCTTCCTTCGCTAAAATATCCTGGGGATAATGGAATCAAAATTAGAACTAGTAAGAATCAGCCTGCTCAGTCTTGAGTGGACATGAGCTTGGCTTTGAGCTGTATGTGGTAAGTGTAGGAGTACAGGGTGCAAGATTTATTCAGCTACAGAAGTGTTTTGAAATTCCCTGCCATTTCCTTGGCTGTTTTCACAAGCGTAAATGCTTTTGAAATCTCTGGAATATGGCACCTAAATTCCTCCTGCTGGAATGACTAAGTTGGGATTTCTGTTTCACTCTGGAGGATTCCAGAAGCTTGACAGGTGACAGTGAAAAGTGATTGAGGTACTACAGAGAAGGGGAGGTGGCAAAATGCAGGTGAGAGCCTGACTCAGCTAGGAAGAGGATGCTACTTCCGTTCTGAGCTGCAGGAATAGTGGGAAAGGAAATGTGAATGAAAAGGATGTCAGAATAGCTTAATCCACTTCAAATATTTTATTAAATACTCCATTCTAATTTCCCTCCCTGTTACAGTCTAGTTTTGAGACTCATGCTAGATCTGTGGACAGTCCATTCTTTCTACATCAAAACACAGTTTAAAAGTTGAGAAAGAACCAAAGATCAGTTGAGGGATTCAGTTAGTCAATAAATTCAAACAGGAAAGGGGGTCTGTAAATCAAAGAATCTAGCATGTTCAGATAGCCTTCAAACAGCGAGCTGGTGAGAAAGGACTTACTCATTTTTCCTGAGAG
Organism: Furipterus horrens; assembly: GCF_987537825.1. NCBI lineage: Eukaryota > Metazoa > Chordata > Mammalia > Chiroptera > Furipteridae > Furipterus > Furipterus horrens. Next base: position 88,167,890 of record NW_028327182.1, read on the forward strand.
GTGAAATAGCTTTTATTATTTACACATGAAAACAATGTATTTTTGTTTTAGGAAGTACCCAATTCTGATGGGCAGAATACTAGAGAGACTCAGAAATTGGTGTTCTGACTAAATTGCCAGTTTCCAAATGTCAAAGTTTATCCCAAATCATTATGTTGCTGCTTAATTATAAATGATCCCTTCAGGGAGTTTAAATAAAAAGATGTGAGCGAATAATCTCTTAAACTGAAAACTAGCAAACTCTATTGGAAAAACACGGGTGAAAATTTTTAGAGCAGATCCCTTCACCCTCGGAAATGAGACCAAGTTTATTGAGTCTTCATACTCCTGTGTGATGCCCCCCAGGCTTGGTGGGATTGGGTGAATTTGGTGACAAGGGCAGAGTACCATTTCCCTCAGTCATTGATGATTATTTGCATAAGGAATCTGTTTTGCGCTATAAAAATAGAAGAGTCTCCTCTGTTACATAGGACACTCACTAGAACAGGTAATAGTCTCGTAGCCACGGTGCTATTTCCACTTCCAGTTCTTTAATGCGGTGAATGGAGAGCTTCGCCATGCAGGTGAACTTCAGAAATAGTCACTGAGATGTTGTGCCAGGAGCATTTTCAGGAGCGAAGCCGCAAACCTTTCATCGGATTCTCTTGGGAGCATCTGTCTTAAAGAAGTAAAGAATGATTTAGAGCGTGACTTTAAAAATATATGTGTAATGCATCAATATGACTGGAACTTTGCCAAAGTTAGTGGTATTCCTGGTAAGTGAATAAAGAGATGTTTATCAAAATTTGAAACAAAATAAGGTAGAACTTCCTATAAAACGTAAATAATAACATACACTCGTTGCCTCCTTTTGGATGAAAATTAACATAGTTTCATATTGTGACTGTCATCAGAGATGCCTAAAGCAAACAGTAGCCCAGTATGGGAAACCTTGATTACGTGACTTCTCTTGCGCCCTCAGAAATCGCAAATTTCATTTTCTAATAGCCCACCCCCAAGTAAGCATGACTACCCAGTCACATTATCGGAGTTTCGAAACAGCAATTGCACATTTTTAATAAACCTTCGTGGTCTTTAAAGGTGAAGTAGTACTATTTGACAAAGCACACTCGTTTAAACATCTACTTATCGTTATCATAATTATATTTACTAATTCTTCTGAAAATGAAAAGTAAACTCAGGACAAAAACCCTACTAGGAAGCACGCTGCTTTGGAAAGGCCCCTGAGGTTGGGTCCTCCATGGGGAGCGAGAAATCTGGGAGCGCCTGGCTTTCACTCCCTGCAGGGTCCCGCTTCTCAGGCCCGTGGGTCCCGGGGCCGCACACCCCCCCAGCCCCAGGCGAGCGCGCGTTCACGGGTGTCCCTGCTGCAAGCGGTGCGCAGTCCCTGAGCCCCAGCGCCAGGGCGCCTCCTACCGCCAGGATTGGCCCCGGCGGCAAGCGGGCGCGCGTGGGGGAGGCGAGCGTGGGGGAGGGGAGGGGGCGGTGCCACCCCGGCCCCACGCCCCACCCCCGGGTCGGCTACACAGAGGGGCGGCCACGTGCCCAGGCCGCCTTTTGCAGCGCTGCGGCCAGGGAGCTGCTCTCCGTAGGGTCCAGCCCGGCTGCGGTTGCTGCTCCAGCCTTCCTGAGCCTCGGCCCACGACGTTCTCCAGGCGCTCGCCGTCCACCGCCCTCTACACGCAGCCCTAGCGCTGCCCCAGTAAGTTGCCAAGTCTCGGGCCTCGCCCAGGGGCCGCAGGCGATGGGGGGCCTAGGCGCCCGGGCCGGATCGGAAGGGCTGGGGCAGGGGCAGGGGCGTCAAGGGCCCGCGTCCAGCTGCGCGCAGCTGCCCAGTGGCCGCGCTCCAGCGACGCTGAGACGGGAGTCCCGGGGCTGCGGGAAGGGGCTGCCGCCCCGAAACCTCGTCCGTGGGGCTGCGCTCTGGACTGCGCTTCTTCCCGTTGGGCACCCGAGGCATCGGGGTCTACGGAGGGTGCACCAGTCTTAGGAGCTGGGGATCGTCTGACATGGCGACTCCGCGGGGGCCCTTCAGCCACTGCTGTCCCCAGGGTCCCTGGGCAGTCCTCTCCGGGAGAGCAGACCGGGTCTCCCCACTTTCTGCGCACCCAGGGGTCCCTGAAGTTGCATTCTGCCACTTTGGGGTTCTTGGGTTAAATATAAAACACCATTTGGGGTTTTGGAAGCCTTTTCACGTCCTAGACCAGCCCGGGACTGGCAGAACAGGTAAAGTGGCCCGTCACGGTGTGCCGTTGGGGTATTTTTAAAGTAAATGGGTGCAGTTTTAAACCTGTTTGAAATGGGCTCTACTTTTTAAAGCCTATTTCATGCAGCCGTCAGCCTTGAACTCGAAATGCCATTCCTGACGCTTAGGGAATCACAAGACCCATTGCCAGAGTAATGTTCCTCCAGAGAGCCTGACAACCGTTGACGCGACGGCCAGTCCATGGAGTAACATGCAGAAATTGTGTCTTAGAGATACTCAAAAGAAACAGCTCACAGGTCCTCTATATGGAAACAGTACCTAGATTTCAGGAATAAAAATGTTCGAACTTTCAAGTATTTATGCAGGACTGCCTAAAAAAATCATGTAGGGACCGTACCTGCAGGACTGGGAATAAGATTCCTCTAGTCATTTGCACAGAAACACTCACCCTTTCATGAGGGGATGCTGGGGGTGCAGATCTAGCATACGTAGTTAGAGAGCGTGGGTTCTCTGACTTGGCACTTTCTCCTTCTTGCCCCAGCTGGTCTTTAAAACTTCAGTTGTCTTTTTTTTTTTTTTTTTTTTTCCCCCTCCCTGAGAATTAATAATAATTACCTCCTCAGCACCTTGCAAACATTTGTATTTGTGGTCTTGTTCTAGGGGATGTACCAGGGTAAGAATATTCATTGTGTACTTTCTTAGGGTTGCTTTTTCCCTTTGGTAATATTAAATCCTTTTTTCCCTTTAATGGCACTAAAGCTTAAGATGAACTGATTTCTCAGTGCAGAAGAACATAAGCATTTTTTATTTCTCCTTTTACTAAAAGGTTGCTAATCAGCTACTCTGGCTTGACTGTGGGAGGTCACATCTCACATCGTTTGTTGGGGTTTTTCTCAGTTTGTCTCTTGCCCCTCCCTTGGTTTCTACTGTGCCTTGATTAGAAAATGCCATTTATCTTAAGGCATTTTAATCTTCTAGGGTTTGCCACGGCCTTGGAGACCAGAGCAAAACCTGGGTGGTATCTGCAAGGATTCAGTTTGCAGACTCCTTGGCCTCTTGTGCACATCAGTGAAGCTCGCTCTTTATCACTGTCAGGAGCCAGTAAACGAAAAGAGAGGCTGGGAGGGGAGGAGACCTGGTAGCTGTTGGAGTTTTTTAAAAACCCAGAATACTCTGGAGCTTTTCATCTTGTATTCCCATCTGTCTTTGTGATTTGAACCTACGTGCCTGAGGAACTGTCAAGCTCATGCTTCTTGCTTTCCACGAGAAACGTGCTCCCCTCTGCAGAGGGAGAGCCTGCTCTCCTATCTGGATGGCCCCGCTTCTGTCCTCTTCTCCTGCTTCCTTGCTCAAGTTGTCACTGTCTCCTGGCTCTTCTGGCCACACTGGGAGCCTCCATCTGTGACCGTTTTGTCTCTTTGGAGCCCACTTTTTCAAGTGAGCTTTCCCTTCGCGTTTTCCTTTGGTGACTTCTCTGTTTAGCCTCGTTTCTGTCTTCCCTGCTGTTTTGTTCTCTCTTCTTCCTGCTTCATACCTGCCTGTCTAGAAATGTATGTATTTTTTTAGTGTTCAGAGCCACCTGCTATTTCTATCTTGGTGTCCTTCGTGGACCAACTTTCAGAACAGAGCTGTTTATTTCCCCAAACATGACACGGGCACATCGATTTTAAGCAGTGGCTTCTTACAGACTACTTACTGGGTGTCAGACATTTAGAACAAAGGTAGTGTCTCTGAGACATGCCTGTCTTAAAAACCTCAGTCAGCCTTCTGATTTCAGTTATGTGATACTGCTTGTCTTAAGTGGTTTTGAAAATCTTAAGTGGTTTACTCATTCCTGCACCTTGAATCTGAATATTTAAAACCACACAGATATAGCCATAGCCTTGATTTAAAAAATAGAATTGTTCTTTTCATTGTCTTCTGTTTTAATTTTTCATTCTACTGTCTAGCACAGTGTCCGGCACAGAATACATGCTCAGTATGTCTTCATCATTGACTGAATGCCACCGATTTCAATAATTTGAGAAAGGGTGTTATGTCTATCTTCAAATTTCTACTTTTTATTTGAAAATGAGTGAGTCCCCCACTCTGTACCAGATACTGGACCACTAAAAAGTAATGCGTAGCTTCCATTTTAGAGGGATTCTACACTTACGTTCTGTAAACCTTCCGCTGAGGGATTTTAAGAGTAGGTCTTACTTTGTCGTAATTTTATAGAAAGTAACAACACCTATAAGCAGATGGCTTCAGTATTGTCTATCCCAGAAAACATGTAAGGAACACACTCATCCATGACTTAATGATGGGAAGATGGGAATATGTTCTGAGAAATGCAATGTCAGGCAATTTCACTGGTGTGCAAACGTCACAGAGTGCACTTACACTATCCTGGATGGTACAGCCTGCGACACACCTAGACCACCTGGCACACGTAGGCTCCAAGCCTGTACAGCATGCTGCTGTGCAAAACAACATGAGATTAAGTCATGATCAAATCAGAGAAAATGATCCAATCGAGATGTGAGGTTGCTGCCAGTGTCACAAGGCATACTGTTGGCAGCAAACGTTTTTTTTTTTATAAGTAGAAATAGTTCACTTGAAGATAATGAAAAAAGTATAATATAGTAAGTATTCAAACCAGTCACATAGTGGTGTATTGCCATTTTCAAATATTATGTCCCGCACATAATTGTATGTGCTGTGCTTTGTGCAGCCGGTAGCCCAGTACCAGCACCAGCACAAACACATGAGGAATGTGCCATGACCTTAAGGCAGCTACGCCATCACAACATGATAGGAATCTCCCAGTCTCAAGGGACCGCCATCATAGATGCAGCTGATGGCCCGTCTTTGACCGAAACATCATTAAGCAGCACGTGACTGTTTAGGAAGACGCTGCTGCCTACTATTCCATCATCAGAAGTCAGAAGCACGTGTGCTTGGTGTTTTTGTTTGAGTGGGTCGGGACAGACTGGATGCTTCCCATCTTTCCCTTCAGCTGCCCCTCTGGCTGGTATTCCAGCAGCGTTGTCTGTGGTCACGGAAAGGCGGTTGCTGCCGTTGACAAAAGCAGACCAGGCTCTAACTAGTTTATCAGGCTTTAACCAGCTGAGTTAAGATCATCAGAGCATGATTTACCTACTAACTTAGCTTGTCCAACTTGGTAAACATAACTGTTATCTATTAATCTGTGGAAGTAAGCAGTAGACTATTGTTTTTCATGTGATTCTGGGACACTTTTGAACTTTAAATGTTTCTCAGAGTAGCCACCGCTGCCATTAGTTAACCGTCTCAGTGGTAGGTACCCTTCCTGTTGACTTTAAGATTTTAGTTAGTGTGGTTTGTATTTCAAAGGCTGGCTTTGAATAGGTGGGTCATGTCTCTTCTGTTACTTAGACATTAACTTTGGATCCTTCTCCGCCAGGAAATAGTGGTTCTCTGTTTTACTGGATATGTTGTTGAAAATCTTGGGATTTCTTGCCCCCAAGATTGAAACATCAAGCTAGACCATCCTATGTGATGATTTAGTGCTGCCAATGTCTTGTATTTAACTTTACGCCACCTTCCTATCCCACGGCAGAAAAAAGAAATAAATTAGGAAACAGAACCAACACCGCACACCTGTTCCTGGGCTGCACACGCGCACCGCTCTTTCCAACGTGAGCCTCGTCTCGGGTTGGGCAATGAGGTGGACGACATAGAGCATTTCATAACCTTTCTCCCAGGAGTTAGGGGGGAAAAGAGACTATTTTGTATTCATTTTTGGAATAGTTTGCAAACAAAGAATTTTTATGTCCCTTGTTGATCCTTGCTAGTTTTTCCCATAATCGTGGGAAAAATTCTTTTCTTTCTTTAACCCACTCTGATTGTGTCAAGGCCGCCCTTAGCCTTTGTACAGTTTTACCTACTGTAGTGTTCTGTGTGTGGTCAGAGCCCACGTGCTTCCAGTGGAGGCCAGGTGATCACAGTGGGGAGAGCTCGATGTGACCAGGAGGCTGAACGATACTGCAATTTAGTTAGATGCTCTCCTCTTATTATTCTACTTTGCCCATTTTTTCTTTTCTTTTTTTTTTTGTCATATTTTTAAGATAATTGTATCTGTTCCATTTTTTTTAATGAAAAAAATGTTTATTCCTTCAAAAAGGCAAGTAATAAAATAAAGCTTAAAGCTTGCCTTTTATTTATTTGTTTCCTGTGTTGGCACAAAGATATGAGTTGGTAATTTCATCATAATTAGAAGATAAAGGTTGTTGTGTTAGAGTCTTTTCTTGCATTGACTCTGGGTATCCAGCTGTCATGTTGGTAAATGAAGACGAGGATGATAGTCACTAGCAGAATTAACAGTTATTGTACATTGAACCATAAGGGGAAAACGAGGTCCCTTTGCATGTCAGGACTTATTTCTCTACTTTCTTAATCTGAACTCAGGACAGATTTTTCAGAATGCAATTCAATTTGTGGTTTTTTTTGTTTGTTTGTTTGTTTGTTTTCTTTTTAAATCACACAGAAATCTCTAGATTTGAGCGCTGGAGGTGGGACATCACCTCTGTATCACATGCAAAGTGCGTTTTCCTTTCTGAAAGAAGGTATCTCTTTGGTGGAAAGAACTGGATTTGATTTTTGTGAAACTCATGCAAAATGTATAGTATTTAGCAACTGTATGAGCATCCAAATTAATGAACACTGTTTGATGTATTGGGATTCCCTTGGAATAGGAAATATGACTTCGTAACTTTGATTCTAAAAACATCCTACGAAGTATTGTATTTGGAGTCTTTCATGATCAGCAGTCAGTTAATCCGTTTGGATGAATATGTGTTGTATATATCTGTGGCCCAGCCTCAGAGTCCATAGAGAAGCAAAGAATAAATAACTTGGTCTCTGTTCTCTGGGTGCTGACCACCCAGTGAAGGAGTGAACAAGTACACACGCAGTGGGAAGAAAATGATGAAGCTGCCTTGAGTGGTACCGTGAGCTGAAGGTATCAGGAGAGGAGAATAATCTATCCTAAAGTTTTCTTTTTTAAATATACATATGATGTGTTCCTAGCATAGACCAAGTGGTCAGTCAGTTCTGGTACCGGCATCACCATACGGTTCCTATCATTGCTGTTACAAACCATGACTCTTTCCTCCTCTGGTTGCGCTTTCATAAAACCTGGGTCCCTTAGACCTCAGTTCTGACCGAACAGTTGCTCATCAGAATTTGCATTTTGGAGAGCAATAATACTTACTAATAATTTGGCAAAATTGCTCATTGTTTATCACCCTAGGCCTCCAGGAAACTGTGACTGTTAACTGAAAATTCAAACTATCCTGAAAGGTCTTAGCAGAGTTAAAGCACATTCAGAGATTATATTTTAGGTGGAGATCTTTATATAAAGAAACCCTGGGGTGAATTCATTTCTATTAGGTAAAAATCACTGCACAATATTTTTGTTTAATGGACCTTAGATGCTCAGAATTCCACCAATCATAATTCTTTATTTGCCACACGCTGCCGTCATTCATTATTGGTTATTGTATGACTGATAAATATTATTAAGCTTAGGTTCTTGGGTTGAGTGGTAGATGGATATTCATTGTATTATTATTTTATAAGAACTTATGAGTAAATTAAATTGTAAATAAATATTTCCTAACTAAATTAATAAATTAAAAATTTTACAAATGTCTCCTTTGTGTTTTTCCTTCAAGTAGAGAATATCTTTATTGAACAAATTTTTCCCCTTTTTTCCAGAAGAACTGCTTGCTTTACAGTGATTTTTTTTTCTTTCTGAAACTCACTTTAAGCAGGTATACCTTTCCAGACCACTACAATAAAATGATTCGTAATCTTTTTGCTGGTGGAGGATCTTGCCTTCAATTTGTAAAAAATGCAACATCTGTGAAATGCATTGTAGTGAAGGGAAGTAAAACGAGGCAGTCCTGTATGCAATTATATAATGTTCCTGTTCTCCCGAAGCAAAGGGTACTTATTATTTTTTTGTGGGCTCATAGTCGACAGGATGTTTGCAACTTACTTAGCTACTTACTTTTCCTGATGAAATTTAAATGAAAATTTTCTAATAGTTTGTATCAACTTAGGTTTGAATTCCTCTGTGAATTCCTCTAGGAAAAGCCCGTGTTTGAAAAATTCAGGCTGCTCTCTATAGGCCTTTTTATTGGCTTTAATGATTGTATGAAGCAACACAATTTTATATTTGTTTTTGAATCCAGCAGCGAGTTTTATTTGGCTTTGTTAATTCTCTGTGATTTGAGCGATTGTTTCGGAGACAGTTTTGTGAGACCCAGAAGAAGCCCTACGTGAGTTTTAACTCCATCCGGAGGGCTCAATTCCATTCGAGAGTGTTTGGGCCACTTGAGGAGTTTACCTTTGTTCCAAGGCAGCCAATGCAAGAAAATGAAGTCACCTGGCTATGATGAATCAAGCCAAGTGAGATTGCTCTTTAAGCATTTAGTTTTGACATCTTGCATTGATCTGGACTTTTATGAAGGAGCTGACAGAAGGAGTAACAAATTTCATCCAAGTCCAAAACGTACTGAGAGTTCCGATTGTTCACTACCCTGAAACAAAACGGCACTGCTTAGTGTTTTAGTGAGTCCCAGCTGGGAGTAAACCCTGAGCATTCTCTCAGGAGAGAACCCTCTGGGGCAGGATGAGGATTTCGTGGTCTCCTTTCCTCTTGCTGACGTCGTAAGACTGCTCATGAGCCGGCTCAGAAGAAGGTGTGTCTTCAAGAGCCATGACAGTGACACAATGATGACCGTTGTCATCTGTGCGATGGTGGGAGCCTTTCCCTGGCCTCAGAGGAACACTTTGGACCTCAGGTGTCTCCAGAGTCGCCACCCTTATTTCCTCCAAATTCGCAGGTTCACAGGTTTCTGTGCCTCCCTGTGGGCCAGGAAGGGAGTTTAATTCTAAGTCGAGCTGAGATCAATTTAATTGAGGAATTATAAATATATACATAAATGAGAAGGGAAAAAAAGGATGGATAAATAGTCAGGGCCCTCTTTTCTTACTACAAGTGGAGCATCTTTAGAGTGACATCTGAAATCCAGCCTTATAGCTCAGTGTCAGTCTGATGTGGACCTTCTTGTAGAAACCTTTGGAACTTAATAAACTTGCAGTTTAGTAGAACTTAAGAGGTTACACTGAAGAGCAACATAGCATCCCTGCAGAGTGTGGTTAGTTTTGAAAGTATAAAATAACCTAAAGCTTTTCTCTTTCCTTCTCATGTTGATTTAATAATGTACCTAATGAATAACAGGCAAAGCGAGCAATGTACAAGTTGATTTCTCTGCTGAACTTATCTTTTGCAAGATGGGCTTTGTAAGTGGTCAGGATTTGTAATGTTTTGTTGCAAAAAACAGCCCTCTTTAAATGCATTCCATTTGTCGCCCGGTGGTTGTGTAGGTGGAGTAAGACTTGCATGTGCTGTGTTCATCAAGAAAACAGCACAAAGCACATCCACATGCCATTGAGAAACAACAGTGGGTGTTGATGAAGTTTGTAGTAGTAGAGCTTTGGCAGCAGAGCCTGTGCTGACCCTGTTTTAAACTCTCCTGAAACCTAGAATATCACCTTTAAAATGAAATCACTTTCTTTGTTAGATGGCAACACATGAAGAAAGGCTTATCCTGTAAATTCAGTGATTCCACTGTACTAGTGGGGAGACACTGTTGGGGTAGCTGGTTTCATATCCCTTTAGCCTGAACTGAACGATGCATTGAAACTTGTCATGCGGGCAATTTCTGAAGCTTTGGGTGCTTCATCTCCAGCCTCTCTGGCCGGGGACCGTTTCTGAGCTGCTGGTGCCATGTGGTTGCCAAGCACAGTGCTGGGCAGATTTGAAAGGGAAGCAGGCTCCTGAGAATGACATTTTAGAGTTCTCTTTTTATAGATTAAGAAACAGATCTTAAGAGGTGTAACATATGAGGTCAGACAGCGAGGGGCAGAGTGAAGACGAAGTCAAGCATTTTGGCTTAACAAAGGCACTGATTCCCACGCAGGCATTCTGCTTCTGGGAAGGCAGATCACAACCACTCAAATACGCTACTTCTGTGGCAGGAATCTCATAAATGGGGATAAAATACAATTGTAACTGAGAAGTTGTTAGATTTTAATATAGGTTGGAAATTAACATTTGAATGAGGCACGTTAGTAGAGTGGCATTCTGATGATGTTAATTTTTTTTTCAACGGCATGCTCACATCCCCCCAAAATGGAAAAATGCAACCCTAACCTAAAAACAAAGACTGTACATGTGGGTTAAGTCTCATAAGTGGTGCTTTTAAACACGTAAGTTCCGTGTGGAAGGCTATTGTGCTATCTTTTTTAGAAAGCTGTTTGAATTTTTTTTTCTTTCTGATTATCATAGGTAACAGATGCTTTGCACTTAGTTCAGTGAACCAAACAAAGAAAAGAGCAGGCTTTGCATAAAATTTCTGTTGATGGTGCATTTTGTCTCCTTGGGACGGATCATATGAGCTTTCTGAATAATGAATAGCATATTTACATTATTCTGGTCTTTTTTGCTACGGAGTACAAAAGATAGTGAGGACAAACAACCTAGTATTGTCACTTTAAACATTATTATAAATTCAAGTCCTAGTCTTACTGCATTGCTGACTCTAGGTATGTTGCATTCCTTGACCACGTCTAAAACAGATAAATTGTTCCAGTGACTTTGAAAAGTGAAGGCACCATGTATTCCACCAAACTACTGGAAATAGTAGTAAATTGATTTTTATAAGGATTTTGAGCCTTAAGCAAGGCCTCGAGAACCCACGCTATTTCCCTAATCCCAGTTTTGAAAGTATGTAGTACAGTTGTGATCTAAAATATGGCTTTCTGTTAATTGACTGCCACTGGCCTGTTCACAGCGATAGGTCGGCTTCGATGTGCAGTGGTGAGTGGCGGAGCTGACAGTGGCATAGGGCAGGCAGGATGGTGTTCCTAGAGTGGAAGTAGCTTGACCAGTCATGAGTGCAGACACCAGCTGTAGTTTCCGGTACCAACGGTAATTTCAAGTTCAGTTGAAAGACTCTTCTGTTTTAAGAATGGGCCTGTACTTCATCACAGATAATTGAATGCATTACATATTAGACCAGCGGCATCAGGAAAGTTGAACTATGTAATTTCCCTCCTAAGTCTGTATGCATGAATCATAACTCAGGCCATTTTCGAGAATTGTAAGACAAGTGCTCAGTTGATTGAGCTAAGTGTAATTTCTCTTGAGTGAAGTAAAAGGAGAAGAAAAAATGCAAGAAATTCTTACGATTTTTTGCCTTCAAGAAAATGATATATGCAGAATAATGTTTGAGGAGGAGAAAGTAATTTTGGTCTCATGTTCACTTCAATGAAACTTCTACAGAGATTATTTCCTGAGTTGAAGTTTTTACATCTTTGAAGGGATAATAGTCAGCATTGATTAAGTAAATCATGGAAGAAGCTTATAGGCTCCTGTCCTGTGTAGAAGAGAAAATAGCAAGCAGCCCGTTCTCATTCATTATTGCCTAGGGTTTCCACAAGAGCCCCTTGACATCTCTTCTGAGCACGCCTGGTACGCTGCTATTCACAGAGGTTAGGGACCCTGGTATGCAGTGGGGTGTTCCTGGGAGGAGCAGATGATTCAGCCTGTAACAGAGAGAACATTTACAGCTGGCTCCAGACCCTCTTCCTCCCTCCTCCTCCTCCCCTCTCATTTTCCTTCTTCTATTTGGAAGTGCAAATGCACACACTGTCCGGTTACACCTGAATCTAGTGCTCAGAGACCCTGAGCTCCTTTGTGGACCACGCTCTGGGCGTCTCCCCTGACTATCTGCTATCCTTGGCACGGAGGTTGTATGTTCTCCTTCGGATAAGGTCAGCCTTGAACAACACTGCTCTGTGCACTTGGCACGGGCATCGGGGAGCACGCCAGTGTGTGGGAGACTGCACGTCAGCACCTCCCGGGTGGTATCTTTGCTTGCCTCCTCTCCCTTCTTCTCTCCCTACACCCCCTCTCCCTCCTCCCTGACAAGGGCGAACTTGAGGATAACTGGCAAGGTTTTTAGAGTACAAAACCAAACCCACCAGTGACTACAGGGAGTGAAATTCTGTGCCTTTTTAGAGAAATCTGTTTCCGCGTCCCGTTTGCAGCATCATGGTAACTGCACAGAGTAGCACTTTGTAGTTCCTCTAAAAATGGGCCAACATCGTGGTTTCTTGGGATGCCAGCCTCTCTGTGAGTCATCACGTTCAGTCCTTGCTTTTCTGAGTGACTTTTAAATGGAGCTAGAAAATATTCGGTTCGTCATTTAAATTCGAGTAGTAAATTTACAGCTTTACGAAATCCTGTTACCAGCGAATACATTTGCCATTGTAAAAATGGCGCACAGGATCAATTCAGTGAATTAGATGTGTACTCAGTGATATCTGCCTCTAAAGCATTAATCGTATATATATATATATATATATATATATATATATATATATATATACATGGCCCTGGCTGGTTTAGCTCAGTGGATTGAGCGTCGGCCTGCGAGCTAAGTGTCACTGGTTCGATCTTCCAGTCAGGGTACATCAGAGAAGGAAAACTCTGACTCCAAAAAACCTCCGCTGCCTTGCGGCATACCTCTTCAGGGGAAAGGCTAAGGGAGTAAACCCCGACAGAAAATCCGGAGCCGGAGTCCCTAAGGCGGTTTGACGTTGTAGTCAACACCGGCAACTCCTGCGGCGCACCTGAAGCCAAGCTGTATCGACTCCGTCTTTCCCTTGGACCCTTCAGCTGCGAAGAGAGGGGGGGTCTGCTGCATGGGCAACAGCAGACCCTCCATATCACCCTGCCCAGGCTCTGTAGCTTCAGCGTCATCGCAAGATGTCGATTCAACACGGGAGGAGACAGATACCGTGTCACTCCCGAGTCGGACTGCACAGCCATTCTCGGCGGTGCAGATGGACTCTTAAGAAGCTAGCTACACCATCGTCTCTCGAGACGGACGGCTGCCGACGACGATATATATACATATTAAAAGAAGTATTACACTTAAAAATATCTGGCAGAACATAATTTAGTTCAGCTTTTTAATTTTATAAAAACTTCACGTTTCAAGCGCTAACCTTTGAGAGGTTTACAAAGCCTAGACAAGGATCCTGCCCATTTAAAAAATTTCCCACTTACAGCTAAGATGCTGAAAGTTAGAGTTTAGAGAGTTGGAACCAATACAAGAGCCACCAATGTTTATGTCCCTTCACAAGCCACCTCCTGACAGCCTGTGACATACAGAACCAGTGAGTTCACAGCATTATCACCATTCTTTAAGCAAGTGAAATCTTTGGCTCAATGGCCCAAAGATAAACTTTTAAACTTCCTCATTTAATTTTTCTTTCTTTTAAAACATATGACCACCGAGTAGTTATCCAATGCCCACCAAGGGCAGAACTTTCCTGTGTACTTAGATATAGACACAAATAAAACAGGACATGTTTTTTGAGCTCTTGGAACTTATATTCTAGGTCAGACTTCTTGGTGTCTCTGTACCCAGAACAAAATAACAAATAACATGGCCTTTTAAAGTATAATATAGTAAGGAATGATGAGGAATGGTGGGGAACCTGAGAGCAGTCAATCTTAAAAATACTGCGTCCCCAAGGCATGCACTTGGACTTGGCAGGAGTGACTGATAAAACATTTATAAAGAACCCAGCCGAGTCCCTCACAATGTGAACATAGATGTGGAATGCAAAAACAGCCCAGAAAACCTATATTTTTATTCTAGATCTCTTTAAATATGTCAGAATGCACTAGTACATAAAGCAATTCCAAATATATCTTCCCTTCTTAAGAATACAGAGAGAGGAAGAGACTGGGTAAATGTGTAGCAGCTGTTGATGGGAGTTGACTCTTTTCAGCTATCTAATTTTGGAATAACTTAAAATTTTAAGTTTTTCAGATTTCCCTCTTCTCTCAAAGCTACCCTGAGTGGGAACAGAACTCAGTTTTGCTCTGTAGAATGTTCTTCTGCTTCTTAGATCCCATAGTCATCTATTAAGCTAGCTTCACTATCCTTTCATTTTATCCAAAAATGTTGTCTTGTAAAAATGACCAAATAAGTCTCGTCTCCAAGCAGATTCTACATTTTCAAATTATGAACCCCAACTACCATAAGTCCTGGAAGCATAGCAGTAGTGAGGGTAAGGGTGGTGGAGACTGGTAAATTTAACTGAAATGAGAAAGATAAAGTCTCCTGTTCATGTGTGGCCTGAATATTCCCAGTGCTTAGCATTGTCATTGTCTGGGTGGACTAAGTGGCTAAGTGACAGAGGTTGGCTGGTCCTGTAGGAAGATGTTTTATGTATGATGGAGAGGGGCACTGGTAGAGCTGTTAGTAAAGGTATTACCTGCTATCCAGAATGAAATATTCCATACCTGGGGTATCAGAAGAAGGGGAGAGAAAGAGGGATTATAGTAGTTACCACTAAAATAGACTTGTTGCATCAGGTGAACCTTTAAACTTAAGAAAGGCTTACCAAATCAGTACTTATTTGATCTGAATGGTGGATATGTAATGATGTTATGTCCCTTGACACTTTTCCAAAGTCATCAATATTATGAGGACATACCTGTGGGTTTTCTATTTTCTGATCACTGGGGACATGACTGCTACTTTTTTTGTAAACAGGATGTTGAGCTGGGTGGGAGGTTGTGGACAATGCAGACGTCTGTGTAAACTACCCATTATCTGACCTCATTTTTACATAGGCAGAGATTCATGAAAAACTTAGTTTTTCAGCTATCAAAAAAAAAAAAAAAGAGAGAGAGAGAGAGAGAGAGAGAAATCAAGCTATTAAATCAGAATCTGAGTTGGCAGATACCTTAGCTAATACCCTTCTAACTAAACCTGGTTGCAGAAATTTGCAGAACTCTCTGAATCATTCTGAATCGCATGTTCTCTTCTTAAAACAAAGACAGATCTGACACCTGCCGAGGCGGGCAGCTTCTTATAGGTGGGAACACTCTTTATTAGGGAAGGCTGCAGTTCGTTGGTTCAGTATCATACCATTTTACATTTATCTCCTGTATTTGGAGTTTTGGTCTTCAAGTGTGATAGAGATAGAGTCATCTTCTTACACATTGTCATTCACATATTCAAGGGAAGTTATCATCGCCTCTCTAGGTCTTTCTTTTCTTGTTCATTTATTCCTTAGAGCACTTCTCTCTCGAAGATGGGAAGACTGAGACTCTGGCTGAGTCTGAGGCTTGCCCAGCATGTGGCTGGTAACTTGAAGGTTACTGGCCAGACTCTGATCAGTATTCCTTATGGGCCCGATCCATCCCCACTTATTGTGCCTCAGTACCTGCAATTTCTTTAATTTTTAGTCAAGTCAACATGGTTTCTAGACCCCTCACCACTCCTGGTCACTCTTTACTGTACTTGCTTGGGTAACATTTATGAAAAAAGATGGTGGCTACTGCCAAACATCCGAACATTCAGAAATATTTGAGTGGCTGCTCTGGGCTAGGTACTCTGCAGGTATTTGGAGGACACCAATGTACAAAGCAGTCAAGTGAAACCCTTGCCCTCTGCAGGCTTAATGTCTGAGGGTTCATACTGGAGCTCAGGCCCCTGTCCCGCAAGCAATGTCCAAGGAGTAAGGGACTAGAGTTAGACTAGCAGACTGTGGTGTTACGTTAATGTGGGAGTTCTATAGGCAGACTTCAAATGGCGTATTAAATATATATCTAATATCTCCGCTGATTTCCCCCTTTTCATTCCTTCAAACAGATTCCTTCTGTGGATTAGGAAAGTAACGTTGACTTCAGCTGAATTATACCAATTTATTTGCAGGCACAAAACAAGGCCCTAAAAAAATGTTTGGTAATAGAAGAGAAAGATCCCTGATATTATCAGAGGCCATTTGAAATAAAATCTAAGCAAAATTAAGACACACACAAAAAAATGTGATTTATAGGGCCAGAAGACTTTTGTTCTGAAATATGTTTTGAATTGAGAAATATGGAGAGAATTAAGAATATTAGGTATTTGAGAACCCACGAGATAGATAAGGAATGAACTAGACAAATTATAAAATGAATGCAATGCTTCAGAAGATCTTGTATGTTTTAGTAAAAGCAGTAGAGTCTTCAGCTTTTATACTATATTAAAGCATTCTTATGTTAAATAATTGCAGGTTTTTGTAGCTAGAAGAAATGAGTTGTAATATATGTTAGAATTTTAATACAGTCATAAGACATGATGTTTATCCAGTTATTTTTGTTGGTCCTTAAATATTTTTTCTTATATTTTAATTTGCTTATATTTTCATAACTATTAAACTTTCAGTCTTAAGGTAGTGATGGTTTATGAATTTGAAGGTTAAAATGTATTGGAAATGAGGTTTTAAAATTCCAAAGTCTTCCAGATATTCTTTTGGTAACATCTGGATGATGACCTTCAAATTATCTTTCTTCAGCTGGTATTTGGCTGCCAAGAGCCTGGGAAAAGCCAGAATCCTGCATTTCTCCCTGTGGCACAGAGGAAAGGGCAGGGACTTTGGAGCTTCACAGCCTTAGGTTCAAATCTAGCTCTGTGATCTTGAGCAAGTTACTTAAAGTTTCCAAGTATTCGTTTCATCATCTGAAGATTGGCCATTTCCCCTGAGGGTTCAATAAAATAATGTATGCCAAGTGCCCAGACATACCAGGAGACCAATAAATGACCCCAAGTACTTCTTTTTATCTTCCTGTCCCACATTTATTCCTTTTTTCTTATTTCTTCTATCCTTCCTTCCTTCCTTTCTTTCTTTTTTTCCTCCACAGCATTCAAAACTAACGTCTTCAGCATGCTCCATTGAGCTGGGTGACGTAATCGTGAGCTAATATTGGCTTTTAACCAAGCCAGTGTGACAAGTTTCTTTCCTTAAGGCATGTTCTGGATAGTATTTCAGCTCAGTTCAGAGTGCGTACGACGTAACTGGATGATTTATTGGCAGAGAATTTCCTGTGCTTCAGTCTCTGGGATGTGGTTAGTTAACACTTTGCTCCTCGGAGCTCTCTGTCTGTTTCCTGAGTCCAGGGCTCTTCATGGGGATCTTTGAATGCTGAGAGAATTGTAAACTTCATGCTTGTCTCTTTAGATGGTGCATACCAATCAAAATCTTCAGTGGCTACAATGAAAATGAACTGTTAGGGGAAAAAGGGTGTGTGTGTGTGTGTGTGTGTGTGTTCCATTGAGAGCCTTCTTGACATGGATCCTAAAAGGCTACTGTCCATATTATATCTTATTCTGGAGAGTCAGACAGACTTGATTTTGTGTCCTGACTTTGACCTAGACTAGCTAGTATTTCACCTCTCTACGCTTTGGTTTTCTGATCTGTAAACTGGAGATAGTAATAGTACCTGCCTCATAGGGTTGTTGGGCAGAATGTTAGCTCTCAGGAGTAGCAGCAGGAGTATTGTAAAAGCCATAGCAGCCATAGTCTATTTGTATACATTTTATGAACATGTCTCATTGTGGGAACTTACCAGAACTCTTCTTCAATATTAAATGGATGATTAAATTCTCTTTAAGCAGAATCAGTGAAAGTCTCTCTTCTTTTGTGTTCCTGCTGCCATTTTCTCTTTCCAGGGTAGCTACAAGTTGCTGTCTCTGAATCCTGGTCTTGCAGCTCTGTCCTCCAGCTCTGTCCCTCTTGAGGACAGGGCTGACTGGGCCCTTCCTTTGCCTCTGTCCCTGCTTTACATGCACTGGGCTGTGGTCTCCTTTATGCATTCTGGCGCAGGTCTCTCATTACATGGGGTGCTGGATCCGCCTGGCTGAGGAGGAAGCCCCCAGGCAAAGCCTTGAAGAAAGCCCAAGTCCTTACTGTGCCCATGCCAGAGCAATGCCTTGCTAGCATGCAGCCAGTTGCAAGAGGAAGAAATCAAACCCAAATGTGAAGGCCAAGTTTCTGAATGCTTTTGTTTCCCAGCTGGAAGTGTTCTGCCCAGCAGCTGCCTGGGGAGAGAACACCCAGTGGGCATGCTCAGGAAATTGTATTTGGAAAGTTCTTGGAATGGGGCTTACAGAACATCGCTGCGACTGTACACTAATGACTGTCGTGACTGTCAGGCAAGAGGAGGAAGGTGACACAGGTGAGACTTGGGCCTTGGAGACTAACGACCTTACGAGCCGCAGAGAAACAGTGCCGAGCGTGTGTCCTGGGACCTGAATTTGCTCTGCCATCCTGTAAGTGGCCAAGAGGAGAGACTGCACAGGGTTCTCACTGTGTTTTATCACATTTTCTCAGATGATATAACAGAAGGGAGTGTTTGTCCCGAGCATCTGCTTTTGTTTTCACCTGGGCATAAACATAACCCCCCAAAATACAGATTAGGTTCCCAACCTCTCTTGACGACTGTGTCCAATATGCGGATTGACTCATAAACTGAGTTTTCAATTTCTATAATTATATTTTTTTCATTTCTATAAGTTATATTGAAACCACTGCCTGGCTATTTTGGTAGTCTCTTGTTTTAATTCGTTTTTAAAATGTAATCTGCCTTCTTTAAACTTTTTCTATGTATGCTTGTCTGGTATTTCTGGTGTCTGAAGTCTTGAGGACTTTAAATCTGTGGGTTGTTCATATTGACTGAAACATGGTGGTTTATTTTGTGTGAGTTGGGGAATATTTTTATGGTGAACTCATTTTATACTGAAGTGTATCAGCGGGAATCCCGAAGTCGTGAATAGGGTGGCCTTTCCTCTGGAGAGGATTTGCATTCGTATATATAAATGAGCTAAGAGGCTCTTCTGTTATGTGCATAACTCTGCTACTCACTCACCTGGACTGCTGAGCTCCTCTGTCTGGCCCCAGCGTAGTCTCGGTTCCAACCCTGTCCTCCTGAGGCGGGTCTGAGGCTCTGTGCTTACACAGGCATCTGTTCCCTTCACATTAATTTAGTGCCCACTGTTCTGCTTTTATCTCACTCATTCACATTTATCCTGCCTGCCCTGTCTGTCTGCCTTTCTCTGTGTGTGTGTCTGTCCATTTGTTTCTGTGTCTTTGCCTTGGGAAATTTTCATTATTTTCTGGTGAGCTCTATCATATTGTGTTGTAATTTACCCAAGATTTAGCTGTATTTTTACAAGAGAGCTCTTCAGACTATGCAGCCCACCATACCTCTAGAAACAGAAATCCTCATGTACTTGTCAAGAATTAGTAGTATGGTATATTTTATAGTTTTCAATGCACAGTTATGAGATGGGACAGAAGTCCTTGTACCCAGAAGATTTAACAGTTCCATATATTTGCAAGATTAAGCCTCTGATTTCTCAGGTCTCCTGACATTTGAAAGACTGTATTGTAGAGCCTTCAAGAGACTCTGAGGTCAGCGTGCTGATGTTTGAGCATTAAGGGAATTTCTATGTTAAGAAAGAGAACTTTGTTTTTCAAATGCAAAATCATGGATATTTTTTCCTCTCCTATAAATGTCTCCACTTCTAAAACTTGGATAAAGAGGAAAAGGACTTGTTTATACAAAACCTCTCGGAAGAGAAGGGTGGGATGGGGGCAAGTATGAGGGGCGCCTGCCCCTTTGGTCTCCCTGGGCTTCCCCTGGCATGCCCTCTGGGAGTGAGCTGGATGGAGACCCATGCACAGAGGTGCTGCGTGGGTCACCCAGGCAGTGAGTAAATCATTTCCTCTCTTAGCTCAGCAAGGCACGTGTGTGGTCATGAGTAGTCGGACATAGAAGTCGGTGTGATGAGTCTCACCGTGTCCTCGACAGAGCTGTCTATGTGCCCAGAAAAAGTCCATGTGCCCGGAAAAAGTCCATGTGCCCGGAAAAAGTCCATGTGCCCGGAAAAAGTCCCTGGGCCTTTGTTGCCTTCTTTAAATTTAGAGCACAGGACTGGCAGTCCATTTTATTCTAAATCTTAATTTCTATGTACCTACAAATCTTTTTAAGGAAAAAGTGGCCTTTCATACATGCCTTATTTTTTGGTGTTCCAAGACATGAATGTCAAACACGTCTCTAATTTATATCATAATCATAAGTTAACAGCCACTGCCATCCATTGAGTGCCCGCTCTGCAGTGGGCACTTCACATATATTTTTTCCCTTGACCTTCATGACAACCTGATGAGACTATCCTCGTGACACCAGTGAGAAAAGGAGGGCTGAGAGGTAAATTCTGCGCGCCTCTGAAACCCCAGCTCCTTCCACACTGGGTTGCTTTTAGGAGTTGGCTTTTATCAGCAACTATAGGATCAAATGAATGTCAGTGGTAACATTACCTCGCCTGATTCTGAGTAGAATTTTTAGAGGTGTTTAATTTTGCATGAGGGCCATCTTAATTTTTTTTTTTTTTTTTTAATGCCTGGAAGAATGAGAATAATTGTTTTGTCGTCATTGCCATTGTAAAGGGGCAAATGAAGAGCAATTTTCTCCCCTTCCTCCTTTAATCTCCCGTCTCAGGAATGAGTAAAATAATTGGTGGAAGTGTTTATGTGTTTATATACACAGGGCGACTTTCACATCTAACTCTGATTTTTTTTTTTTCTAGTTTGTTGATAGCAGGGAAAAATACAGAGCTGCAATATGCCATCGAGAACAAGTGCTTAGCATATGTGATTTGTTCCCTTATGCTTACTGGCTGTGTATACTGATAGCACTTTAACTTTTAGAAATGGAGAAATTACCCAAAATGATTGACTGGGGCAAGGGTCAAGGATGACGCAGAGCTAAGCTCTAGCCCTGCTTCCAGATAAAGTTGTAATCTAACCTGGAACCGTTTTCCCACATATTTTTCCCATATTTTTGCTACATTTGTGTTATTAAATAGATCCTTTCAGTCCAGGGAAGTTTGCCTTGACTTTTTAAGTTGAATACTATCCTTCCCTGGAAATCTTGCATGTGCTGGGCTCTTGGTCTGTCCCATTAGAAAAGATATTTTGGTTGTATTTCTCTAGTTGAGGGGAAAGGAAGTTTAAAAATCTTCAAAAAAAAAAAAAATCAAACAAACAAGCTTTAGAATATGAAAAGAGGAGGTGGCTCCCAATCATAGCTGCAGTCAGTATTAGTTGCATTTCCTCCTGCTTCCTCACTAAGTTACACTCACAGAAGCATGTCCTAGAGGGAGAGCAGGATACAGGGAGGGGTTCAGCCATGAGACCTGCGGGAGTCGCAAGCCCTGCAGGAGGTACAGTGACAACCTGGAAGGACATGCTTGCCAGGGTTTTAATTCAACAGTGAGCTGCTTTCCTTCCAGTTGACACCAAGTCACTGCATGTTTCATCAGTGACTGATGAAACGTCGCTTCGCTGCCGACAAACAAGGACGTTCCCGTAAGCGGGATCGTTGAAACCTCCCTGTGACTGGGAAAGATTGCCAAACAAACATGGTCTTTGCTGACATAGATAAATGAGACAGGGAGACTGGGTAGTGTGAGTTTAGAGGGTTCAAAGAGTTTGCACAGGCTATACTTTTTGGTAAAAGTCATGGAGTGTCTCTTGGTGACACGGAGATCATTTGCTTATACCTTAGAACGTTCCGCGGTGTCCAGCTGGCAGACTCAGTCTGTGTACCCTGGATTTTTACAAAGCAGATTTGTAAATACAGAAAATAGGGGTATGACTCCGTGGGCTGTATGCAGCCCTATAAGGCAGTGCTGTCGGGAAAGAAGTAAAGACAAATACAGTCACGATCCCCGTCGAATGCTCAGCGTGAGGAACACAATGGGTGGATACCGCAAAGGTTCTTAGGGGCTGCCACGGGAATTTGTTGGTGCTCAGGCTTAAAAAATGGGAGAATAAAGTGAGTGGTACAAATCTGTGAAAAATAGCAAAGGAATGTTTGAGTGCAATCTATGTGAAATTTACTCAGGGAGGAGAAAGTGTAGGGGGTCCTGCTGTGGTAGCAGTAAGTGACGGAGGGAAGGCAGAGCTGCTAAATCCCGATTTTGCCTTTGTCTTTACCAGGGGGTAGCTGTCTCCCTGGAGGACAGAACACATAACTGAAGGGGAACCTGGAGCCCAAATTGGCCAGAGGGAACCTAGCTGCCTTAAACTAGTTCCCAGTGTCAGGCCTGGGTGAATTATGTCTCACAACATTAAAATGACTTGTAGTTAATGAGTCTGGAGTCTCCGCCTGTAGTCTTAGAGGCGCCCAGAGGTACAAGAAAGGGAACAGAAGAAAGGCATGAGGCAGATTTCTTTGTTTTCAAAACGGAGGCCAATGTAGATCTTAGAAACCACTGCGCAGGGAGCTGGACGCTGTTCACCAGCAAAACTCTGGCCGTTTGTGGACTGTAGTTGGAAAAGAAATGACCGATCCGTTTTGGCATGAGTTCAGCGAGACCAACTTATGCCTAACAAACTCCACACTCTCTTTTTACATGATTACCTGATTGGTGGATTTGGAAAGTTCCAATGTAACGTGTTAGGATTTTTGGCAAAGCATCTGACACCATGTGTTTTGATAACCTCGGGTTTCTAGTTAGTTGCATGATATACCCAGAGTGTTGATTAATGGCTAGATACCAGCTTGGAGAGAGTCTCTGTGGCCTGCCATGAGGTTTAAGCATGCTTATCATTTACTTGGATTAAGATAGAAGACATGCTTATTAAATTGGCAGTGACATCAGGGTAGGTAGGATGCTAAATACATTGACGGATTAATTGACTTGTATTATACATAATCCCAAATAACATGAAACTTAAAATTCTGGACTTAAATTTTAAAATAATCAGTGAAACAAAATGGAATCAAGAAGACCATTGTATATAATTATCTTTGAGGAAAAAAGATCCCTGAGGGTTTTAGCGGACTATAAGCCAAGTATGAATCCTTCATTCACTGCACAAATGTTTACTTCACTCCTGTCTATATTTTAATTGCTCTAAGTACTTTGAAAATGTGACAAATGAATAAAATACAGACCCTGCTTTCAAGAAACTGTTAGTGTAAAGGAGTGTATGAGTTTCCTAGGGTTGCCATAAAAAATAAAAATAAATAAAAAAAATAAGAAGTACCACAAACTAAGTGACTTCAAATAAAAATACTTACTGTCCCAGTTCTGGAAACTTAAAGTCTAAAGTTAAGGTGTTGGCGGGGCCAGGCTCCCTGTGAAACCGGTAGGGAAGAATCCCCTTGGGCTCTTCTAGCTTCTGGTGGCCATCCAGCTTTGGGGTTCCTTGGCTTGCAACTGCATCCCTCCACTGTCTGCCTTGGACATCATATGGCATTTTCCTCTTCTTATAAGGACACAGGTCGTACTGGATCAGGGCTCAACCTAATGACCACATCTTACTTTGATAACACCAACCGAAGACCCGTTCCCAGATAGGCACCAGGGTTTAGGACTTCAACATCTCTTTTACGGAAGCATGGTTCACCCAAAACATGTTCATCCAAATAGTTCTGGTAAGAAAAAGCTCCATAAAAATACTGAGTGCCGTGGGAACAAGTGATAGGGAGACCTTACTCAGCTCGGGGGAGAGGGGTGTCCAGGACGGTGGTGTGCTATCTAGTCCAAGAGAGGGAGTGACTTTCCAGGAAGAAGGAACAACCATGCAGAAAGCCTGGAGGCAGTTAGACGCTTCGAGTTGTGAAAACGTGACAAGGAGATGCAGTGCAGCTGGAGGGTGTGAGCAGGAGGCAGAGATGGGCTAAGCAGGTAGCCAGGAGCGGGGCCTGCGGACTATACACTGTACACTGTGTTGTGGTGGTTTGTGGTGTCTGTTGAAAATAAGACAAAAAGGATTAATAGGAATATATAGACTGGAGGAAGGCAATAAGCACATCAGACTGTGTACTCGCTTGACCACATCTGGAATGCTTTGCCTTGCTGGGGCTGTCATTTAAAGTTAGGGTTTTCAGACGTGGTTCTCATACTTTTAATTAATGTATAGAAGTCTTAGGATGATAGCCATGTAGGGTTATTTCAATGAGAAGACTTGTCCATATTTGTTCTTAGGGCAGAGTGAAGCCAATGGGTAGGAGCTGTAGGAGGGCTTCATGAAGGAAGAGGTCTTGTGTTAATAGCAATGGGAGCTACACGGAGAAGAGGATGTCTTGAGAATTAGCCCTGCCATTGCCCATGGGGTTGGATGGCCACCTGTCAGAGATGAAAGGAATTCTGCAGCGAAGGTGAGGTGGGGAACGATTTCCTCTAAGATCCCCTACGGGAAGCACCTACTAAAGTTTCAATTACGATGTTAAGATTTCTAAAACGCACCGACATGTACTTCCTAATTAAAAATTAAGAGCATTCACAAGGCTTTAAAATGAAATGTCCTTGGGGGATTATTAAATACCCGAATTCACTGATAACTCTGTAATGCAACATTACATATAGGTGATATCGCAATTAAAAATACCTTTGCAGAATTATTTGCATGCCCATGTCCCTCCCAAGGCCGTGTAATCGCAGTGAGTGTCCTTAATCTCACGTCTCTGGCGCAGCTGTCGCTTCTCTTTTCCTGCTGTTCTCTCAGCGGCGCTTGCTGGCCCTGTACTGTCAGACTTGTATCTAGGCATCAGCTGCCAGTCATTTATGTTCAGCCACATAAGTCCTATTTAGAAGTGACAGTATGTAAACGTGCCTGTTCTGTTTGACACTAAGTGGGCAGCTTTACCTTCACCGGGGACAGAGGGAGGACACACAGTACGCATGAATGTGTCAATCCTCCCCCGGTGCCTCGGGACCCGGAATGCCTACCAGCTGCCAAAGGTATATTTAAAAGGGATTTCGACATTTCCTCGTATCTCCTGAAGGAGATCCGATTCGTATTCCCCACCAGCACTTTCCCCAACCCGCTTCCCCTCTGCCCCGCCGCTCAAAGCCAGGTGGACCCCGTCTGGGCTGCCAGCTTTTCTTCAGCCCTCTGCCCTTTATTGTGGAAATCAGCCTGGCTTCTTGGCTTTCCTTTTTCTAAGTGGGGGGTGTACTTTTTCTTCTTTGAGTCCAAGGAAAGCTCAGGAGTTGGCAGAGAAGGCAAGAAGGAACCTTTCTGCTGTCTCTGCAGGAGCTCAGAAGGCCTGGGAACCAAAACCCTCTGTAGAGCAGAGACAGAGATTTCCTGTAGGTCAGTAAGTCTCACCACTTCTGTGTGGACAACACGTGTTCTAGGGGTCGTGGGCGGATAATTGGACTGCGGCGTTCATGTGGACGACAGCAAAATAGAAGGCGAGCAGGGTAGGCTGAGGCCACATGACAGGGGTGATTTTGAAACCAGGCTGAAGTTGGCAGGAGGCGGATTAGATCCACGTGTAAGTAAACAGATCCAAAGCCTTACAATTCAACTCATCCTGCATGTTTCATAATTCTGTTGTTTCGGAGTATGCCAATATTTGTAAACATTTGCAAGCATGTTTCAAAGTTAAAGGCACTAAACCCTGACCAAAAGAATTCATTTACAAACTGCTGCGCAGCATGGTTTCAAATAATTGCTTCCTGTCCCCAGGCATCATTTCAGGTCAGGGGTAGGAATAAAACAGGGCTGGGCTTCTGGACGTGGAATCGGCCCAAGACCGGGTATTTCTCTCCGCTTCTCAGTGCTGAACACTCTGAAGGTCAGCGGAGATAGCTTTGCAAAGAAATAGCAGGAGCATGAAGACAAAGGGAGTTTCTTTATCTTTATTCTTGTCTTCATATTTTAGGTGTACCATAACCATCTGGGAACATAGAGTATAATAGAGGTTTTAGGGACAAGAAGGCCAAGTTTTAAGTAGTTTTAGAAAGAAGTTTGAACAACTGATAGTAGCTATCTGTGTATATGTGTTAAATTTCTGCTTAAATGGCAGGTCTTGAAATCCTCTGTATGTTTCATTTTTATAAATGATATTCCTTGCAGAGGCAGCTCTTCTCACATTTGTTTAGAAAACACTTAATGATCAATGATTACCAAGCAGGGTTTTTAGAACTATAAGAAATAGTTTGCATTTTAAATTGTATAGTAACTTAAGCTACTGCTATTCAAAATTAAACACCAAAATAGTAGATGTTTTTACGAACTTCTAATTAAGATTTTGCAGATACATATGATTATTTTAATCATTTTTTGCTTTTTCTGAGGGAAATAACCTCAGTTGTTATTAAATATTAATATAAAATTTGGCATCTTTTTCCAAGAAAGGAATTTTTTTTTTTCCAAATAAAGTAAGAAAGTGAAAAAGGTGAGCTTTGAAATAATTGATTTTAAGAAGTGGTTGATTATATAAATTATCAAAATTTCAGTGAGCCTTAAAGAGTAATGATATTGTTGAATTATTAGAACAATTCGCTTGGTGTTATTTATGTGCTTTGTTTTAAGGACTAGTTAAGCAGCATTCAGTTTTTTTAAAAAAAGAGAATTCTGGAATGAAAGAATGAATAGAATCAGATCAATTTTGGCTCCTCTGAGGAAGACTTCTCTGCTAACCCCAACCCTAGCCCCCCTTCTGAACAAGGTACCCCCCTGTGGATCCCAGTTAGTACCCTGGGCTCCCCTTACCCAGGGCATATTATATGAGGGTGACCTGGTTATAATTGTTTTGCTCGTATGCCCCTCCTCCATCACCCCCGCGTCCCACTCCCTGGAATTTTGTTTAGAAATTGCATTTAGACCATTTTATTTTTCCTTTTTGAAAATTGTAAGGCTTGATCTTTTAGAGAAATTGGCAAATCATTAAGTAATTGGTAGTAATTAATGTGCCCTAACTACAGTTTCTCCAACTTAAAAGTTTTCATCAGAATTTTTTCTTAATTTTTGTAATAATATTACAAAAATAGAACATAAATGTGACAGGAATGTCAGACCTCGGTTTTAAGGATCTCATCCTTTCACATTATATTAATTTTTAAAACCCTTAGTTTGCATATTCTAAACTTAAAACGTAGTGGCTCTGAATCGTGGTGAGGGAGACCTGGCACCGTTTTAACTGCTTTCTCTGAGCTCACAATAGAAATGTTTTATTCAGACTCACTTGAAGCCAAGCTGAACTTGCAAATCTCTCTCAGCCAACAGCAGTATTTCAACAATCTGCCAAGATGCTAATGCTAAAAGTTCTGGTGACACATTGTCTTCTGTACTTTAAGAAGTAATAAATCAGAACATGCTTTGCAAAATTGAAAATACAGTTTCAAAAATGACCATTTTTAAAGAAATGTCTTTCAGGCAGAACCATAAGTCATAAGTACACTTGGTATATTACCCATTTACATTTCTGGAGCTTGGATTAAAAATGCCTGTGAATTCTTGTTGAATTCCTTTCTGCCCCAGTTGGACGGAAGAAATTTTGCCTAGCATTGAAACAAAAGTAATTTAGTTTGAACAATTAATGAAGTTGGGAACCTTTGTGGGGAGGGTGTTGGGTGGTGAATTGAGGGGGTACTTGGACTCTATTTGGGACGAGCATGGTTAGAGGAGACAGTGTCCTCAAGTATTTCTCAATTCTTTGCTCTCAGACAAAAAGAGCTTTCTTGTACTTTAACACGCCTCCTAGTCCATGGACATACTTCTGGCATTTTTAATCTGAAATGCAGCTACTAATCCAAAAATAAGTAAAAACAAGTTTGCGAGTAGCAGCTATTAGTCAAAAGGGGCATGGGACCCTCCAGGCCACCTGGGTGTCACTGGTCTCCTTGACTTGGCTCTGGTTTGTATGACGGTGCATTGAGATTGGAATAAAGGTAATAGAGAATTTTTTTTGCTTTTTTTTTTTTTTTTTAAACAGTCATGTTTGTATTTTAAGGCTGTGTCTTGAGAAGTAATACTGAACCAATCACCTTCTGGTAAAGATGAGTGGTTTGGACTCCTGTTACCACAGCAGACAGCCATCATAAGCTCAGTAGCACCTGGCAAGGTCACCAAATAAGTGGCAAGATTTGGTCAACAACAGTCAAAGATTTCAAGACTGAAACTTTAATAATCTAGAAAGCCCACTTGTCTAGACTATCCTGTTGCATGAAATAACATGCCAGATGTCACTGTGTTTTCTGACAGTTCAAAGAGCTCGACATGGAAATATGAATTATATTCTAGAAGCCACGCTGACCCCTGCTTACCTCTCGCTTTCCCCAGCCCCCGGCACATGGGAACCCCTCAGCAAACATTGGCCATTTTAATAGTATAGCACTTATGTAGAGAAGGGCCTGACATCTTTGGAAAGGGCATCTCCTGATGTTTGGAATGGCGCGTAGAGGGTGACAGGTGTTAGCAGAGGACACTTCCTTCAGTAGCTGGTTGGGAGAGAGAACAGGTTGTACCCTCTGGCACTTGGGGTGATTTGTTAGCCAGAGATCGCTAAGGTCTCATGGAAATGGGCAGCATGCCACCAAGGTCCTTGACTGTGAAAATGAGGTGCTGACTGGGCAGGTACTCTGCGTCCAGAGGCGCTGAGGGCTCTGCTTTCTTCTCTTCGCTTTTTATCTGCCCCTCTTCTCCAACCCTAAAAACAGAAGTTGGACTCAATTCCTTTTCTTATTCTGCATCTGTTTGAATGAGGCAGGTAGGTATGCCTGTTGCCTTCATTTTTTGCCTTTCTTGAAGCCAGATGGATTCATATGTTTTGAAGCACCAGCTGCCTTTATAAACTTCCCAGAATTCTCTATCAGCCGTTTGGTTGCTGTGCATCCTTAGGAAAGATGCTTGATGTGTCAGGATTCCGTATCAGAAATTTTAAAATATGATAGTTTAACTTCTGGTAGTAGTGATGTGATATAAAAGGAGAGAAAATGTAAATGCTATTCCTACAGTGTTGTGACTTTGTAGTGGCCTCAACTGTGCCTTTAATTTTTCCCTTTTTCTGTATTTGTGTTCACCTACCTGGGGGAAGCGTTGGAGGAAGATATTGTACAGACAATTTGATTTGGAGAAAAGATAAGTTTTGAACCAAATAGAAATGAAATGTTTATGAAAAAGAATTTTTGTTTTCCAGAAAAGTAAAAGGTTTTAGGTTTGAATGCAAAGGTTAGTTATTGTTGTTTGTTTTTAATTTTTACTAACTAAAGTGAACAGGTACCATTTTAGATTACCTTTTAATCTGATTTATACTTTTGATGTATTTTTTGAGAAAATCTCTTAAATATAAATAAAAAGAATAAAAGGTCACTAATCCCATTGTATTATAGCCATATTTTCTCCCTTTTACTAAATTATTTAGCCATGAATGTAATTTGAAAATGTTTCTGAACTTTAAAGTTGTAGAAATGTCATGAATGTTGAGTTTGCAGGTTGCCAAACCAAAAGGTCAAATTTAGAGAACACACACACACACACACACACAGACACACACACACACACACACACAGTGGGACAAAGATCCAGGTTCTGTGTGGTTTAATTCCTTTTTCCCCGTCAGTCTGCAAAGTGCTGATGTCTCACTTGATACTAGCAACTCAAACTAGGAAGGAAACTTTGGTTATAATTAGGATGAGCTAATTTGTTGAGGATTTGCTGGAGTGCCTGTCCCACCCGCTGCCCATGATGCCTTTCTCCTGTAAGATTTATTGCCAGGGCCTTTGACACTGAGACAGAGAATTAAGTTGGAAAGGTCAGCCTCGACTTCGGGGAGGAGGGGAAAGGTTCATTTCTAAGTGACTAAAGGCTGCATCGAACTTTTGAACCAAAGTAAAAAACCAGGACTGACTTTTCACTGTACGTAATTTGCCGGTTTTGAAAGATTCCCGTGGTCAAGTGAAAGAAGTCCGCTCCATGATGTGGTCCTATCATCAGGGCTGGGGGGTCTCCTTGAGCTCAAATTCTGCCCTGTCACATTTACAACCTGGATTGAAGAAGATTGAGAAGGAGGGGCTTCCAAGTTGCTGAGGAAGGAGTTCAGCTTTTTGGCAAGAATTAAAGAGGGGCTCCATAGGAGTTAGGTTTCTTGAAACTGTTTACTTAGGAGGAAGATCTACCTGTATCATCAAGTTGATTAGAATCTGAGATTTTTCTGCTGCAGAGTCTATGACAAATTTTTCTCTTCCATAGAGAGGCCACTGTCTTAGCATATAGTACAATAATTGTTTATTGAAGAAAGATACATATCTTTCTGGTATCACTAGAGTCCCTTGTGACCTCATAGGGATGTGAATTAGAGTTTTATTTTCTAAGGCTAAGGCCATTGTGTGAGTGTTACATAGATCTGTACATGTATGTATGTTTTATATTAAATTCTAGTCCTTGGTCACAGTAGCAGTAGCTGACAGAGCTCTTGGAAAAACAAAGCCTTTGTTCTCCAGATCAATAGAACCATCTGAAAAAGCCTGCGTATTCTCCCTACTTAGTTACCTGTTGATGAGAAGGTATATCGGAGCCCAGCAAGGATACTGGCTGCAGACCTGGGTCCAGCGATGTGTGTGAGGGGGATTTTCTTCAGCAATGAAAGAACCTCATAGCAATAAGAATAAGGTTGTCATAACCGTTTCTCAAAAGGAGCATATCTTTTAAAAATGTTTTAAAGGAAGAGTTACACAACTTTTTAAATATGTAAACGTCAAATTATATCACTCATATTAGACACAGATATCCTATTTTTTTCATTCTTCTGTTGCCACTATACTTTTATATATCAGTCTCTCTCCACAAAAAAAAAAGCAAAAAAAAAAAAACATAGTTTACAAAAACACAAGATGCTTTCTTCTTTATTAGTCAATAAACGGCATATGATACATCTGCTAGGACTTAATACATGTTTGTTTAATGATGAGTCATCGGATTGACCCAGTATGTTTTACATTGCTTTTCTCCCATCCCATTATATTTCTACAAATTGACTTTGTGTCATGGCTCTTGCAATCAGTATTTTATCAGCTTTGCATAGTTGAGAATGTTTGTGGAGAACACTGTGTAATCTCCGTTCTAGGGAAGAGTTCCTGACGGAGGTTTTTCTGATACTCAGAAACCACTGGATGCTTGACGAATGGCCACTTTATCTTATTTTCCGAGGGCAACATGGAAAAACTGAGCCTAAAATACTTTCCAGAAGCAATCATATCTTATCAGATTAAAGCTGTACATTTCTATAAAGGGCAGTTCAGCTTCCTACGCAAGCTAGAGTGAAAAAAATCCACTTTTATGTTGTGAGGTGAGATGATGGTCACTTATTCATTTTGGTTAACTGTTAACAATAAAAGTTTTCACTATTTTTAACATTTTCAAAGGATTTTTATTTGTTGGCTTGCTTATTCCCTTTCATTTTTGTGCTGTTTTCTTGTGGGTTTTTAAAGAAATTTCACAAAGAACATCATGACCATAGTACTAGAAAAAGGATTAAAAAGAAACAAAAAGAAAAACCTCGTTCACAATCCTCTCACACTCTGAAATTTCTTCTTAGTTTTCCTTGCTTTATTCCAGATACCTTCTCTTAAGTATCCAGTAGTTACAGAACTTGTGTCTTTTTCATAAAAATTCTTCACTTCTGAGCACTTTTTAGTTGGCTGTGGTCTCTTAATCCTGATCTTTGCATTCCTCTGTATAAAAACATTTAAATGTCAGGGAAGTTCAGTATTTAGTACATACCTTCAATTCTCCCTGAAAAATATGAGTTGAATGAATAATTGAAGAAAGAAAGAGAGAAAGAACCAAAAAGATGAGGTCATTCACCCCCTTGCTTATAGCCAAGACAATTTAGCCATCTTTGGGAATATAGGTTTATCAACATATCTTTAAAAATTGTAGCAACAAAAATGGCAAATCTTTTTAATCACTTGGGGCTTCTATTCCTTTGTACCCCAAATAAGGCATTGTTGCAGTCTCTTATTGAAGGGCATGTATGGGTGAACTTTTAAGAAATTCACAACCCTGGAAGGTATGGCTCAGTGGATTGAGTGCTGGCCTACGAACCAACGGGTTACTGGTTCGATTCCCAGTCGGGGCACATGTCTGGGTTGCAGGCCTGGTCCCCACCAGCTGGGGGCGTGCGAGAGGCAACCACACAGTGATGTTTCTCTCTTTCTCCCTTCCCCGCTCTAAATAAATAAAGAAAGAAAAAAGAAATTTACAGTTTTGGCTAATGAAGCCGTTCTGCACCATAGTAGGGCCGCCGGTTGGAGGGATGGCGAGTCCAGATCAGCTTCTGACGTCCTCCCTTCTTCCTCTCCCTCAGGTTGGCTTTTTCACAATGATTCCCTGCAGAGCAGCGCTGACTTTCGCCCGATGTCTGATCCGGAGAAAAATCGTCGTTCTGGACAGTCTAGAAGATTCCAAATTAAGCCGTTGCTTATCCACCATGGACCTCATTGCCCTGGGGGTTGGAAGCACCCTGGGTGCAGGGGTTTACGTCCTTGCCGGGGAGGTGGCCAAATCCGACTCCGGCCCCAGTATCGTCCTGTCCTTCCTCATCGCTGCTCTGGCTTCGGTGATGGCAGGCCTTTGCTATGCTGAATTTGGGGCCCGGGTCCCCAAGACGGGTTCCGCGTACTTGTACACGTATGTCACCGTTGGAGAGCTGTGGGCCTTCATCACCGGCTGGAATCTCATTTTATCCTACGTGATAGGTAAGTTTGCCCAGATCGATCTGATTGTATGCAGGGGCGGCAGGGGCGCTCCTGAGCCCGAGACCTTAGGGTCCCCTTGTAGGTCTGCATTAGTTAATGACTGTGTGACCTTAGGGGAACCACGTGGTCCCCGTGTGTCTCCTTTTTCTCATCTCTAACATGCCTCTCCTTCTCACTGCAAAATGGGGTGATTCTACTTCATCTCCGAATATGCCTCTTACTGGATTTAAAAACTTCTTTTTGTAAAAAAATTATAGTTCTTTAATGCAAATAAAGTTACCGGTGGTGGTG
The DNA here is from genome assembly GCF_987537825.1 of Furipterus horrens. Taxonomy (NCBI): domain Eukaryota; kingdom Metazoa; phylum Chordata; class Mammalia; order Chiroptera; family Furipteridae; genus Furipterus; species Furipterus horrens. The sequence continues at coordinate 88,200,833 of NW_028327182.1, forward strand.
GAATGGAGCACTTGATGACTATTGTATAATTATAAAATGATGAAGATAAGTTTATACGGGGTTAAAATTTCTAATTCTCTCTGAACTAACTCATGTTTATCCTGGAATAAAGTAGCAGCGGGTGCCATGTCAATTTTCTCCCGGTGACCTTGCATCCTCTGAATGTTCTGTGTTTTGGGAAGGTACGTCCAGTGTTGCAAGAGCCTGGAGCGGCACCTTTGATGAACTTCTTAACAAACAGATTGGCCAGTTTTTCAGGACATACTTCAACATAAATTACACCGGCCTTGCAGAGTATCCTGACTTCTTTGCTGTGTGTCTCATATTACTTCTATCAGGTAAGAAAACCAGTTACACTTCTCCCTACACTGAGCCAGACTAATGGTCCCAGTAAAATAGGTTACCACCGAACTTGGGGCCCGAGTTCCCAAGACTATGCAGCATGCGTATACACTTACGTTATTATTGGAGATCTGGCGGCCTGGCTAGAATCACATTTTATCTTTATCACATAAGGTAGGCTTCAAAAGTAAATCTAAATTGTATGGAGTGGTAGAAATAGCACTTTGGAGTTAATACCCCTTGGAATAGAATAAATAACAGGATGAGGCACACCAATTTTATAATACTAATTGGAGATTTGCAGAAATGGCAGTAAAGTTTCAGTAAAGAAGAATGCATAGTTTGGGGCATTATTTCATCTGTTAGATACAACTGAGGATATTGGCAAGCATACTAGTTCTAAAAGAAATTCTGTCTATATATGCCTTTATCTATATCATGTAGGCATCTGGTTGAAAAGGAAGCCTATTCTAACCACCTGTTTGTTATTTTTTAATGTAGACACTATACAGATAAACATTCTTGGCACTAGAACTTCTTCACTTTCATCAGTACTCTAGCATTGTGATTTAGAAAGGCATAGGCATAGGGTCAGAGAAGCCAGGTGCTACATCCTACTCTGCCACTTACTATCTTTGGAACATTGAGTGACTTAATTTTTCCATGATTCAGTTTGCTCATCCGTAGATATCAGTGTCTATCTGGTATTGGCTTCCCGCTTGGTACCTAGTACACACCTAGATGGTAAGCAATTTTATTTTGCAAACATAGTTAATCCCTGCTGCCCCCTGATATTTGTTTTTAACTATTTGAACATTTTCTATTTTGATTGTCGTCGCTATCTGCACTCCTGTTTAAACCCATCAAGGATTGCACTAGGAATAAAATCCATGTTGGTTTCCACTTCCTGTTTGATATACTCTGGGTAATGTGCCCCTTGCTTTCCTGGTCAGCCTTGTCTCTAGCTACAGACTCCCTTAGTTCTAAGGATGTGATCGAAACATCTTTCTATAAAGTATCTTTCTATAATGAATGTTCACTTGTACAATTAGATAGTTTTTAAAATAGCTTTACTCTTTTAAAAAGTTGGTCATTAATTGAATGTTTTGGAAAGGGATAGAGTGAGGGATATGAACAAAATTTATAGGTCTGAAATATTTGGCATTTTGCTCTAATATCAAGAAAAATCACATTGTTTTTCAGCAGGTGATAGATTTTGTTTTGGTTTCTAAACAACCTAGCGAACATTAAACTCGTTAGATCAAATTTTATTTAGGAATGGTTTCAGTGAACTTAAAATATCCAGCTTTAATCTCTAAACAATGAGAAGCATGTAGTTGTGACATAGTTAGAATCCTAAACCCTGTGGCAAGACTCAGGCTGTGGCTTGCGTCGTGTGTCTTGTGTTCATCGACCATCATCTCTGAAATACAGGCTAAGCTTACCTGCTCACATTGTTCTTGGACTATTTGAAAATAAAACCTCCTATTATAAATCTTTATTCATAGTGTGTAATACCAAATATCTTGGCAACTGAAACAGTGTTTCTTAAAGGCCCAAGGGAAGTGCGTGCAATACTTGGATGAGATATTCACGGGTCTCTAGTTAATGAGCTGACAGGAGACGGGGATCTCAGAATAGAGAGTGCACGTGAGCATGACAGTGGCTTTGTTGCTTCCCAGTGTGTGTAGTGGCATAGAATAAAGTGTGTATTTCCTAAGTGATATAGAACAAAGTCTGTATTTCCTAGATGTATAGTGGTTCCTAATCTGACAGATAGTGATAGAGTCATAGTTGTACGACTACACAAGTTTCCTTAAACTGTTAATGTAGTTACATTATTGTAAATTCTGGGAATTACACAAATAGAAGAATGAAAGCTGACTCCTCTCACCTGTACGTGTAGAGTTGTGCTTATTTGATCATGGGTGTGCGGATGATAAAGAAGCAAGTGAACATACAGCATAATCCTTTCATCACAGTCATTTCCCCAGAAGTAAAAAGTAAACATTGGTCTGTAATTCATATCTTATACAAGGTGGATGAAATATATATGATAAATATAATCATAAAAGTACTAAAAGAACACAAAAGTGAATGTTTTGGGGTTAATATTAGAGAAAATCTAAAGATACAAACTAAAAAGGAAAAATTTATATTCTAAAGCATTTTTATATATAACCAACACTAATATTAAAAGCAAATGATGAACTGGGAAAAACACGAACAGTGCATGATAGGTGGAGATCTTATGGCATTATTAGCATATAAATACATCTTACGAGTCGATATAAACAAGAATAACCTAACAGAAAAAAATGGGCAAGTTAAAGTGGGCTGAACCTTATGGAGAATATTTTGATAATTTGAACCAAAAGCCTTGTATAAAAATACATATCCTTGATACAGTATTAAGTTATAGAAAATTATTGTAAAGAAATAATTAGAAGGTATAAAATCTTATTAAAAAATGATTATGTAGGCACTGTTTATAGTTTTAAGAAACTAAAGTGATGTAATTGTCTCTTAATAGGAAACTACAGTGTAGTATCTTCACATAGGGGAAGAGCATGTGGCTGTTAAAATGAGGTTATATGTTTGTTGACACAGAAGTCTGTGTGTGTGTGCACATGCATGTGTGTGCACAAAGTTCTGGACAGAGGATTAGACTTGATTTTATTTCCTTTACATGTGTTCTGTATCTTCAAATTACTTGAATAGGAAATTGATTACTTTTACAATCAGAATATAAAATGAACTCGTTAAAGTGAGAATTGATTTAACTGAATATCTTTTTGGCCTGGCAGTTGAATTATTTTGTTTATGTATGTAGAAAGTATGAGGCAGACATATGACGGGGCTTTTCCTTTCAAAATTTGAGCCATTAACTTTGAAATGACTTTTGAAAAGCATTTCATTAACTTCAGCTCGGCGGGGAGGAAACGTCACCCTGTGCGACGCAGGTGCCCTCGCCCTGCCCGCTGGAACCTGAGCAGGTGGGGCAGGGGGCAGGTGGAGGGCTCCGGGCGGGGTCGGGGGGTGGTGGTGGGGGGAAGCATTTCATTAAAATTAAGTTACTTTATCTCTACCTACCCATTGGTAATCATAGAGGAGGTTACTAGATTTATCTGCGTCTTGGATAGAATAGTTGGTTGTATTCAGAAGACATGGTTTCTGAGTGAGGCAAGTGAGTAAGAACTCACAATAGAAAGGGGTAAATGTGACTTAAATAAATGAATGCTGGTGAAATTATATCCTAAAGCCTATAACTACCTCAGAATGCCATTGCCGTTCCTAAAGCTTACATAAAACGTAAAATGCCCTTTCTTTGTCCACAGGTCTTTTGTCTTTTGGAGTAAAAGAGTCCGCTTGGGTAAATAAAATCTTCACAGCTGTCAATATCCTGGTCCTTCTCTTTGTGATGGTTGCCGGGTTTGTCAAAGGGAATGTGGCAAACTGGAAGATTAGTGAAGAGTTTCTCAAAAATATATCAGCAAATGCCAGGTAAAATATTTGTTTTGGGTTCTTTCCCCTCTTATTCTGTTTTTTTGTTGTTGTTGTTTTGTTTTGTTTTTCCATCACTTGTGTCTTACGTTACATTTTCCTCTAGAACAATGGTTCTATGGTTCTCAAACTTTTTGGTCTAGAGCAAGTCTGTTCTATTCCAAGACTTTCTGCCTGGGCTCTCCCAGACATAAACACATGGATAGGCACGCTCACTACTGAGCAGGTATTTGAAGCCAACTGCTAGTTCTCAGCCCCAAGCTCTGCTCCAGGTTTAGGGGAAGGAAAGGGGAGATTCTAACCATTGGAAGACTGTCCTTCTTCCTACCAAATACTCCCAACAATGAGTATTTTTGAATGATGCATCCTTTAGTTCTTCCTTTGGGACCACCATTCGGTTTCACTGCATTTTTCAGCCCTATAGTAATTTTCAGGCCTTGTTTTTTGGAGAATATTATTGGTTGCATAAGCAGACCTGTCCTTGCATTTCACTTTAAACTTGATAGTCTCAAAGGTGAAATTAATAGTAATATTTGAAAGGTTTCATCCTATGATTTATTTAATCATAATACTCATGTGTATATAACATAAGTTCACAAATATATCTATTATGTGGAGTGAGGTATAGCTACATGTTTTTCTTCATAGGAGTTGTTTGTAGTCATTCCAATGAGGCAAAAAATTAGCATTCTCTGGTTTTTTACAGTTTTTAGCATGTAATAAAATATTCAATTTAGTATTGTTAAGCTGAGAGAATTTTATTTCACCTTTTCAAATGTGTTTGTAGTAAAATTTTAAATGTACAGTCTGCGCAACTGCCCGCAAGAAGAGGACGTTTCTTGTGTTTATTTCAGATCATGGCTCTCAGGTCGGGTCTCTGCTCTCAAAATCCTGCCTGGCTGTGAGTTCCGGCCAGAGTGGGTCTGGGCCTCTGGGTCATGTTGCCTATCAGCCTCCGAGACAGTGTCGGTAACCCCGAGAGGGTGCCGTCGTTGGAGATGCCACAGTGTTCTCCAGCACAGAGTTAAAGAATCAGGGTTTAGTACTTTTAGTTCTGTTTGCATCAGCGTCAGATGAGCCTCTGAGGGTGTCATTTCAGGTGCATCACCAGAAGACGCAGGTGTCTGTGAAAATGACTTTCCCGTATTTGTTGTTTTCCTTAGAGAGCCGCCTTCTGAAAACGGAACCAGTATCTACGGGGCTGGTGGCTTCATGCCTTACGGCCTTGCGGGGACTTTGGCCGGGGCTGCCACCTGCTTCTATGCCTTTGTGGGGTTTGACTGCATTGCAACAACTGGTAAGAGCAGAGTCCTGGCTCGAGGTGGGAGGGGAAGGCACTCTCTGTACACACAAGCACCCGTGGGTGGCAGCAGAGGGTCAAGGACGGAAAATGGGACTTGGACCTGGGTCCAGACCCAGTTGTGACACCGCCGTGTATGATAGAAAGAAACTGAATGAAACTCTCTGAGCCTTGGTTTCCATGTTGGTAAAATGGGGAAAGCAGTACCTACTCCTAGAAGTTATGAAAGTTATCTAAAGTCATATGTACATATGAAAAATTACTTGGAAGAATACATATGAAAAATACTTTGCAAGCTGTCAAATACTTTATAAGTGTCCGTCATAATTACTATCCCCAGCCTTCTATCTGGACGTGCTATCACAATGAGTAATGAATGATGATCATACTCTTAAATGATCTCTTCTTTATTAGGACAATATTTTGTCCCAATTCTTTTCACTTTATTTTATACAAGAAGCAAACCATGCCAGAATCACTTTCTAAGTATCTACTCTAGGTTAATATTTTTTGCATGGCCTAATAATTTTGGATGCTCCAAATGGCAAATTATATTAGAAGGAGCCAAAGTATACTACTTTCTATTGAAACTAGAGTTTAATACAAATAGATGGAATGGGTAGAGGTTTATCTGAAGCCTTCATATATAAGGGCCTTCGGAATCCCCTGATGGTCATTTAAGCTCTGTGGATGAATCATTTCCCAAGTGGATTGAGATTGTTTTTCTGCTGCTAAACATTTACCAGTCCTTGTATAGACAGTATGGGTTGGTTTTTTTTTTCGCTCTGGAATTGGATTTTTATGTAATAGCGAAGTACCCGCAAGAAGAGAGAACATTTCATGTGGGACAGACGGTCCCAGCTAAGAGGACAGGAGGGACGGAAGCAGAGTGGAATCACCATGGAGGAGGAGGAGGAGGAGGAGGAGGAGGAGAATTCGTGGCTTCCCTATTACTGTTTTATTCAGCATGCAAACCTTCTGTGTCTTCTCAGGGGAAGAGGTCCGGAATCCGCAGAAGGCTATTCCTATAGGAATTGTGACTTCGTTGCTTGTTTGCTTCATGGCCTACTTTGGGGTCTCTGCAGCTTTAACACTTATGATGCCATACTACCTCCTCGATGAAAAGAGCCCCCTTCCTGTAGCGTTTGAGTATGTCGGATGGGGTCCTGCCAAATACGTCGTTGCCGCGGGCTCCCTCTGTGCTTTGTCAGCGAGGTATGTGGCGTTGCCTGTGGGCAGAGGCTGTCGGTTACTGCAGAGTGAGGGCGATGTCTAAAGAATTCCTTTTGTGCATTTAAAAAATAATCTTAGTATCAGGAACACGTTACACAGCTATGTATTCTCTGAATAGTTTGCCCAGAATTGCTCTTAACCTTAAATGATAAAGTCCTTTTCCCCCATCAGTCAGCAGTCAGTCAGTATTTCAAGGTAATGATGGTCCAAGCAGAAGCAGGGGTACATACAACATTGGGACAGTCATCCCTATATACACATATATATGTCACACGTGTTCATATATGTCTGATTTGTGCCACTATGCTTATCCTGGTATGTTTCCCTGCTGGCTCTGGTTTCCCTTGTAGAGCTTCAGACAACTGAGCCCCTAGGAGCAGACTTATAATTTTCTGTTCTCTTTCCAAGTCATATCAAGTCTGTGTGCGAGGAAGCTGTATGGTGTGACATTGTTAACTTTCACATGCTTTTTATTGTTCAACACTGAGACTTTTTCACTTAGCATTATTGATCAGAGTGAATTTGGTCCGAAACAGAGATTACCATACTCAAGTTAGTGGTGGAAATTTATATAATATCTATGTGAAAAGGAAAGGGTAGTTGAATCTCAAATGCTTGGATTTTCAGCAGCTGCTTGTTTAAATACTTCAGAATTATTTCTCAGGTTTCCTGAGCTATTCATATTTTAAATTAATACATAATCATAAGATATTTCATTGTAGTTTTATACTGTGCTATACAGTAGAGTGTTCTTACAAAGAGAAAATTCATCTCTTTGCCTGATTACTAATTTTTTAAGTGAAAATAATTTTCTATAAGCCTGATGTTGGAAAAAGAAATCTTTTTATATAATTCATCAGCCTAGCTTTTTTCCCCTCAAAATCTCCTTCATCTTCTATTCAAGATAATATGAAATAACAATTAAAAATTGCTCCCATTGGTTTCTCAGCCGTCTGCTAATGATAAAGATTATTCTGAAGAGTTACAAAAATCTGAAATGTGACGATACCTTGCCACCATAGTCTTAGAAGAGACAGATACAGATACATCCACGGCCAACCTCAACCCAGCTTTATTGAAAGATAAAGATGAATTTTTAACTAAAATATTTTACTTATTTTTCTCTTAAATGCTTATTTTTTCATGATGAAGTAATGTATGGAATGGTACAGCCAGGAAACATACAAGTTTTTAAAAATATCTAAAATGTTCTTAAACTTTTAATCATGGCTATATCAATCAATGTACTAATTTTATAGTGAGTTGATTTTTTTAACCTTTTTATATCTTAATTATCTTGTGATGCTGGGAATTAATACTAATTTGATCAAAGATCAGGCTATATAAGGAAAAATAATGGTAAAATAAATATTACAAATACATAATTATTAAATAAATGAAGGGTCTATTCTATGAAATCAAATTACTTAATTTCTTTTTAAATTACCATACATATCAGTTTAGGAATTTTATTTTCTGAGTTATTGCCACTAAAAATGTGTTAATGATATGATCGCTTTGGGGTTTTTTGTTAAGTCTTAGTTACTTAGATTTACTTCGGTAATAATCACAGGCATGCATAAATTACCTGCATTGTTGTTTTTGGTCTGATAATTGTGCTGAGCAGATATCTGCAACAGGATAATTAGCAGCACAGTGGTTAACATCGACAAATACTTCTAAATGTCCAATCATAATACATTTTAAAAATATGGAATCATAGCCACAATGCTGAGTTTTTCAGTTACTTAATTTCAGTTCTGGGATGTGATTTTGCATGAATGTGTCTGCCATACTGCATGTGTTTGCTTTTCATTCAGTCTCCTTGGATGCATTTTCCCAATGCCGCGGGTAATCTATGCTATGGCAGAGGATGGGTTGCTTTTCAAATGTCTAGCTCAAATCAATTCCAAAACGAAGACACCAATCATTGCTACTTTATCATCGGGTGCAGTGGCAGGTGAGAGAAAGTTAACTTTTCTTAAGAAAAGGGGGATCTGTTTTCATCAAGAATTCTGAAAAGATGGTGAAAGCTAGGTGGTTTCCTGTTTCGATTCCCGTGAAGATCAATGACATTTCTGCGAATGTTTCCTATTTTGAATCGTTCTGACCTAGGTTGGTTCTGCACGTTAGTTGCGCCCCATCTGTACCTGTATCTACCTGTCTAGAGTAATGCTTGGAATGACTCATGTGGATTATGAATTTTTTCTGTTCTAGTCTCCTGGGCTCTATGTTTCCTTTACCCCGAATTCTGTTTGCCATGGCCCGGGATGGTTTACTGTTTAGATTTCTTGCCAGAGTGAGTAAGAGGCAGTCGCCAGTTGCTGCCACACTGACCGCAGGGGTCATTTCTGGTAAGCTTTACAAACGTGGGCTTCTTCACTACTGGACTTGAACATTGTATGCGCATGCTGGACTTACAAAGAGGGTCTGCTTGCTGTGCATGTAAGTTAAGAACAAAATTATGACAAATAGGGTGTGATCATTGGAATGACATCTGCAAATCACGGTGGCGGTGGTTTACCGAAATGCATTCTTAACTGACCCTTTGGGATTTTTTGCCATTTCGTTATGCTAATCTTTTGGGCTTCGCACAAATGTGCAAAGGGATTGTAATGGCTGTTCCCTGTGTCAGTTATTAAATGCTTTTCAGATTGATTAACTGTCATATAACATTAAATTGTCAACACATAAAATTTTAATTAAAGAATGGTTACTTAATTTTGGACATATTAATTAAAAATAATGACTGGTTATTTTGGTTTTTGTTAAGTATTTAAGCTGAATATTGCTAAAGGAGCATAAGGTTTTTGAAGAACTAAAGCTTACCCACAAAAAAATGTTGGAGGTAATTATACTTGGCTGTTGTAGTCACTGCTGTTAGGGTGGTAGATCTCCCTACTTCCGGGGCCACCGGGGCTCTCCCAGAGTTACTGACACCCTGTGAACCCCATTAGGGATCTGTTTTTCCTTTCAACAGTTTTGTTACTTAAATCACGTTTAAAAACTCCAGAAGCTACCTTTTGGCATGTCATAATATCCACGTCACATGCCTTTGGCCAGATTCTTTTTGCAGAAATTTTCAGATATTCTACAGATCAAGAGAACGGCCTTGAAGGTCCTCTTACAGGAAGCAAGAGAGAGACTTCAGCTAGCTTTATAGATAAACTATCTTGGTGTAGCAGAAATTCAAACCAAAATGGTAGTTTTGTTGAGGATCTAAATTGTTGGAAAAATAGGTTAGAGAATGCTAATATTGAATTATGTATGAAATGGAATTTATTTTTTAGAGTCAGAAGGGATCTAAACAGCTTCACATTTTAAATATTTTCTAATAGATTTGGCACTTCATTAGGCATACATTGGAAGGTCAAGTCACTTTCTTGGTGCTTAGATATCTGCACCCATAAATGAAAGTTGTACTAGATAATCTAAAAACCGTTTTATTATTAAACGGTGCCTTATGATATTATTGTTTAAAGTCATGACAAAGGATCACACATTTTATTAACTCTATAAATGCTTTTATTTTTTTCTAGCAAAACACTGCCTGGTAATATTCAAAATTTTATGTATTATAGCTCTGTGTAGTCAGGTTTTTTAAAAAATCTATCCTTCTTTCAGGAATAATTTAGTTTGGCAGCATAATAAGATATTAAAATTAATAATTAAAAGAAGATAATTGTAACAAGGCTTTTTTTAATGCTCTAATAATTTTTTGTTTGTTTTTCATACTCCCCTACCTTACTTTGCTTATTTATAACTAGCTCAGATTGCTGGTATGGATAACTAACCATGTCCTTCTGTCTTGGCTACCTTATTTTGGCCTGCTCTGATTCTTACAAGACATATTGAAATTTTAATGCTCTAATGTATAAGTATTCTAGTGATGGAGAGTTTTTCAAAGCGAGGCATGAGGTGCATTTAAAGAAACAAAGGGGTGTTGTAGGAGGCGCATGGTGATGCATTTTAGATGGAGCTCTGTTTCTACCTTGTAGTTTTAACCTGGCTACAGAACAGGGATAATCATCCTATTATTATAAGGATTATAACCCAGAAAAGCATGTAAAATTGCTGGGTTTTTTGGTGGTCAAGAATAGTCAAGTACTGGCCATTTTGTATGGCTAAACCTAAATAAGTTTTCCTGCCTCACAAGATTATTAAATTGAACATAAAAGGAGAGAGAAAGCTTGCAGAGAGGTCCTGAACACCATGGAAATGGAACAGGGACAGCTCTGTGGTATATTCAGGTTAATATTATCACTATTTTGATGTTTCAATTGAGAAAAATATTGCTGAGTGCCAGTTAACTATTCTGCTGTGTAAAGTCTATTTTGCCTCTGAACATACTGGGATTTGGGTGCAGGAGCACCGGGTGAGCTCTTGAATCTACTCAGTCTAACTGGAGTGTATTGTTTTCATCAGAGTGGAATTTAGTCTATGTAAGAAACATAATTTAATTGGAAATTATTTTATTTTGTGTATGACATAACTCAAAATGCAAATGGAAATCAAGACGATTAAAATATCATCATAATGAAAGCTTCTTTGTGTGAACTTTTTATGGTTTTAAAAAAGGACCTAAAATATTTTTAGCAGTATTTTTCTTCTGAAACATCAAATGAAAGTAATAATATTTTCACTCTGTATCAGGCCAGTATTTCTTTAAGTAGTCAAAGTAGATGTTTTTTAATAATCCAAGTAGTAGTTATCGGTCTGATAACTGAGGGGTTTTGAAGTTTTGTTAGCAGTCTGTGTGATCTAAAGAACTTATTACAATTGTGAGAAATATAGTTTTCTGTACTTGAACTGAAACAAAAACAAAAACCAACAAGAAGTCAGTCCATTGTCCCTGACTTGACGTTACCACCCGTATGGCATTTTCTCACAGGCGTTTTCTTCATCACCCACTTATTTCCTCCACAGCTGTGATGGCCTTTCTCTTTGACCTGAAGGCCCTCGTGGACATGATGTCCATCGGCACGCTGCTGGCCTACTCTCTGGTGGCCGCCTGTGTTCTCATCCTCAGGTGCGTTGTCGCGTGGTGAGATGGTTCTGAAGGGTGTGTGTCCCGTGGCAGCCCAGGAAATAAAGCTCAGGCTCGCCATCCTCGCTTTCTAGGAGTTAACCCTCTCGGAGTGAGAGGTTACGGACATAAAAATGTCAGTAGAAAGGATAGTATCCATACTTGGTCCTTAACAAAGAACCAAATGCAATTGATAATTAGCAAGAGGCTGGCCCAGTTCTCTGTGAAGGGCTGGTTCTCCTGATACGTAAAGACACTTAAAAATACTATACTTTTTCCCCCATGAATTCAACTGCTAGGATTTTATACTAAAGACTTACTCATTGAAGCACGCCCAGATATAAAGGATGTTCATGGAAAAGATATTTACATGAGTGGAAGTTTGAACTAACCTGAATAGCAATGAGAAGGGTTAAATAAATGAGGGTACATTTATTTAGTGAACTGTTCTACAACAAATAAAATGATATTTAATTATTTGGAGAAATGCATCAGTTTTAGAATGTAAAGCTCTATGCAGCGTCTGCATTTCTTTAAGTAACATAAATTTACATGAAGAAATCACTTTTGCTTATATAGAAACATATATGCATTTCTGCCTGGCTGAAATTGCACCAAAATAGTAACAATGATTAACACTGGGCATGGTTTTGATTTTCTTCTGTGTGCTTTGGGGTATTTTTTTTCCAGTGAGCATATTTCTTCTTTAGATGGAGGACAGATGTTACTTTCAATTTTTTCAATTACAGTTGGCATTCAGTATTATTTTGTATTAGTTTTAGGCATACAGCATAGTGCTTAGATAATCATATTCTTTACAGTGTCCCCCCCTGCTATTTTCAGTACCCACCTGGCACCATACATAACTATTACAATTCGACTGTATTTCCTATGCTTTGCTTTACATTCTCATGACTGTTCTGTAACTACCAACCTGTACTCCTCAATCCCTTCACCTCATCCACCCAACCCCCAAACCCCCTCCCCTCTGGCAACTGTCAGTCTGTTCCCTGTACCTATGAGTCTGTTTCTATTTTGTTTATTTGTTTATATTGTTCTCTCTATATGAAATCTAAAGAACTGATAAATAAGTTCAGTAAAGTAGCAGGATAGAAAATAAATATTCAAAAATCAGGTGCATTTTTGTACACCAATAATGAAATATAAGAAAGGGGAACTAAGAAAACAATCCCATTTACCATTGCATTAAAAAAATAAAATAAAATAAATTACTTAGGAATAAATTATTTAACCAAGGAGGTAAAAGAATTGCACTCAGAAAATCATGACACTGAAGAAAGAAATTGAAGAAGATACAAATAAATGGCAGCATAGACCATGTTCATGGATAGGAAGAATTAACATTGTTCCTTTTCCATTTAAGTAAAGGCTTTTCAGAGGGAAGAAGCCACACAGGGGAGGCTAGGGCAGATACCAGGAGGTGAGGCAGGCTGATGTTCTAACCCAGGCTGTAGAGGATGAGGCAGAGTATTAAAGGAGAATGGCATGCGTGGGGCTGGCAGGTGGCCGGATGGCTGGGTGAGCTAGTCGGATTGAAACCAGAGGACTCAGGTAGGCAGGTTGAGGGAGATGAGGCCAGACAGGTAGTTTGTGATGAGGCTTTGGGATACCAAACCGAAGACTCTGTTATTTCATTGCTGACACTTAACCAGAGTTTCTGTGCTGTTTTCCTGAACATTTCCTTGGGACAGAGATATTTTTAGAATAATCATCCTGTTATCACGATTGCTTCACTTTAAAACTCTCTCCTGCATCTCATATATAACTCTCTAATGAAATGGCTATAGAAGGAAACTCGGAGTTGCTGCACGTAGCATATCGAGGAGGTCTGTGGTCTGACTCGGCCTACTTTGGGGCTGGACCCACAAGAAATGTCGGTTTATTGCCCAGTGAGATGTCTCACTGAGAGTTTTAGGAGCTTGTTTCATTGGTGCCAAGTGTCTCTTTGAGAATCAAGACACCAGTGTTTCTTTGGGGATAGGTACCAACCTGGCTTATCGTACGAGCAGCCCAAATACTCTCCTGAGAAAGAAGCTCTGGAACCGGGTGCCGGCGCAGACTCAGAAAGCGCGTCCCAGGTCACCATGCTGCAGGGACAGGGTTTCAGCCTGGCCGTCCTCTTCAGCCCCTCAGCCATGCCCACCCAGCAGTCAGCTTCTCTCGTGAGCTTCCTGGTAGTGTTCCTTGGTAAGTCCTCGTCCCTGTGGCACGATGAAGCCCCAGCCGGAGTGTATAGGTGGGGCAGGTGGGATGGGAGATGGGACGAAAGGTCTCCCGTGGCCCTAGAGCACATTAGCCACCACCTGGGGCCCCGACGTGTCCCCCTAGTGGGCCACGAGACTTTTATAGTAGCGGGATAAATTCATCCTGTGCTGGTAAATGAAGGAAACAGGAAGAAATTCGTACAGTGAGAGTGTTAGGAGTGGGAAATTGGCACATTTCATTGGCTGTCAGGAAGCTCCCTGTGTAAAAGCGTCCAGCCAAGTACACCTGCCAGTCACTGAGCTGGGACCCCAGCCAAGTGGGAGGCAATATCACAGTGCCGTCTGCTTACCCACAGTTACAGAATCGTGCACATTTTCAGCAGCGTTTGTTGGGCAGCCTCTGTGTGCCAGGAACTCGGCTGGCCCTTGGGACGTGGAGAGGGACGGCCCTTGCACTCACTGGGCCTTACAATGCGGGATTATTGGTGGCAAGCTAGGGGAGTGCTCATTTCTCAGCACATCAGGGAGGAGGGGCCCTAACGCAGACGTGGTGGTCAGAGGTGGGGTCAGTGGATGGTGATGTCCTCCTCAGAAACAGGGAGAAAAGATGCAGGCCATTTCATTTGTTGACAACAGCTGGAAATGGACAGGCTTGCCGTTTCCCACTTGAAACAAGGGAAATACCCACCCCTGACAATGGCCCATCCGTCCACGTGCTATAGCCCAGGACAGTAGCAGATGAGAACCCAGGTGGCCCATGGGCAGAGAAAGCAAGAGGGTCATGCCCAAGGGGAGGTTCACTTCCCAGGAGAAGATGGCCCTGAGGAAGCAAGCAGTGTTCCCTAAGTCCGTGAAATCAGCCATTTCTGCCCAGGCTGAACGTGAAGAATCTGAGTATTTGGCAAAGTAGGGGTATGAGAAAGGACTTGACGTCTTATCACGACTGACTGTCTGGACTGAGGCGCCCGAGCAAGGCGTGCGTGCTGATTCTCTGTCGCCTGCGTGTCTCCTCCGCAGCGTTCCTCGTCTTGGGGCTGAGTATCCTGACCACGTTCGGCGTCCAGGCCATCGCCGCGCTGGAAGCATGGAGCCTCGCTCTCCTGGTGCTGCTCCTGCTTCTCATCTTCGCCGTCATCTTCACCATTTGGAGGCAGCCGCAGAATCAGCATAAAGTCGCCTTCATGGTGCGTGTCATGAGGATCAGAGATGCTAAATATTGGGCAGTTTCCCTTGGGTGTTGTTGGTTTTTTTTAAAAGCATTTCTGATGAAGTTAACCAATGAACAAGAGTGTCACAATTCTTTGAGATGTTCCTTTTTGCCACACGTGTTCTGCCTGCATTGGCTGTGTGACTGCCCTTTCCAAACACTTGAGGATACTCCTGTCACGGTGTTCCATAGAATAGCACACAACTTCCTTGTCAAAGAATCTACAGGATCAAAGGAATAATTAGAATATTTTATTTTTGAAAGTCAGGACCCTCTTAGGAAGGTTACTCTCACCAAAAGCCCTTCCACTGCACCGGAAATCATCCTGTCACATTCAGCTGGGAGAGAGCTTTCTAGAAGGTCCCCTGAGGTGCGATGTATATCCGGAGTCACAGAGGCAGGGCCTGTAGATGCCCGAACTAAACCCGTAAACCCTGAACTAAACCAAACCAAACCTTAAAGCCTGTTGTTTCTTGGTGATGATGCAGGTGTTCACAGACTGGAGAAATCCTCTGTTGCTCTGGGCCACAGTAAATAATGTAAAATGTGATGCTCCCCTTAGTATTCTTTAGAAAAGTGGCTTTTATTCAAGTTGTCTTTTTTGTAAGACTATAAACTTACTGACACAGAATGAAAACATATACTATGTCAGATTAGTTGCCGCCATGTTGAAATAATTTCGAGAACGTGCTTTCAAATTCTGAGTGTACTTAAGAAGATATTTCCCCCCGCTTAGGTTCCATGCTTACCCTTTTTGCCGGCGTTCAGCATCCTGGTGAACATTTACCTGATGGTCCAGTTGAGCGCCGTGACCTGGATCCGATTTAGCATCTGGATGGCCCTCGGTAGGTCTTTTTGTATTTTCACCTTCTCAGCTTCGGCTCTTTCTGATTTCATGCACTGCGACTGAAGAAATGCATCCCTTCCCCTTTCCTGGAAATAAAGATTCCCTCCCACCCCCAGTTTTCTCCTTTTCCGAGTTTGAGAACATCTGAGTGCTCACTGTTCCACATGTTTTCAGATGCCTTTTTAAAAGTCAAATCTCCCAGTAACCCTGTGGAACCCTGTAGGGTCAAGTTTCTCCAACTTGATAAATGAGAAAAATGAAGCCCAAAAATGTCAAAGGATCTCACTGACAAGTGGCAGCCCAAGTCTCTGATCCCAAAGCCATCTCTTTCCAGTGCCCCAGTGGATTTTTGGAGACATTTTGAATGTGCTAATAGCAAAAAAAAAAAAAAAGGAAAAAAAGAAATCTCTTTTCTAATATATAAATTTATTATTAGAGCCTTGTAGGGAATTCAGCATTAACACGAGTAAGCCTATTTATATCTATACCACACTGTTTTTCATTTTGACTTCTTCAATGTTCTGTGTGAAAATTGAGTTAGATATTAAGAGTTTAACTGTGTTTTAACTCAAGCACTGAGCACCAACTGCCTTAAAAATGTGAGGTGAAATAGTGAGAAATAATAATTGAATCTGTATTGGTTTCTCAGGAGTTTGAGTTTATGTTTTTTGGACAGTCTCTCCATTGGCTCAGTAAGAACAAATGTAATTCACTTTTGTGTTTTCTTTGGCTATAAATTAACTTATTTTCAATTTCAAGCCACAGACCCAGGTGAGGTGATGGAAGAATGAACCTCAGTCAGTTTTGCCCTTCCCCCTACACCCACACTGGCATTTGTCTATATTTGAGGGATCTTACACAAGGAATTGGGGGAGGTGCCTTGGGTCAAAGCTCACCCACCCATACAGGTTACACTAGGTTGTTCTCTCTGTCCAGATGGCTCTGTCTGGCAGATGGCTCTGTTGCTTTAGGGGCAGGATTCTAACAGAAATCACCTGTCGGTGGGTTATGCCCCCAAGGGTTTAGGGGTCCTGCCACCTCGCCAGGTGCAGCCAGGAAGCTGAGCCGCATCCCCAGCGACCAGGACTGTAAAACTCACCCCCCTGCTCCGGGCCCAGAAGAATCTCTTTCTAACCTGAGGGAGACTTGCCTACACCTCCCTCCTTTCCAAAAACCACTGCTTCTTTCCTCAAATCGTAGCTCACTGTAGGTTAATGTACTTCTTGTTGGATCAAAGCAAGAACGACAGAGCCAGATTCTCTGTATTTGGATCCAGCTCTGCCATTGATTAGCTGGGTGACCCAGAGCAAGTTACCTCCCTGGTTTTGTGTCTCAGTTTCTTTATAAAACAGTGATGGTAGTGCCTTTGTTTGAGACCAGGGAGAGCTGAATCTTCAAACTTCTGAGAATCAGAGAGGAAACAGAATCATTCCTAATAATTGGACATGCCAAAATGCTAACTGGTAGCCTACTTCCATTATTTTTAAGGGAGAAGTTATAATGCATTTTACAAACCCTCAACCAATCTTTAAAAAATAACTAAAACCCAGCACAATGCCCCTATATAAATAAGCAATAAACTATTTTGTTCTAATAAACATGTCCTTCTAATCCCCATCGGCATGGCTGGTAACAAACACCTGCCATGACATCGTTATTTGGCCTCTCCCAGCGACAGTCCCCCATGGGAGGCATACCTGTGTCCCCCTTTGAGACTTTACCCTTATATCTTCCTGTTTAAAAGCACTGAGTTTTGAGAAAGTAAACATAAACATCTGAAAAACGCTTATTGAGAGAACCGTACATGCTCTAAAGATTGGGTGTTAAAAATGAAGACGTGCATTCTTCTGGGAAAATGTTTATCAAGGCCCTTCTCTGTGTGTGTGTTGTGGTGGGGGTGGTGCTGCACTGCATGGAATTCTTCTAAATAGCACAGAAAGAGAAGGCAGAAAGCCCTGTAAGTTTGAATTAAATTTCCCATGTCCTGACAGTCATTGTCTGACCCAGCTAAAACGCTACCATTTTGTTCTCCAAAAGGTTTCCTGATTTACTTCACATACGGCATTAGACACAGCCTGGAGAGCAATCCAAGGGATGACGAGGATGATGAAGATTCGTATTCAGACACCGTTAACGTAGCCGCGGAAGAAAAAGCTGCCATTCAGGCAAATGACCATCACCAGAGAAACCTCAGTTTACCCTTCATACTCAGTGAAAAGACAAGCGAATGCTAATGCTCGCAGGAGCGGAGCTGGCCCACAGTCTTAACGTACACGTCCTACACTGAGTGAGCCGGGACAGGATGGCATCACGATGCCAGCTTGTCATGGGTGCGCTGCAGACACAGTCCCCCTAATTTATGCTCATCTGGACAGCACCTCCTCCGGTAATGAATTTGTACCTGGGGAAACCTGGGCTCTCTCCTGGTGCTGAGTATGTCCTGTATAGTGTGTGTGTGTGTGTGTGTGTGTGTGTGTGTGTGTGTGTGAATACAAATGTTAATCGTTGTTGGGGTTTTGCTATTATCACATCACACTTTTCCAGTGTTTGTCATGAATTGGTGTCTTCTACTGCACATACTGAACTGCAGGTGATCACCACATAGAAAAGTGTTTTTGTATGTGCTTGGTATTGTTAAGGAAATAGCTTGCTTTTCCATGTTAGATTTCATTAATGTCCATGTAGAACATGCTACACATGCAGTTACTCATCTGGATGTCTGCCATTGGTCAGGAGCAAGAGGAGGGGATGAGAAATGAGCCTTTTCTGTAACTTATAAAGCCAACAGTGGGTTTAGTAGAGAGCTTTCTTCTATGAGGTATGGCATTTGCTAAAACTTTAGCCAATAGGAGTGTTTGCAGCCGCCTTGCTACATGGGAGGTGGGGCCTTCTGCGTCACCAGGCAGCACCCCCTGGGACTGCTGTCTTCTCTGAGCACAGAGGTCCTTCAGTCTGAGGCCTTCACCTGCTGTGAGTGACGTGCCCCCTCAGCCCAGTCAGGGGCGGAGACAGAGAGTGTGATCTGCTCGAGACCCTTTATGCCAGAAGGTGCTCCCCGTGGCCAGAAAGCTGGTGTAAGTAGCAATGATGAGGTTGTGTTGGAAAATCAGTTAGACACATGCTTGGATGAGGAGCTACCAAGCATCCTTGTTTTGAAAGTCACTTAAAGTAAGCCAGTAGAGTCTCCCATATGGCCCAGTTGGTGGGATGATTCATACTTTTTTCATTACTTACTAACTAATCACAGTTCAGGTTCTTGAACCCTGTCAGACAAGGAATTCACTCCTCTGTTTCTATTCTTATTTTGTCTTGTCCAAAGTACAAGGGGCTACAGTAGCAAGTTCTATCTTTACTGCACACAAAAGAGGAAAAAATGAAGGGATACCAGAACAGAAAATATCCTTGTTCTAATTTTAAAGTGCCTATTCAGATATTAAAGGACATTTGGCTCAATTTGAAGCCAAATCGACTGTTCTTTTTGGAAACATTTAGGGATTTTTTTCATCCCCCATCCCGTAATAGTTTAGTACTTATAATCTCATTTATTTTTAAATGGCCACACTAAAGCCATTCATACATGCTCCAATATTCAATAATAACCCATCAGTGGTTGGGAAATAAAATATTTTGGTTAAATACATGATTATATAAAACTTTAGGCTAAAAAAATAACCAAATTAAAGCTGTAGAAGCACAGCAACCTTTATGTGATGAAATAATTTGTTTTTAGATGTAGGATTCTCCAATGACTGTATTTTACTCTGTAGGGTTCTCTAATAGTGGACTATTTATCTGCAGCATGATTTGCTTCTCGTGGATTATTTTTCTTACAAACCCTTAAGTGGTCCGCTAGATGAAGCTACAGGCTCAACACTTACGTATATATGGGTTACATTCCCAGGACAAGTGTTACCAGGCACCCTGATTGACCAGCTTAATCCCAAAACGAGGAAAACATTTCTGACGTCTCTTCCAAGAGATCGGTTATTTTATTGATGCCATTCAGATACAAGTTGCAATTGAATGCTCTAACCAAGAGTTCGTTGTGATTAAATAGCAAACAAACAGGTAGAGAGCCTGAGTTTCTGGCCACTGGAGCAAAGAATTCAGTACTGACATTCCACTACTTCCAGGGTGTACATAGTAAACTCTCCCAAGCTGCGGATCCCGCTGGAGAGGAAGGGGTAGGCAGGCGGGGGCGGCAGGTGAAGGATATTTTTAAGGACGGCAGGCAGGCTCAGAAGTCCTTGCTGTCATAGCCATGCCTGAAGACCCCCTTTTAGTCCTCTGTCCATCTAGAATAGGCCCTTCACGCGGGGCACCTGAGGAATTTCATAGGTGAATACTTAACTCTTTTATTGCAACAAAATCAAGAAACTTATTTAGAATGTGATAGGCAGCTAACACTGTTATGCCCACTGTGTTCAATTAGGAGCAGAATTTAGTTAAAAAAATATTTTTCCACATTGAAACACTTTGCAAACACAAATATCTGGGAAAAGATGCTTTGTCAGTGACTGTTTCTCTCTGTGAAGACTCAAATGTGTGTCTCTGTGAGTGTATATAAAATATATATGTACATCTGTGTATTTCACATGTCAATGTAGAAGTCAGTTGGGTTTATGATGGGCTTTGGAAATAATACCATTGTGTGGATTTAAAAAAAGAACCCAAACTGATGTAGAGAAAATACAATGTTTTATATTGATAGGTATGCTTATATAAAATGTTTAGGTTTTAAAATATTTTGAGATACACAGTGATTTTATATATATAATATTTTCTATAGATAGGTTCTTTAAGAAAGCTGTATTTATAACGTTTCTAATATGAAATCACTAAACTCTAGTACATTGTAACAGGTGCTCTCTAATCTGAAGTGGAGTGGGGTTGGAGACCCCTGGGTGTTCTGTTGACTTGTCTCTGTGCCACCTTCTCTGCATCTCTGTCTTAGTATGTCTGGAAAAAGCCAGTACTACCAGATCGGGTACCATATCCCTGTTCCCACACTTGAATTCATAACCTTTGAAACAAAATGCTGTTTTTACTTTCTTAGGATTACCAAACTGTTTTTTTTAATAGATTTGACTAGTAATTAATCACACTCAAATAAAACTCTCTTCAGAAATTAAATATATGTAAACACATCCTCTTAATTGTGATTGCATAAAACAGCTTAAATTGCTTTTTTTGCACTAGGAAATACATTTTCATAACATTTTCAGTGAAAAACTTCTTATAATAGCACCTTTATTTGATACTCTTTTAAAAGAGAAGGTGGTTTTCGAATAGCCATATGAAGACTATCCTACCCTACATTTAACAAGGTACTATGCAAATTCTGCTTTTTAAATTATTGATGAGAAACTTATATGAGAGCTTATAGATTATTGCATATTCACATTTTCCTCAGAGATATAAGGGAAACTAAGACCAAAACGTCATTTGGGATATATACATTAAAGCTAAACTAATGTTGATATATATAAAACTTTACTATTATCAATCATAGTTGATGGAAAATATCTGTTTCAGAATTATGTTCCTTTAAAAGATAAGAGCTTCTCTCAATTTTTCTGAATAAAGATTATTTAAATATTTTAATAAGAAATTTTTGAATTTCATATTCTGTGCCACTTAAAAATCTACCTGAACCATTTCATATGTTCTCTTCAAAGAAAGTTAACAACAGGTGCCTCAAGATCAGTTTTCAATTTTAAATATTAGTCAAAATATTTTTCAGATTATTGTTAACAGTATTTTGGATTAGAGTCTATAGCTACCAAATTACTTTCTAACGTTGTTTGAATGCTTAGCAAGGAGAATAAGGAAAAGTAATTGCCCTCCAGGGAGCAGGTCATTCTCATCTTCTGTTCTCTTAACTTGGGCGTGGACTGATATTACAACCCACGGGAGAAAGCGGAGCCCAGATTCTGGCTCTCTCTCCCCTGCTGTGTTCCTCACAGTGTCCTCGGCCTGACTCCTCCTGGCGGGCTTCAAGTTAACACCAAAAATACAATTTCCACTGAGTTTTAAAGGACTGGATTATATATCATGGAGTATTAACATTTACACGATTAGTGTGAATTTGGGGTGGGGGGATTAACTGTTTAATTTTACTAGTGCTAGTGCCAAAATTTTTTAAAAAGTGCCTTCTCTATACAAGATCTACTTAAGTTCTCTAACATGTCCTGAAACACCAAGGGAAAAAGTGCCAAAGTTCGTGTAGTACGTAAAGCCAGCCCAGGTCATTTTTTAATGTCAATTTGAAAGTAAAGCTGCTTAGCTTTGTTGTCTAGCTGTTTTTTTCCTCCTTGTATAATTATGTTTAAACATTTTTTAATGGCTTTCTGTTTTCCAAGTTTTGAGAGGCCGTCTCTGTTACGTTGGTTTGATTGTTGAAGTTTTTGTAACATTCATTATTGTCTGTATGTACACAGTTTAGTTTTACTGATTTCAGACGCATTGTGTTATGGCTCAGCCCAGTTGGCAACCCTGTTTGCTGGGAGCTTGTACTTAGCTTCTGTCCACGATGGCTGAAGCCACTGCCACAGTCTCCGGCTTTCAGGAGCTTCTGCTGACCACTGGGGCCCTGTGGGGATCAAAAACCAGGACCCTGGGCTGGTTCCAGGGCCAGGCACCCTGCAAAGTGTGAGCATCCATAGCTGCCCCAGTGGGGTGGGGTCTCATGATGTTGGGGGGGTGGGGGATAAGAAAAGCCTTCACGTGAAAGTAAGGCAGTTTGGGGTCCTTAACATCAGTTCCAAATATCCCATGAGAACATCAAGGTGAATGATGAGGACAAAGCAAACTCGGTGTTCCCTGAAAGGCATGGCTGCTTCCTGGGGCCTGGCTCAGCTGCTGTCCCCGCCCCTCCACTGACAGCCTTGGGGCAGAGAGTGCAGGGGCCACGATTCAGTTCATACAGACCCTCCTGTCTCCACCGACAGAGCAGTTTCTCCGGCCCCCGCCTGGGTGACAGGGTCCTGGCCTTTGGTCTCCACTAGGGTACCTGGTTGTCTCCCTGCTTTATTTTGTTATCATTGTCCTCAATAGAAACTGTTGAGAGAGCCCCAAATCCTGCAGGAACTCTGTCTGGAAAAACCAACAGATACATCGGACTCGCGCAAATGTAAAGATTTTTGTCTAGTAGGTGATTTTAAATTTAAATGTTTTTAATGATAATCGGTGTTCCTTTTTACTTATAAGGTTGGATTATTTTTTAGAATTTGTAATAAATAAAAACTATTGCTGCTTTACCACTGTAAAATAGGCTTTCTAATGTGACCATGTATTTTTTAAATAAATTTTAATACAACTTGTAAAATAATGTAGTACGCATGTGTCTTACACATACCAATGTATACATTTCACACATATGTCACTTATACTCCTCCTTTAGTTTGGGAAACTTTAAAGTTCAGAAGTACAGTATAATCTAAATTGAAAAAAATATATCTTTAAGAACACTGGTTAACCTATGACTACCCAAGTCCTAGGAGATAGAAGACATGTCTTCACATATCCTTGATCCTCATGGCACAGTCCACATGCTTCTGAGGGCCTGCCACTTCAATTGCTAATTAATGGACCGAGCTCTTTGGCATCAGTTTTGTCTCTGAGAAGCTCCTCACACGTCCCCGACCCAATCATAGCTTTTAATAATTGGTGTTCGGTTGTGTGTAACTAAGAAACATTTTTACCGTAGAGTGAATAAATATTTACCAGTTTCCACCCTCTTTACCCTCTGGGAAGGAGGAGTCAGAGGGCTTTCTGACATGGCTCAAGTTATTTAAAATTGCAAATCTCTTGAGTTAGTGTGTTTAATTTTGGAGTGCCTTTGTGCATGTACTGAATTCCTATTGATTCTAGTGAATTGGAGGGAACACCATGTTGAATTTTGAAACTTTAATATCAATTTAGCCAGCATTGAAAACTAAGCTAAAACAGCCACGTATTTCCCAAATAGAAGCCTAAAACCTCGTCTATTATTGGCTTGATTAGGATTGCTACTAGGTTTTGCTGTCCCACCTCTGCTCTGGTACCATGGGATCCCATGAAAAAAGTGATGTCCCTGGAGCTGTGTGGGGCTGTGGGCCCCGCCAGGAGCCCCTGGGGGCAGGACACCTCCTCCTTCGTGTTCTTTAAACAAGGTCATGGGTAGACTTCCTCTTCAGGCTAAGGGCTCAGGGCCAAGGGAGGGCTGAATATGCTGATAAGACTCCATCTGTCTGTGTGGACAGAGTGATTCATTCATCCCATAAAAAATTTCTCAAAAAAACTTCTCATAGACATACATAAGTCATCCATTACCACATTTTTCTCAAAGTAGGGTCAAAATATGGGGAAAACTACGTAAAAATAAACTCAGCTCAATGCTGATTTACTTACTTGAACTGTTTTAGTAACAGATTCATAGCCAACTCTTAAATACTTCTAGTTACCAGAGATTTCAGGTGTCATAAATCCCGGTTAAAGAATCCTTGTGACTCTGCCAAGACTGGAGCAGTCAACGTGCGGAGGAAAACACAAGACGGGCTGCACTGCCTGGGAGGATTGTACAGCTCGGGGTGGGCTCCTGTCTCCAAAACAGTGAATAAGCTCATTTCTGGGTCCCGGTTCCTTTAACCCGCGAGCACTACAGCACTGCTGTGATTCACGTTTCTGGGATTTCCCAATGGCTGAGATTCCAGGCCGCCATTATCTTCCCCACCTGCTCACCGATGCCTGACCTTCATGCAAAGGCCAAGCGTTTCACCGCCTTGGTAGAAATCAGACCCAGCGTCCAATGGTCTTGGAACTGAAACATTGTCTTAATCCGGCATTAGGTTGTAAGTGACTAATAGAAAGTGCTTTGTAAAAGCAAATAGACTCGGATATTTGAGGTAGGAAGGAGGGATGCCATTAAGTAAAGAAAAAGCAAAGGAAGGAGAAGGTGAAGGTTTGAAGTCATTTACATTTTAGCTTAGAGTTGTCCCTCTTTCTCAAGCCTTTGGAGGCCCTTGTCATCAATGGACGGGTAATGCATCTTTACAGTAATGTGTTTCCTGGAGCTAGGCAAGTCATTTCTTTTGCCTCATCTATTTTAAGGAGGCCAAGGTTCTGAGGTCCTTGCCTTACCCTGTGCTGTCCCGTGGTGAGTGTGTCGGGGAGCATTGGAAATGTCTCCATTTCTGTTAGAATGAGAATATTTAAAACAATTAAAGTTAGCACCCCTAAAATCTTGAAACATTATTTTAAAAAATATTGGTGGTATTTCTATAGTTAATCAAGAGAGGTTAGAAAAGTGTATTGGAGGGATGAGGGAGATGCCCAAAATATAGATGGTTTTCTTGTTTGTTTGCTTTTGGCTTACCTAACAAATTCTTGATGTTATTCGCCACTTTGAAGCAGGATACAAAGGTCCAAGGAGCAGAGGAGTAGGATGATTTTTCAAGACTTAGTAGTTTTCACTGCCCTTAATTAAAAGGGATAATGCAAGTGCTACATATAAAATAATTCACAGGCAAGGAGATCATGACGGAAGTACTGGAATTTCACTCCGGCCTTTGGTAACTTCAGGGATGGCAGCGGCTGCTGCTTATCCTTCATCAGAGACTCACTGTGTACCAGCTCTTGCTTCTGAAGGGAAGTGAAGGAAATACACTTTTTATAGGCCTACGTTGGCAGGTGCATCCGCTTGCACCCCGGGATCGCGCTCACTTCTCTCTCGCTCCCCTTTCCTGACTTCTCTGCCTCCCCTCCACCACGCTCCTCTGCTCGCCAGCTCTGCGTTGGCTGAGCCAATGCCAGGGGCTGCTGGCTGCGCTCTCCAGAGGAAGGTGGTGATGCACAGCCGCTCAGACAAACCAAGTGTGACAGTGGTTTCCTGGACACTGAATTTAAAGGGGCATTTCTGCTGATTCGGGGAAGCTCAGACCTCTGACCAGCGCCATCCCTGAGTCAGTCTGTGCTCCATGAGGTCCCGGGCCAGAGGATTACAAACACTAAATGCTAATTAACGTAAGAGTGGATGGAGGGAGCAGACAGGTAACAGTTAATAAAGAAAACACGGGTTTTGCAAGTAATATCATTTATCTAAAAATCGAAGACATCATCTAAAAACTATGGAAAACAATATGGTGGCTACCAGAGGGAAGCGGCATGGGGGGAGTAAGGGGTCAAGAGGTCAAATATATGGTGATAGAAGATTTGATTTGGGGTGGTAAACACAATGCAATAGAAAGACGATGTATTATAGAATTGTATGCTTGAAACCTATATAATTTTATGTAACAATGTCGCCTCAATAAAAGATACAAACATACAAAAATTCAGCATGCCTTAGGAATCCAGGCTTCAAGCTGTATCTGACTTTGACCTGTAGGACAATGCTTATTTTAATTGGCTCATATGATAGCAATGGTTGGAGAGAGAATGGAAAAGATCAACATGAACAGAAATTCTACTAATGAAATTCTTTCTTTCTCACCCTAGAGACAAAGCAAATGGGTTTTCACGGTGAAATAGAACCTACAAAAAATACAGCATTGGCAGTTTCATTTTTCAGATTCAGAGTCATCATGGAAGTGTCTCCTTTAAGAATAATAAGCCTTGTGACGAAGCAGTTTCATGCCTTGGAAAGGTCCTGTATTTGTTGTGACCCTTGCTCCCATGCTAGCCCACCATCCTCGTTCTGGAGGGCGGCCGTGATGCCGGGCTGCAGGCTGCAATGCCTAACCACCAGAACTGTATTCTCATGGTTCTGGAAGCTGGAAGCCCAAGATTCAGATGTCAGCAGGGTTGGTGTCCTTGGCGGCTTCTCTCCTTGGCTTGTAGGTGGTCAGCTTCTCCCTGAATCTTCACATGAGCTTCCCGCTGACCTGTGTTCAAGTTTCCTCTTCTTACTTACAAGGACAGCAGTCAGATCGGATCAGAGCCCAATCCGCTAACCTCATTTTAACTTAATTACCTCTTTAAAGACCCTACCTCCAAATCGGTCACACCCTGGAGGTCAGGCCTTCATTTAAACTGGGGGGAGGGACACAATTCAGCCCATAACATGAACCTAGGATAGTTTAGATACTCAGATTTAGCTAAAGTATACATGACATAGAGGAGCTTGGGAAGTAAAATTCCAAAATCATTTTCTGTATACCACTTAGTCTGCAAGTGTAATGGGGGAAATTTTATTCATAGCAAACCAAATAAATAAGCGGGCAAAAATAAGAAACAAGCCTAACAAGTAGCAAGCAAGACTTACATAGGAAAAACATGTATCTATACTCACATGTATGTATGTACACACACACTGAGTCCATATTCAGGAAGCCTAAATTTAGCTAAAGTGTACTTGACATAAAGAGGCTTGGAAGTGCAGAACTCCAAAATTGTTGTCCTAATTAATACCAGCATTGACCAATTATAAAATATAATGGAAGCCCTGGCTGCTATGGCTCAGTGGATTGAGCGTCAGCTTGTGAGCCACGTGTCGCTGGTTCGATTCCCAGTCAGGGCACATGACTAGGTTGCACGTCAGGTCCCCAGTTGCAGGCGCGAGTGAGAGGCAACCACACAGTGATGTTTCTCTCCCTCTCTCCTTTCCCCTCTCTCTAAAAATAAATAAATAAATAAACAAACAAATAACTAAATAGTTTTTTAAAAATATAATGGGAACATAAAAGTAGACTTCAAAAAACACAGCTATATAACATTATAACACCCCTGGATGGGAAGACTCAATATTGTAAATACATCCATTCCTCCTGGAAACATAAATCCAATGCAGTCGTAATCAAAACACAGTTTGGTTTTTACAGAGATTGACAAGCTGATTCCAGATGTGATCTGGAAAAGAAAATTTACAATGACAATTAACAGAAGAACAATGATGGGGGTGTCCTTGCCCAAACAAATAATAAAATGTACCATAAATCGGTACCAATTAATGCAGTGTGGTGTTTCTATAGGGATAGAGAGATCAATACAATAAAATAGACCACAAACAGACCCATGCAATTTAGTACACACTAAAAGTCAATTCAAAAAGATGGAAAAAGGACCAATCCCTTCACAAATGATAGTGTGCTATTGACCATCCAACTGGACAATAATATTAGATGTCTAACCTATGATACAAAAAAATGTACCTGTATGTATAGGAAAATGTATTTAAAGGCTAAACATGAACAACAAAATTATGTAAGCTTGAGATGAAAATATAAAATAGTTTTATAATTTGAGGCAGAGAAAGCCTACCAAAGGGAGTGTAAAGTCAGGAAGTCATGGGGGAAACTTACTGAAAAACCATAATTACTTAAACATTAGTTGTAATTGCTTGAAGGAACGCACCACTAGCAAAACTAAAACAGGAGCAAAAGGTT
This sequence comes from Furipterus horrens, assembly GCF_987537825.1. Classification (NCBI taxonomy): domain Eukaryota; kingdom Metazoa; phylum Chordata; class Mammalia; order Chiroptera; family Furipteridae; genus Furipterus; species Furipterus horrens. Next base: position 88,228,879 of record NW_028327182.1, read on the forward strand.
GGAAGAAAATGTCTGCTGTATGTGTAACATCCAAGAGCATACTAGCCAGAATACATTAAGATTCTTTTAAGACAATAATGAAAAGAACTGAATTTTCAAAAATAGGCCAGTAGAAATGGGGACTAAAAACACGCTAAGGTGCTCATCCTAAATAGTAAAAAAGAAATAGGAATTGAAAGAGCATAATTGAGGTCTCCTCCCCTCCACCCCCCACCTCCCCACCCCCACCCACGGGCGGTGAACTCTGGAGTCTGAGCCTTGCTGGTGAGATTATATTGGGTCAGATATTTTAAAGTTTCATTTGAAGACAGATCTAACTGCTGGAGAAAAGTGGATTGAGGCACAGGGAGAGGCAGGGAGGCCAATGAGGGGGCTGTGACCACAACCCAATCAGGGAAGATAACAGCCGGAGCCTGGACAGGGAAGCCAGAGATGATGGCAAAGAGGGACAGACAGACCAGGCAGGACCTAGCAACTGTGAGGCATGACGAACCCAGACTCCATCCAACACAGAGTGACCCTTGTCAGCTTCATGGGGTCAGCATGAAAAGGGATCTCAGTGCCGAGCAGCCCAGGCAGATTTAGTCATCCTGTGTGTGCTCCTGGAGTTCCTTGCTCAGAATGCTGCCTAGCATGTGAGTTTAAATAGTTTAAATGCTTGTCTCCAGGCCAATGTCCACTCCTTGAAAGTAGGAATGATGTCTTAACCTTTATATCCATAATAATGAATACATAGTGAACACCTAGGGAGCTCAGGGGAGTTGTGGGCGTTGTTCAGAGCTAGTGGCAGAGGCAGGACTTGAACCTTGGACTTCCATACTCCCAGGCAACTGTTCTCTCCCCTGCAAAACTAGGCATGGTGAAGCTAGGACCAGGGCTGGCGATGGAAGATAGAATTCTTGGTTCTTCAGGCGTGAGGTGGCCGCTAAGCACTAGTGTGTCTGTTGTAAGCTGCAGCATTGTTTCCCTTGGGTGTTGCGAGAGAAGTCCCTTCCTGTTATTAGTTGTAACGTTTCAGTGGACCGGACTGGAAGGGAAGCCCTGCTCCCCACCTGGGGGAAGACACGGGCTTGCCTGTACCGCGAACTGCTTTGCTCTTCGGAGTGTGCAAGCTCAGAAACCTGCGATGGCTCCCTGCGGGGAGGCACGCGGGCGCCTGACGCCTCCCCCGCCCCCGCCCGCAGCCCCAACTAGCGGTTCAGTCTCCTGTCCCACTTTACTCCCACGTGCATCTGCCCTTCCAATCCGGCCGTGGAACGCGGCCGAGCCAGTTCTGGCTGTGCGCCTTAGCCCCCGCTCCCCGGACGGTGGGCGGCCGCACCGCGAAGAGGACTCGCTGCCCGGTGCCCTCCGCCTCTCCAGATTCACGCCCTGCTCCTCACTCCTCTAACCTGCACTCGCCTCCCGCAGCTCCTCCAAGATTCATAGCAGTTACCGCACAATTGGGCTTTTATTTAGATTTCGGTTTGCAAGGCTTCTTTCTTTTCATCGTAATCGCAGGACGAGCACACAGAAGGGTCCGAGGGGAAGAATTTGCTGGAACAGAGGAGCCTCCTGGCAGATACTACATTAGGAAGCAACGCAGGGCGCCGATCTTAACGCAGAACAGGTGTGTGTGTGTGCGTGTGTGTGTGTGTGTGTGTGTGTGTGTGTGTGTGAGCGTGATGCGCGTGTGCGTCCGAGTGGGGGGACAGGGCGGCGCCGATGCTGTTGCTTGGATCTGCTCTCGGGCAATGGGCTTGTTCGGAGCACAGGTGATAGACCTCCTGGCAAAGGAATAGTTAGGGGACACCTTTTACAAAGCATTAGGGCTCTGCCTGCGGTTCAGTGGGACCCCGTCGGTAGCCGCAGAAGTGCGCGGGGCCTTCTGGAAGTTGGTAAACTTGAGAAAACGCCTTGGAGAAACGGAAGGACTGGCGCTTAGCCCTTCCTCTCCGCGCAGGAAAAGCGCTGCGCTTCACCGCTCCGCCAGGGGGCAGGAGAGGTCGCATTGCACAGAAAGAAAAAAACATCCCAAAACTTTTCCCCAAACTGTGTTCTTCCTCATGAAACCGAATCCTCCAGCTGTGGCGGCCCAGGCGCCCGCCCCGACCCGCCGCGGCTCCCGCCCCGAGGCGGCGCCCCTCGCCCGCCGCCGCCCCTTGCGCCCCTGCCCGCGCCCCTGCCCTCGCCCTGTGCTGTGCGCGCGCCTCGGACCCGCTGTCCCCAGCACCTTTGCCCCGACCTTTCGCCCTGAAGATGAAGGTTTGGCTGCTGCTTGGTCTTCTGCTCGTGCACGAAGCGCTAGAGGATGGTGAGTGATCAGAGTGGAGGTTACAGGTTTGTGCCCCGACTGCAGCCGGGATCCCCCAGCCCTTGTCCTCCGGCCAGCTCTTCCTCCAGCTCCTGACTTCCCAAGGCTGTGCCCTGGCGCCACTCCCTGCTGCGTGCACCTGCCCCCTCCTGGTAGGGTCCCCTAATCTCCGTCTCTCCACCTCCCCTCGGAGCCCCTGGAACGGTGGCAGCTACCCCGACTCTTAGGTCCCCACTAGGAACACGCCGGCGCTCCCAGAAAGCCCTTGGCTGGCAAACCGAGCATCCCCAGCCAGCGCCTGGTCCAGCCCCCAGTGTCAACGTGTCCGTCTGGGAGGTGGCGCGGAACGGTGGCCGGCTTCCACCTTCGAGCCTCCGCGTTCGCTCTGGGATCTCTGCTTTTGAGGGCGGGTGCCACCTGAGCAAGGCAATTGCTGGTTTGGGGGTGGGTTTTTTGTTTTTTTTTTTTTGCAAAATTCAAAGTGTCCTCCTCCCCACCACAGTCCTGGGTTTGTTTCCTCTGCCCCTAGGGCTTGAATCCTGCAAGATCTGCTGAAGTCTTAGACCAGATATTTCTATGGATTAAACCTCAAAAGAAATCAGAACCCCACAGCTGTTAATTACACTTCCTATCTAAGTGGATGGGAAAACAAGAACATGCGTTTTTTCTACAGCCTAAAGGCTGTTGGTGCCTCTGTACTTTTTCCAATGTGTGCCTCTCCTGGGCCCACCCTGTTCTCTAGACTGACAACCACAGGGTCAGGCTTTTTTTTTATGTGTGTGTGTGAATGTGTCATTTATACATAGGTCTATGTCTATATCCCTATGACTATTAGCATTTAATTGTCTTGCTGGCTTTGTTATGTATTCGATTCATGTTATTTATACAGTACATTTTGCATCTGGGTGCACCCTGGCATCCTGAACCCTCCTTGGAATTCCTCAGCTACAGCCACAACTTCTGCTTAGTTTTTGGTTGAAAGGCAGCGGTTGCTGTTACGCAAACTCGCACGGGAGCCAGCTCAACCTGGCTCACATTTTACCCACTACTCAGTCCCACGAAACCAGAAGCATTTGCCAAAAAATACCACCTTCTGGTCTGCAAAGTTCAGGACGGCGGTGGGGCTTGAAGCTGAGCCTGAGGATCCTTAAGCTTGGCATCCTGCAGAATAAAATGTAGAGAATGTTTCTACTCGGGGGAGCAGCAGGTACTCTGTGCCCAGAGGAGCTGGCAGGAGCTCACATCGCAAAAGGCGATCCTAAAACGCTTCTGACTGCTAAAGTGATGGAAGTGCAGCATTTGGGGTTTTGTCGTTGTTGTTATCTTGATATTATTATTATTTTCTAATAGGGCAGGAGATGGCCAGAGAAAATAATTTCTAAGAGCCCACTCACTTGATTATACAATTCACCCAGATGCCTGCCTTGGAGTCTCAGGAAACAGCGTCAGCCTGTGTCTCCTGGATTTTCCCGTCAATGTGTGCCCAGACCGTGGAAACCATTCCAAACTGCCTGAGTCAGTCACCTTCGCTTTAGTGAAATGTCATCTATACGAGCAATAAACATTTATGAAACAATCAGAGAAAGTTAAACACAGACTAAATGTTTTGTAAGAAATAATTGATCGATTTTTAGGTGTGACAATAGCACTGTGGCTTTGTTTTGAAAGTGTATACTTTAAAATGTGTAGTATAGACAATGATTAAAATATCGAACATAGAATTAGAAAATAAATCTGCCTCATTAAGTTATATAACAGTTTCCCTAAACCTATTAAGGATGCTTTTTCTGTTCTGAGTTATGGTGTGGCTGGCTGGGGCCAGGAACGGGCCAATGAGAGTGCCGGGCTCTGATTGGGAGGGTGGGATATGGTGCCTGGCCCATCGCAGACACCAGTTCATGACTCAGTGTATCCCACTGCGTTTCCATTTTTCTGGTCACTCCTAGGAGAGGCCTTCTGATAGGAAAAAAGCTTCCTCTTCAAAAGTGTATTGGGTGTAGACGGCTGTGTGTGCCTGGCCTCATTTTAACCCAGTCACATTTGCCTGGCTTAATTCTAAAATGCTTTATATTTTTCATCATCAAAGTAATGTTTTTTCTCTTCATAAAGATTGGGAGCTTGAAGGCCACATATTACTCTTGTAACATGAAAGTGAGGCATGAAAATGTAATTAAACAGCCTGAGATCCCACCTAGCGAGGCCATAGCTCACAGCACCTGACACTCAGCATTTGTATGGAACGTGTGCCACTGTATTTATTGATTGGTGCTGCTGTTTCCCATTAAATATAAAATCGCAGGCACTTGCCAACTTTTGATCATCTAGATATTTTATCCAACGTCAGGAGCAAATGATGAAGCATAAGTACTGATTTGCTACTGCTATTTTGATGCTCTTGATCAGTGCTAATTTGATCTTTGGTCTAACATGGGTTTATTTGGGATTCTGGGAGAAGTTATCTTTCTGGGGGTACTAAGGAGATTCATTATGGTGTGATGGCAACACAGCAAGATCTCTGTAAGGAAAGCAGCTCTGATGACCGTTTTCCAACCAGGACTATTGTTTTTCTGTCTCAATCGATTCCTTGGAAAAAGAGGGTAAAAATACATTCAGAGTTCTTGTAATGAGAGAATTGAAAAAAAATTCTCATTGTTGACAAGTGTGAATCATGAATGTTTTGAAGCATTTAGTACTTGGGCCTGTGTGTTTGACATACAGAATAATCTCTGAACCTTAGACCCAGGAAAGAAAAAAGTTTGCAGGCGTGCTAGGCAGAGGCACGAGAGAAGTCTCATGGATCCCTGGCTTCTCCTGCACTAAATTGTAAAGCCTTTCCTCTGTGGCGCCCATGATCTAACGGGGAGGACAGATGAAGAATGAACAAGCAAAGATTAACTTCAGGAAGTGATAAGTGGCGTGAAGAATCAATAATCCGGGGGTATGAGTGTCCTAGGGCCGCTGTCACCAAGTCCCACAGACTAGGTGGTTTAAGACAGCAGAACTTCATCCTTGCACAGTTCTGGAGGACAGAAGTCCGAAATGAGGGTGGCAGCAGGGCAATGGCTGCCTCTGACACTCTGACCAGTGTCCTTCCTGGCCTCTTCCAGCCTCAGCTGGTGGCCAGAGTTCCTTAGCCGGCAGCTGGGGTACTTCAACCTCCGCCTCTGGGGTCACCTGGCCGTCTTCTCCCTGTGTGCCTCTCTTTTCACATGGCTCATGTGTGTGTGTATGTGTGTGTGTGTGTGTCTTCTCTTCTTATAAGGACACCAGCATGTTGAATTAGGGTTCACCCTAATGCACTCGCCTTAACTTGATTATATCTGCAAAGATCCTGTTTCCAGATAAGGTCTCCTTCACCAGTACCACGGGTCAGGATATCAACATATCATTTTGGGAACACAATTCATCCTGTAATATGGGACAAGAGGATGGAGAGGGCTGCAGACAGACTCAGAGTGCGATTTGAAGAGAGAGTCAGAGGAAGCAAGTGCTGCAGGTGTCTGAATGACAACAGGGCACGGGCACCCGGGGCACAACAGCCTCAGGGTGGCCGGGGTGGCTGAAGGACCGGGAAATGGCAAAGCCTTGTAGGGGTCGGGAAGAATAGGGGTTTATTCTAAATAAGATGAAAGCCGGAAGAGAGTCTTGAGCAGAGACCTGCCCATGATCTGATTTATGTTTTCAGGGTTCGAAGCGCTGGGGTGGAAGCCAGGAGCCTAGATGTGGGGCAATGTTAACAATCTAGTGGTCCGGTGTGGTCACAGTGGAGGCAGGGAGAAGACAGTGGGTTCAGGGTCTATTCTGAAGGCAAAGCCATGAGGATTTGCTGCTGGGTTAGACGTGGCTTAGGAGAGAAAGAAAAACAATCATGTGTGACTCTGAAGTTTTTTGTCCTGAGCACCCGGGTGAAGAGAGTTGCCACTTGCTGATAAAAGGACCCAGGGAAGGAGCGTTCTGAAGGCATGCAGAGCCAGTGCTGGGCAGTGTTGAGCTGGAGTTGCCAGCCAGCTTTCCAAGTGGCAGTGCTGAGTAAGCAATTCGGGCCTGGAGTTTAGAGGCAAAGTCAGGACAGGAACAAGGCAGCTCTCAGCATATAAATGCTGCCAACACCCAGGGGACTGTGTGAGGCCACTTAGAGATTGAGTGTCATTAGCGATCGAGAGGAGTTGCAAGGACAAGGCCCTTGGGACTGAGATCAGGAAGGGCTGTCAGCGAGGGAGAAAAGCCGAGACAGGGCCGCATCCTGGGAGCCAAGCGACTGAGTGCGTTCCAACACAAGAGGGATCATTTCCCAATATATGTACAAATATCAGTCCCTGTTGTGCAGCTGAAACAAACATAATGTTATTAAATTATCTCGATTTAAAAAAAAAACAAAAAAGAATAACAAACGTGATCAGCCCTGTTCTAATGGATGTTCTGGAAAATGTTTCTAAGTAAGGTTTTTGCCTTGGAACAGAAGAATCTAATTCTCAGAGATTGCTATCTAAGAAGACAGTGCTTTAAGAACAGGTAGGGACTCTGGAGTGGGATTGTAGAAGGGAGTAGGGAAGGAGAGGCTCTCATCTTTTTACATTTTCTTCTCCCAAACATCGAACATTGGTGCTTTCCTGCCTGCCCAGCTTTAGTCTTGGGAAAGTCTCCGGACTTTTTTGGGTGTTTTGTGAGGAACGGAAACGTGAGCGTGGGGCGCAGCTCTCAGGGCGCACAACCCCTGAGCTGTTCAGCCCAGTGATAGTGTGGTGCCTCGGGTGTTACTCTCGGGGCAGACCTTTCCCCCCACTGCCCAGGGAGAGCTGACCCCAAACAGCCCCGGGGCTTTGAGGTTAGCGACTGGTCACATGTCGTCCTCATCTAAGCGGCGGCGAGGGGTTCTTCGGATGAAAGTAGTTTCTCCTCCAACACGGTGCTAGGGAATTAGAGGTTAACAGTCAGGTCCCCCTTATTGAACAAGAGTTCATTGAATCCTCAGTGGCTGCTGAAGAATCGCAGTCCTTTTTCCTGCTTTGTCACATTTATTCATTCATTCTGGAGACGGGGGTTGCCCAGCACCCCGCGCTTGGGGAGTCTAATGTATGCCTTGCAAAAGCATCTGCAGCCCTTCCAGGAAGGTTGTGCTCTCGTCCCTGGCATCAAGTTTTGTTTGACTTGGAACTAGCTATCAAAGCCCTAAGCACAGCAGACAAAGAAACCACTTAGTCAATGGCTCTGTGCATGAGATTTATGCAAATAAAGTGAAACGGCTACAGTATTTTCATCTCTGTGTGAATTGAAAGGCAACAGCATGAGCCAGAGAAGGCTCTAGATCTGGAGTCAGAGGGTTTGGTTTTCACTACCTTCTGGGTGACCTGGGGTGAACGACTCGGCCTCTGTGATCTCAACTTGTTTTCACCGGTATGTTAGGAAGAACAGTAGCGTCTTTACCTCCATCACGCATGTGTCATGGAGATCACCATGAGGCGTGATCATGAGATGGCCACAAAACAAGTGGCACTTACCTGGCACTTACTGTAGGTCAGACACTGTTCCCAGTATTTTAAAGCATTAACTCATTTATTCCCAATGATCCATGAGTCAATTCTCTGATGAGGACTCTGAGGCAGAGCGAGGCTCCATAACTTCTCAAGGTCACACGGTTAGTACGTGGTCAGAACCTGAGGACAGTGATCGTATTTAATAGTTTGTGGATTTTACCACCTGTTTCTCTGTAAAACACAGCAGTTGCAAAAAAAAAAGCAATGGTAATGGGCTTCCACTTTTAGGTTTCTACAATATAAATTCTTATATGTGTTAAGCCTTTGAGAAACAGTTCACATTTTTAGGCTGAAGAGTCATATTCTTCAAAAAGTAGACATGAGGTTCGGGAGTCACTCAATCCTAGGACCGTCTGGGTGACCACGGGGCCAGTCACCTGACCCCTTTAACTTAGTGTCATTACGGAAACCAGGAGCCAGTCCCACGGGCAAGCAGCTGGACCAACTATATAGCTAGATGGACTGGTGGGCCTATTTGGCCAAAAGATTAATTTACTGTGTGGGGATAATAGCAATATTTGGGTGCATGATATTCATGATTAGGTAATCAAATGTTCCTGAGTAGGATAGCGCCAAGGACCTGACCAACTGTGCTGGCTGCCTCAGTTCCATAGGATTTACAGACAGTTGTCATGTTTGATAGCTTCCATTCCTGTCATGGGATGAGAAAGCACAGCATATTAGTTTTTAATTTCATCTTTATTGTATCTTTTTTCCATTCCCATTTAGTCCCCTTATCCCCACCCCCCAGAATCACCACACTGTTGTCCGTGCCCATGAGTCCCTTTTTTCCTTTGCTCAGTCCCTCCATCCTGACCACCCCCCCCACCAGCTGTCTGTTTGCTTGTTAGTTCAGTTTGTTCATTAGATCCCACATATGAGTGACATCATATGGTGTTTGTCTTTCTCTGACTGGTTTATTTCACTTAGCATAATGTTCTCCAGGTCCCTCCATGCTGTTGCACAGGGTAAGTTTTTCTTCTTTTTTATGGCCGAGTAGTATTCCACTGTGTAAATGTCCCATAGTTGCTTTATCCACTCATCTACTGATGGACACTGGGCTGCTTCCAGATCTTGGTGATTGTAAATAATGCTGCAATGAACATAGGGGTGCTTGTGTTCTTTCAAATTAGTGTTTTGGGTTCCTTCGGATATATTCCCAGAAGTGGGATTACTGGGTCAAAAGGCAGATGCATATTTAATTTTTCGAAGTACCTCCATACTGCTTTCCACAGCGGCTGCACCAGTCTGCGTTCCCATCAACAGTGCAAAAGGGTCCCCTTCTTCCACATCCTCACCAGCATTTGTTGTTTGTTGATTTATTGATCATGGCCATTCTGACAGGTGTGAGGTGGTATCTCATTGTGGTTTTAATCTGCATTTCTCTGATCATTAGTGATGTTGAGCATCTTTTCACATGTCTATTGGCATCTGTACGTCCTCTTTGGAGAAATGTCTATTCAGGTCCTTTGCCCATTTTCTAATTGGGTTGTTTGGAAAACACACCATATTAGACATCGATCCAGAGGTCCATGGATCTCATAGGCATCATGCGATTACAAGGCACAGATGATTTTACATCATAATAGTAGGCTCTTCTTTTCTACCTTAACAAAAATACTGTGACTTTTACTTTATTGCAAAACAGAGGCTTATGCTTCACAATCGATGTTGCTGGTTAGGGTACGTCTGTCGGTCTGACATGTTTTTCATGGTTCCAGTGCTTCTCCTTCTGGGAGGCTGGAGAAGGACGTGTATGCGTGCCACTGCCCACCCCCTCTGTCATTAGAACCCCAGGGGTAAACAAACCAAAGTGCAGATTCAAGGGCAGTCTTAGTGAAAGGCAGGTTCCACCGCAGGTCCTGGGGACTCTCTTTGGAGACGGGGTTCAGGAACACAACTCTGCTCCCTGGAGGGACTGAGAAAGCTCAGCAGAGCCTATGACCCAGGGGCACCAGAGCAGGGGAAGGGGCTCAGGCCTGGGGAGGGAAAGCGAGGTCACAGCGGGACCTGAAGTCATGGAACACAGAGGCGGGCTCAGGGAGCAAGGCCTGCAAGCCCAGGCAGGGCACCAAACCGAGGAGATGATGTGGGTACTGAGCTGGGAGTGGGGTTGGGTCCGGAGCCTGGGCCAGGCTGAGCTACGAGCGGAAGCTCAATGGCTCCTGTTTCAAAAGGCAAAAGGCAACCCGCAAAGGAAGCCAAGTTCATCATTCTGTGGTTGAGTCCAGAGCACTTGGCTTTTGGGTACAAATGATAGGAGTGCCGCTCCATGAGTGCTCATGGGGTGCCCACACCCATATAACCAGCTCAGATCAAGACAGAACGTTCCTGGCGATTTCCCTTGCGGCCCCTCCTGGTCATCCCCACCCCTCCAGAGAAACCGCAGCCTGACTTATAACCTCTGCGATGCAAACCTGAGGTTTCTAAAACATCAAGTGCGTGATATTTATAAACTAGGAAATCTGCTTTGCTACCATCCACTGAGGAATCAGACCCAGCCACCGTGGGCGCTCCTGCCCCTGAGGCAGCGCCTGCTGAACTAGGAGCAGCTGCCCCTTTAAGGCGTGGCCTCTCCAGCTCACCTGCCTGCGTTGTTAATCACCTGCCTGACCTACCGCGGAAGAGCTTGTAACACTGGTCTCTTTCCATCCCTTGATCCCAATTTCAATGTCTTTGTACTCGTGACCATTCCAAGGCAGTATTGGATACATGCATACATTACAAAGGGAAAAAATAAAGATTCTCCTGATTTATCCCACTTCTCCATTTTAAGCAAACGCCAGTAATTCCCTCAGTTGGCCAAGGTTCGTATAGTCATCTATGTAAAATATGATAGACACAGGATGTGTTTGCACACATAGTGAAGTGAGCGCTTGGAAAGGAATCCAGAGGAGCCGAGGTCTGCTCCCACGTGCTGCCAGGACCCGCGGTGCACAAACTATGTAACTTTTCAGGGCCTCCTTTATTTTTAATCTAGAACGTGAGGACTTGACCTAAATGACCCCTCGGGGCCCTGTGAATTTGGGCATTCATTAAGGTCACCTTTGAGCTCATGCAGACAGATGAGCAAGCTGAGGCTGCACACAGACTCCTCCTCATCCCCCTGTGGGCACCAAGCACGTGGCTGATGGCTGGGGGGGACAGCTGAGACTTCTGGGGCCCAGAGGCGGGGCAGCAGCAGATCTCCCCTGCCTGCGGGCAATAAGGGGGGCATTGTCTGTGGAGAAGGGGGAAACAGTAACAAAACGGACTTCAAGTAGGTCAGTTTTTTATTCTTACCATTGGCCAGCAATTCTCAACGGTGTTGGTGATAGAAACTCCTCCGCCCAAAACACTTTGTTGGCTAAGTTCTAAGTCATTGCAACAGTTCCTGTTGAGTGTTAGTGACTTACATGTCATTTTAAATGAGCACGGGTTTCGTACATACTTCCTCCTAAACCTTGTATTCTGTGTGGACATTGTCAGCCCCTGACACACCAAGACTCCACTGTCCCCAGTGGTTTGGGAGAAAGTTCACAACGATTCAAAATCTTCTGATGGAGCTTGCAGTGCCATTTGTGCCGCCACTTTCAGGAGATGACATTTTCCTGCGTTTAAACATTCGAAGTGGGCAATGACAGGCCACCGTGACTGGCTTCCATTCTGCCGTTCCAGGGGACCCCTGAGAGATCACGAGCCAGAGTGTGCATCACAGGGGAGCATTTTTGTCACCTGAGTGCGAATTCTAGATCACACGGGAAGTAGATCTAAATAAAATCATTGAAACCGAAATATATTCCTTCTCAGTAATTAATTGTCCTAAAACTAAAGAATGAACCAAGAAAATAGTGATTATTACTGAAAATAAGTCTGGCATACAAGGAGAGGGGTATTAAAAAGTGATCTGACCTGGCTGCTGTGGCTCAGTGGATTGAGCATCGGCATACAAGCAAAGAATCGCTGGTTCGATTCCCAGTCAGGGCACATGCCTAGGTTGCACGTCAGGTCCCCAGTTGGGGGCACGAGTGAGAGGCAACCACACAGTCATGTTTCTCTCCCTCTCTTTCTCCTTTTCCTTCTCTCTGAAAATAAATAAATAAACTAACTAACTAACTAAATAAATAAATTTTTAAAAAAGTAATCTGTTTTCGGTGTTAAATGCTCTGGGTGTGTTTTATTCTCTCCTCACATTTGTACCAGTTACCGGCCAACACCCTCCCAAGAGCAAGAGTCCAAAGGAGCCAGGAGAAAACAGAATCAAGCCCACCAACAAAAAGGTGAAGCCCAAAATTCCTAAAACAAAGGACAGGGACTCAGCCGATTCCCCGCCCAAGAGGCAGTCTATCATGATGCAGATCATGGATAAGGGTCGCTTCCAGAAACCCGCTGCTACCCTGAGTCTGACTGCTGGGCAGACTCTCGAGCTTCGGTGTAAAGGGAATAAGATTGGATGGAGCTACCCCGCCTACCTGGACACCTTTAAGGACTCCCGCCTCAGGTAAGCAGGCATTTATTTACTTATTTATTTTACTTACCTTGAGTTAGGGTTTGGTTTTCTTCCTACCATTTCTGACATCTGCCATTTCACGAACAGCTTATAAAAATGGAAACTCTGTGAGCAAAAGCCATAGATTTTATTTCTTTGACCAGTTAAAAAAATTACAAATCCTATCCACATTGGTTAAAACAGTGAAATTATATAGGAAGCAGATGACAAATAATGTTGAGACCGTGATGCATACAGATAGATATTTAAGAATGCTTGTTGTAAATAATAATGAACCCAATGCTTTATATTATTTTTAAGTCATCCTAATGAAAACCGAAATGTCCTAACAGGAGATTCCTATGAGCAACTTGACCTGAGACCAGCTTACACTGTTTTTGAACTTTTCAACTGCTTCTCATTATTTTTACATTCCTCAGTATGTGACTTTTTATTCAGAGGCATCAGTGAGTAAAAAGGCCAAACGCTCTTCATGTTTGAATGAATACCCTCAGGAGGCTGGTTTCTTGCTCAGGAAAAGTGAAGACTTTGAAAACTGTGAAAAGCAAGAAAACAGAGCGTGCTTCAGGGGGTCCTGGGAGGAGCCTGTGGGGTCAGTTGGTGCGAGTCCCCTGTGTCTTCAGCAAAGTCCCTTCATTTCCTGGGCCTCAGTGTGCTCGTGCATAGAATGAAGGGGACCAGACTACAGAATTTCTGAGGTCCTTTCCACCCATTTCTTCATATGATTTAGAATAGAGAAATACAGGGTGGTGTCTGTTTGGGATGGCTGGAACGCGGGAAGAAAGAATGAGGATCGCAGGCATCTCAAACGCTGCATGTTCAAAGCAGTCATATTTCTGCGCAAACTCCACCTCTGACCTTGACCTCCCTCAGGGACACCACTCAGTTGCTCAGCCAGAAACCTGGGGAGCAGCACCCTTGTCTGGTCCCTCTCCCCTGGCTCCCCGCATCTGGTCAGCCACCAAGCTCAGCCAGTTCAGCCTTCCTGAGAGCCACAAGCCTGTCCTCTTTCAGCTCTGCTGTCCCTGGAGGTGACAGGTTCACTGTCCTTCCTCCCCAGCCCGGCCACAACCACGCCCAAGCCAGACATGCCCCACTCCCACCTCCGCACAGCAGCGGAAGTGATATTTTAAAAATGCTCATCTGATCATGATGTTCCCCAGCTTCACACATGGTGGGTTTCCATTGGGAATAAAGGCCAACTTCCTCATGTGATTGCTGAGCCCCTCCCTGAGTCCCCGTGTCTCTCCTGAGTCCCCATTCTCCTCTAGATTAGTGTCTCCGCTTTCACTGGCTGGGCTCCTGTGACCTTGGCAAGTGCTTCCAGTTCTTGAAGCTGGAAAACTTGCCTGGACCTACACTGGGTTGTTCAGCTGGTTGGAGTGTCATCCCATACACCAAAGGTTATGGGTTCAATCCCCAGTCGGGGCGTTTTCAGGAGGCAACTGATCACATTGATGTTTCTCTCTCTTTCTCTTTCTACCTCTTTCTCTAAAAAAATCAATAAACATATCCTCAAGTGAGGATTAAGAAAAAATAAAACTTGCCTGGACCACTCTTGGCTCCTCTTCCCCTGGCTAACTAACTTCAGCCGCAGTCACTTCCTCTGGGAGCCTGTAAGAGGCCCCCCGAGGTCTGTGCTCCCAGGGCCCCTGATGCATTCTCTTTAGAGAATTCCTGCATTTCTTCTTCAATGTGTTTTTCTTTGTGACTTAACTAAGTGCTTGGCATTTAGCTTCATCTATTGAATGACAGAATAACCATCTTTTCCCCTTTCTTCCTCAACACGTACACCTTGGAGAATAAATAAATTAAAATATATATATATATATAAGTAATATCTCTCTCTCTAACCTCTGGAGTTAAGACTTCTTTCACATTTTATTCTTAAGATACTCTTCTGGTTTCATGGTACTTGATAGCGTAGGATTTTTCTTGAGGGGCAGTAGGTTGGCTGAGGAATGGGGGTGGGGAGGAAATAGTGTTTCCCATTTTCATCCCCACACTTGAAATACACACGTGTGGGGTGTGTGGTATGTGTGTGCATGTGTGTGTGTGTGTGTGTGTGTGTGTGCAGCCCCTTCTTGGAACAAATCTGGAATTATTTATTACTGCAAACTTTTTAAATGTCTTAATTTACCAAAGTCAAATTTATACATTTTTTTAAAAAAGAAAAAACAGAACGAATCTGTTTTAAATTTAATCTTTGACTTACACAAACTATCTTAAACCTAGATGATTTGGCCCTTAAAGATTTAATATTTTCGAGGACTGTTTTCAAAGTTATGGTAGCCAAAATATGTTTGAAAATATCTTAAGGACTCAAAGTGAAGTGAACATGAATCTGAATTGAAAAGCAATATCCAGTAGCTGAAAAAGTCAATTTTGACTTAACATTAAATAGTATTCATTCAAAGTACAGTTAGGGCTTTATAAGAAAGTAAAGACAGATGTGGGTCCCCAAGGACTTTACCAAAAAAAAAAAAAAAAAAAAAAAACATGTGAAAAATGTGAAAAACATCTAGTCATAACTCTATATCAAACAACAAAAAAAAAATCATGATTTATTTGACACCAGAGATTCAACAAATTGACTCTTGACATCTTTCCCGGAACGTGGCGCTCTGGGTAGAAGAGAAGTATTTATTCTCTGTTTTCTTTTCCGGTGGAATGAGTTCTTTCCGCCGTCCTGACAGCTTCGGGTTGGAAGCTTCCCAGGTGCACTTCCAACAAAACCTGGTCATTTTAAGCAATCTTGGTAGCTTTCTGGAACCAAGTTCACATGTTACCTCATTTGTCCCAAATATAATCCTCTGACCAGAAGAGGGAGCGTGTTATGGAACAGAGAGGTCAGGCTGATACACAGCTAGATTTGAATCCTGTCTTTACCACTAACCAACAAAGTGATCTTTAATCCGGTAATTTCCCTAGATCGCAATTTCCTCATCTGGACTATAAAGATAATATTACGTATGGTGAGCGCTGCCTGGCCCATGGTAAATATTCAATAAATTATCACTAATTGTTACTAGGTAACATATATTTCCAAAGCACAGTAAACCAAATGATGTTTTGGGACATTTTCTTCTGGCCAGGACTCACATAAATCAGGGAACTGTGCACAGCTGTGTGGCTTCTAATAGAGAGGATCCAAGAAAGTTTGTACATGTCCCTCTCAGTTCTTTGTAATCTGGGGCCTGCGTTCATCTTCCTCCATGAAAGCGCGAGCCCCGTGAGGGCAAATACAACATCTGTTTGATTCAGCACCAAATTCTTAGCGCAGTGCCTGACACTGACCAGAGCTCAGAAAATATTTTCTTGGCTTCTCCAGGGGTTTAGTGATCATGTGAGATGTCAGTTCCTAGTCACGCGTGCCTTCATTTCTTCAGCCTTTAAAGGTGACTGCACTCAGAGCCAATGTGTACGCCGTATGTATCGGAAGGAGGGCCACAACAAATAAGAACGTGTTTTATATCCCTCTTTACCCAGCCAGTCCACTTCTGTGTTCACTTCTCTCCTCTCTTTATCTTAGACTCCAGGGTCCGTCATTTCTACTGAACTCTCGAACACATCTTAAATACTTTGCCCTCTGTTTTCCTTTGTTCCTATTTGGAAATTGCCAGCCCTAAATGAACCTGGTCACCTCCTTTCTGTTGTCACACGTGGACACTGAGCACTGCTGAGTAAACCACGTGGCTGGCCGGGGTGGGTGGTGTGAGTCTGGGGTCACGTCCCTTGTGCCTGGCAAAGCCAAATACGCTTCTCTAGAGATCTCACTTTCGTCCTCTTCTTAAATCTCTAATCTCCATCTCTCATGTTCAGCTCATAAAATTACCACCGAATTTAGTGAGAAATTGGAACCCTAGAATTGCCTTAGCTCCCTCTTGGTGCCTCTCTTTCTTCCCTGCCCTCAGGATTACAGTGGAGAAAGAGTTCCTCTGGACCAAGACCAAAGCTTTATCTGCACCCTGGACCTTGCCCTTACAGCCTTTCTCGGGAACCTTATGACTTCAGTTATTGCCTCCCATGCTGGCTCGGCACGCTTTTTAGTGGAATCCTTTCCATAAATCTTCTCCGTATTAGGAAATTCCACCTTGGCCCCCAGGTACTCTCCAGCCACCTTCCTCTCTCTTTTTTCCTTCACAGCCAGACCCCTTGGAGGAGTCTGTCTCTGCATTCATTGTCTTCACTTCCCTCTTCTTGTCCCTCAACTACTGCACCAGACACCTGCCCCTTGTTCCACATGCATTTTATCCCCAAGGTCAAGGTCAATAAATTCAGAGTTCACTTTTCAGTCCTCTCCTAGATGTTCCAGCAGGTCTGTCCACAGAAGGCGATGCTCTGTCTCCTCTTGGCTTGTACAATGCCATGGTCTTCCGGTTTTCCTTCTGCCTCCTCGGCCACTCCCCGCAGTACCCTTCATCAGCCTCGAGCCCTCTGCTGTCCCAGATGTCGCCTGTGGGTTCCGGGCCCACTTCTCTTCCTTTTACCCTGTGGTGGACGAAGTGTTTCTTTTAAGCTCTAGATGGAACTCTCCAGCTGCCTGGATCTTGGATGAGCCTTCCTTTAAGTGTAACCATCTGAGACTGAGCTCATGGTCCTTCTGCATACCTGGCCATCCTCCTGTGCCCTTTAGTCTATGCATGGCACTAATGCCATCCAGCTGCCCTTGACCAGGGGCCTGGGAATCACTTCGGACACTTCCCTCTTACTTCAATGCAACTACCATGCTCTAATGGTGCTACTATTTAATTATTTCTGGAATCTCCCCACTTCTTTCCACCACAGCAGCTGTAACCCTCGTCTCTTACTTACAGCAGTAATCACATAAGTGGCTGCTCTGCACCGGAGCTCGAACCTGACCTCAGTGCTCCACAGGGCAGACGGATCTTTTACAAAAGCACAGCTGGCCCTGCCGTGGGCCCTTCAGCAGAACAGTGCTGTTGCTCTTAAAGCTGAAGCTCCTGCAAGGCCATGTGTAGTCTGGCCCCTGCTGGCCCATGTCATGTCCCTCTCTATTGTCCACATTCCAGCCTCCATGGACTTTTTCTGGTCTGCAGATGCGGCAGACTCCTTCCCGCCTGGGTCCTTTGCGCATCTGGCTCATGGACACACAGGTTTTCCATCCTTCAGACCCAGGTCCGCCTCGTCCTTAGAGTTTCTTGCTCTCAGTGCCCCCTTCCAGTGACCCCAGTCACATACCCTCATGGCACACCTATCATCCATGGTGCCATCACCGTCTCCTTGGTCATTAGTGTTTGTGTCCTTTGTGAGCTCAGCAGAGATGTCAGTTTCCTTGCTGGTACTTCCCCCGCCCCCAGCGCAGCTCCTACCACATTGAACGTTCTCCGCAGGCACCGCGGTGAGACCTTGGTGCTGGGCCCCTGAGCCTCCAGGGGTTCTAACATCAGGTCCCGGCCCCGGGCGGGGGGGGGGGGGGGGGGGCGTGACACCTGTGACTCTGAGAGGGAGCTCAGTGAACTTGAGAGATGAAAGGGCCTGAGTGGCGATCATGCTGAAGCCCCCCCCCCTTTTTAACAAGTGAGGAAACTGAGGCTCACAGAGCATAGGGGGCTGGTCCAGGGTGAGCGGCAGTGTCTCGGACTGCAGCCTCCTGCCTCTCCACGTAGAGCGGTCGCCCCGCCCGGGTGCGCTGGTGTGGCTAGTGGCACGCAGGTAGACTGAAGGACACGCTCGGCTTAAGGCAGGGGGTCGCTCCAGGGAAGACAGATTTGTTGTCACCTGTTTTTTTTCTCCTTGGGTTTCTGAAGTTAAGATTCAAGAGAGAAGTAAAATTCTTTTCCAGAGCGGTGCGCTGAGAGGTTGAAATTTCACATTGATTTCAGATGTTTTGGCCATTCGATGTTAAAACATTATTACCTTGGGCTATTTAGAAAGGGGAGCGCTGAACGAAGGCTATCCGTGAGCCCCCTTCCCAGAAGGTGGGCTCCGACCAATCCCAGGAGGGAGCCAAGGTGATGCGCACCCTCCAGGTTCTCCGGAGTCTCCAGTGATGCTTTCTTCTTCCGCCCTGGCAAGCCCGTGTCGTTAGAAGTCCACGAGGTGGCAGTCTTCAGCCGTGTTACAATTGTCTTCCTTCCGCCAGTAAAAACCAATTCCAAAGAGGACAGATGGGGTAAAATAATGGCACACTTGTGCTTACGGTTCTTTCATCCTTTTGGGCCACGCAGTGACCACAACGAGAGTTATGTTTTAAGCAATATGGGATTCAGGTCCCAACAACACACATTTTTAAAAGGCGTGGGCGTCTGGGCGTTTATGTGCCCACACAAGCTGAGTCCTGCTGGCTTCCCAGAGCACCGGGCACTTTGAACAGCTCAGTTGACTTCTCGGTGGCAAACAGTAGCATATTTTCAGATGCTGCAAATTGATTGTGATTTTAACTCCAGACTCACTGTATCCCAATCATGTAGATCTCCATTCTCGTTTGAGATCAGAAAAGAGTGAGGATATTTGTCTGACAATAGTTGTTCGCATTTATTGTATACGTGTTACTATTTACTTACTGTTGACTGGCTCCTCTGCCTCATTCCCTTTCTGTTCTCCTATTTTGCTTCCACTCATAGCCTCCCTTAATTTATTCCCTTTTGCAACTCCCTCCCCCCTTTTCTTTTTTAGCCTTTGCGGTGTTCATGATCCTATTCTAGGTGGTGCTGGAGCTATAAGAGTGAGCAAGGTGGACCCAATCTCAACAGCCAGAGAGCCTTCCGTCTCACAGGAAGACAGACTATTAAATAAGCAATATGAATAGATAGCTATGTGAATGCCTGGTTCGCAGATGCTCGGGGTCAGGGAGGAGAAAACTCAAGCTAATCTCCGAAGGCTGAGAGTTAACCAGATAAAGAAGGGGATGGGAGGGGAATGTAAGAAATTCCAGGAGAGGGAACAGCATGAGGAACAGCCTGGAGCTGAGAAAAGGTATTGCACCCGGAGCATCGAGGGTGCATGAGGGAGAGGGGGTGGTTCGGGACTGGGGAGGAGGAAGGAGGAGACCAGGTGGGGATGACGCTGGGGGTGAGCAGGAGTCAGACCACCGGGAGCCTTGTCAACCACAATGAGGGAGTGAGAGTGGAATCTGAGGGCAGTTAGGAGTCACTGACTCGAAGCCCCTATTAGTAGACAATACAGAGGGGTATCTATCACAGTGTGAGGGTTATTACTTCTCACCATCTCTAGAGAAAGACGGTGTCCCTTCCCTTTCTCAGGGAACCTCTCTCCATGTGTCCCAAGCTGGGGTCTGTAAACATATCCTTGGACCTAAGTTTCTTTGCAAGAATTACTTTTTATAATTTTGCTCTTATTTTGTTCATATAAAAACCATTAATACAAGAAATTTCTGGACCATTTGATCAACCTCTGCTGGGCGATCAACACAATCCATTTCCAGCTTCTCTGGAAACATTTTGTTTCTTCAGTGGTATAACAGATTTCCGGACTCTTCAGCAGGGAATTCATGGCCCAGTCCTGAGCCACAGAATGAAATAAGAAGGAACAGGGAGACACTGGAGACGTAAGTGAGGTTGTAGCAATATCACAGATGTAAAAGCAAGCTGGGCTGACGTGGTGGTAAAGAAACCCCACTCTGCACGTAGAAAATCGGGGTGCAGGCATTGTCTTTTAGTGTGGTGCTGTGGAGTCTGGGAATGTTAGCATTTCTCAGTCCAGTCCTGCATTCGCTGGGGCACAGGAGTCTCCTTGATGGCTGGCCCCTCTGAAAACAAAATGTAGCTTCTGGAGAGAAGGGAGGGCTGCTGAGTTTTCCCTCGGCCATAGTTGGAAACAGCTGCTTCACCCACAGACGACACAAAGGGCCAGTGGGCCGAGGAAGCAGGCTCCAAGCCAGTCTACGCTTGTGTTCCAGCATTGGGGCGGGGCGAGAGTGGACTGGGGGTTGTCCCCATACACTGAGGCTGTGGGTTCGATCCCTGGTCCAGGCACATACAGGAATCAACCAATGGATGCATCAGTAAGTGGAAGAACAGCACCCCTCCAGTCTCAAGAAAGCAGTCTGTTTCTCTAAGTTTCTGGTGTTTGTTCAGAAGCTTTACCATCCAAGTCATGTTAGTACATGTGGGCACCTTAGAATGTTGGCAGGACAGGAGGAGCCAGGTGCAGACGGGGCCCAGCCCACGGCCCCTGCATTCACTATTATAACTGGGCCATAATACACTCGCTGGCTGCGTGCCAGCCCGTTAGTAACTCCCCACTTGTTCCCGAACAAGAGTGGTGGCGGCTCGCTCCATTGTCTTCTGTTAACTCCTCTTCCAAGGCCTATTCTTCCCCTGTGTGGCTGTGAGCATTTAGCTAAGCAGAGCTGGGGCGGGGCTGGATTTCTTGTGACCCACTCAGAAGTGCTGATGGGTTTATTCTACACCATAAGATGAGAATTTCCAGAAATGAGCTGTTAGCATAAATAATCCTCATACATTAGAATCATGCGGTGGCCAGTTTTGAAAGACAACCTTGTAAAACTTCCGTTGACAACAACGATTTACTTATTTCTGTGAGTTTCTCTACATGGCGAGTTCCCATCCCCTAGGCTGTATCTTACCATCACCCGTGAATGTGAACTGGCTGTGTGACCTTGGGTGAGTCACTGCATCTCTGTGATACGAGGGATCCAACCAGATGGTCTCTACAGTACCTTCCGGTTCCAAAATGATTATTTGTGCTTGTACTTCATTCGCTGGGGTGATGTGGGGGCCAAGGGGTAAGAGCCTTTGGACAAGTTATTCAGCTCAGCTTCACTCATTGAACTTGGCTTTCTTCTGCTCTCAGTCAGCAGTAACTGCTGTCTGCCCAGCACTGTGCCATGCGGAGGGCTATGGGTGATACAGGCAAGCATAAGTCATGGTTCCTTCTTGGGAGGGGGTTACCTTACTAGAGAAATATAATTGGGAGTTGAAAAGGTCACACAGCAGAAAGCCGCAGGTAAATGGATAGATTAGATAGATCAATTGAGCTCCAAGATTTGTGATAAAGACATTAAGTGCAGGGCGTGAGAAGGAAGCTTAGATGTGTGTGTCCTGGGACACCCTCAACAGCACCTAACATTTGTGAGCTCTTATTCTGGGCCAGCATTCTTGTAGCGTTATTAACTAAGTTAATCCTCATAGCAACGCTAGAAGGTGGGGACTGTTATTATCCCCGTGTCTCAGATGAGGACACCGGCACAATAAGATGAATTGGTTAGTAACGGTCACAGAGCCGGTAAGGTGCGGAGACAGGATTTGAATCAAGGTGATCGGACCCCCGGATGCATGCTGTTTTACCAACGCCCCTGAACAGAAAAGCTCTCCGCCAAGGACAGAACTCGGAAGGACAGCCAGCTGTAGGCCAGAGAGAAAAAGAAAGAGGGGGAAAGAAGTAGCTGCAGGGCTGGGGTGGAAATGAGCCGGTGTGTCTGCGGTCGGCGAGGACTTCGGTTGGGCGAAGAGGAGGGTCTGCGATGGAGGGACCGGGAGAGCAGAGAGCCTCGGATTGTGGGCCAACGTGGGCGCATGCAGTTCTGTGCACACTGGGAGCGGCCCATGTGGTGAAGGGACAGCGACAACTGCATGCTGTTTGGAGAGTGTCTGTGACACTGTTAGAGAGCGCGTGAAGGAGATGGGGGAGGCATTTTTTTCTAGAAGGATCTCTTGGTCAGCTGAGAAGAGTGTAAGGATTGGAACGGAGATGGAGCGTCAGTGTTGACATCAAGATTCAGCCCGGGTGAAAGGTGGAGCTATGGCCGCATTAAAAGAGAGGGGGACCCAGAGTGGGAACCAGGTGAGAGGGGAGGCTGCCCGGGAGACCCAGGAAGGGGGCACAGCCCGGCAGCCACGCCTGCGCAGGAACAGGGCAGGGGTGGGAACAAAGTCACGCTGCACTTTTGATGATCTTTTATGCTCCACCGGGCTTCTTTTTTCTTTTTTTTTTTTTTAAATTGATCAGAGCAAAATAATATAATGGCTTTTTTTTAGACCTCCTGGTCTTGCCTTTGGAATCCACATTCTGAAAAGGCTACATGATATAAAACTCACCTTCAGATTTTTAAAGTACAGATGAGGCATCCGCAGTTACATGCTTACAGATCATCCGTTCTGTAGTTTGTGGATGGTTTACTTGTTTTGCTTTTATTATATTTTTTATTTTTTTATTACAATGTAATACATGCTCACTTAATTTAGAACAGTAGAAATTATAGGTAAGTAAAAAGAAGGAAGAGATCACTGAATATACCAAGATACACTGGTATATCAGCATTGTAGTATAAAACCTTCTGCTTTTATTTTTATATATACAAAAAGTGTACCAACTCCTTAATGATTAATTTTCCCTATATTATGAATATTAGTCTGTTATAACTGTAATACCACAGTATGTTTAACTGAATTTGTTTGTTGGAATCTTAGGTCACCCCCTTCTCCCCCTTTTTTTACTATCAGTCATTGCTGCAATAAGCATGTAGATAAGAATGATTTATTCCTACAAGTGAAATAAATGGTTGGGCCACAGGCATGTACGTCTTAACGCCTTTATTCTAGGAAGCCCAATGGGATTTTCTGCTTGGTTAATCTCTGGTTTATCAGTCCTGGTTTGGCTTGTGATATAAAAGAGATACCCATGTCTCAGTTTCTTAGAATCTGAGACATCTCTGAAGGAGGAAGAGGCGTGTCTCCTTTAAGGAGAGGCCAGACCGGATGGCAAGAGAGGTCACAAGGAAGGATGACATCTGCAGGGTGGACAGGGTGCGGCGGTGATAGAAGGGGGACTTCTGGCACATGGACAGAGTCTGTGGCTGGCATCACAGCCAGGAGTTGGACAAGGGAAAGAGGCGCTGGCAGGCTGGAGGGCCGTCACCTACAAGAAAGAGTTAAAAATGCTGATATGACTTCTTTTTAGGTAATACAGGAGAATGGGGTGTAAGTCATTGTAGCTGGAAAGACCTGTGTTACATTGCACACATGTAAGACCTGTGTTACATTGCACACAGGTTAACACAGATGTTGTTGGAACAGAGTGCTACAGTTAGATTGTGAGCATTTTGAGTAGGTCCTTGGATAGTCCTCAGACGTGGAGAGAGAGAGAGAGAGAGAGAGAGAGAGAGAGAGAGAGAGAGAGAGAGAGAGGGGTGGTATTTCAGCTTAATTTCCGATGTGGAAACTGTATTCTCTTTGAAGTTTCTCAGTTTGCATATTTGTTTCTCATACATATTTCTTTTCATCTTTTTTTTCTGAAATCATAAACTGTGGAGCTTTGATATGTTTTGCCCAGCTGTCTGTCTCCCAGGACTTGTGTCTGCTGACATGGCTCTGTTCCCAGCGTATCACGGAGCAATTACTTTTGACATGTTCTTAAAAGGAGGCTTCGTGTAAACACAGACCCTGTACAAACACTTGAAAGAGAAACAAGCAGATACCCATGAATCTGTATCTCCCTTGATGCTGGGCACAGTTCCTTGCATGTTGTCGAAGCTACATAATTTATAAATGTGAAATGCGTGTTGAATAAGAAGGACATTTGAAGGCATCTTTTTACCTTACTCCTGATTCTGTCCTAGGCCCATGGAGACATCAGTTTCTACAGCAGAATGTCCGCAAGGGTCTAGCTGAGCAGCCCCGGGGAGTTATTTACACGGGTCTTCAACTTTTGCTCTGGGGCTGATAACAGCACCTACCTCACAGAGCAGTTATGAGAAGGAAATCAGTCAAAATACGTAAAAGTCTGAAAACGGCGCTGAACGCCTGTGAAGCGCTACTTACGTTTTACTTATTACCAGTAGTTTTGTTCATCGCCATCTTGTGGGACTGAGCAAAAAGAAGGTAGACCTGAGGTGCTCTCAGTTTCCTAGTAAATCCTTCATAACTGGTTGTTTTCTTGCCCTGTTTCCTTCTATTCTTCACTGAATGGCTTATCGTTCTTCACTTACTTATTTTGGTTTATTATCCATTTAAATAGAAAACGAGGTATCATGGAGGATGCTGAGCTAACGTATTCAGGTCTTCCATGTCCTTGTCTGGTGTGTGTGACCATATTTAACTGGGTTTGCAAGCTGGTTTGCAAGTGCCGTCTCTCAGTCAAAATTGCTCAGTCCGTTTCATTTTGCAGGAAGGAAATCAATGCCTTTCTCATTTACCTTCGTAACCCGAGTCTGTGTGATGCTGGACGTCCTGCCCCGTGCAGTTGGGAGACTTTGGACAAGGTGCTTCTCTACGTTTCCGTGTGCTCCTCGGCAGAAGGGGGACAAAGTACCTTCATCCTAATGTCATCTTAGAACTAAAGAGGACCCTGTGATAACAATACCTGAAACACATTGCGCGCTTACCCTGTGCCACGCACAGTTCTAATAAGTCTTGAACTTATCCAAAGAGCTTAGTGCAGTGCCCAGCCTTCTGTGGGCGGTACCCAGTATTGCTGTGCTTGCTGCAGGTTGAAAAGGGAGGTGGAGCCAGACTGTGGAAGCTGTGAGCTCTAGCTATAGAGCCTGGAGGTCATGGCAGAGCTGGGGTTTGGATCCCATCCGTGCGGCTCCAAAATCCATGACTTTATGCCTCACGTGACCACTGCCTCTCCTCACAGGCCTTTGCCTACGTGTTATTCATCAAACCTGCCTTTGGACCCGTTTCAGGGCATCTTCGTGCCTCCTAGTTTGTGCATGCTGAAATCCTTCCCTTCTCCCAGGACCCTTAGTCCCTCTCTGGTCCAGAACCTCCCACTTAATTTGCCCTTTAAGTATTTATGGGACCAATGACTGATTATCTTGTCACCCAGGGCACACCTCCTGCTCTTGACTTGAAGAAGGACAGGACCTTGGACCCTCCCTCGATTGTCACCTAGTCATTGCCCCAGGTGAGACGCACAGCGGCCTCTCCCTTTGGGAGCTCTTGGCCTCTGCACTGTGCCGTCCCATGAGATAGGCCCCCATCAGGAGAGAGTGTGCTGGGCTGCATGCGGGAAGCTGCAGGCCTCCACTGATGGGAGTGGACTCTGAGTTTGTAAAGGCCACAAGAGCCCACTGGAAGAGCCACACATGCGTGTGCACACACACACGCACACGCACACGGTCCTAAATTCTGAGCAAACACTCTTTGGAACCTGGATTTACGCATCACTGAGCTCATTGTGGCCCAGGTCTGAAGTGCTGTCTTGGAAGAAACAGGCCTTAGGTGAGCTGTGGTGCTGGGAGGTTCAGAGCCACATCCAATTAATGTAAATTCCGCTTTTCTTAATTATACTTTTCAGGGGGGGTGCTCTGTTGCAGTACCTCCTTTTGCTCTGCTCAAACTTCACATCCTCCGCTTCCTCCATCCCTGGGGATTTGCTAAGTGGTTACAGGAGAAGGGAAGTGTCTTTCTTTGAGTGAAGCATCTCTGTACAGCTCTCTGCAGGGCTCTGTGAATCTGTGTCTCCGTCTCATGGTGCAGACGCTTCCCCTGGCGGCCTTGGGTCATACATAGTCCAACCCCAACCCCTTGGGTGGCCTGCCGCCTGGCCTGTGTGAGGCCCTCAGTAGAAATAGACATTTAAACCCAGGCATTTAGAGTGTAATCCTGCTAAATAATTTGTTTCCTGTTTTATATTGTTTGCCTATGAGAGGGGGTGGAAAAATCCAGAAATGTTTTCCAGTGCATTTCCTTCCTTCCGCCCCCAGTCCTGCTAAAGATACAGCATGCGGATTTCATCTGGTGGTAGGGTTGTTCCCAAGTGCTAAATTCTTATGTGCCCAGCTCCTTTCCTGGTAGGAATGACATCATAATACTTTTTATCACTACAGTCCTGGCAAGTACGAGGCCCAGAGAAAGTGCCAGATAAATGTGTCGTTGACTTGCTGATTTTGTCCCCTGGTGTTGAGCTCTGCAGGCCAAGACATTATGGTCTACCTGGGAGGATTTCCACTTCCTTTCTCTCTCCAGCTTTCCATATTTTATCTGCTGAATTCCAGCTCCTTCCTCACAACTGAAACTGCTCTTTTGGTGGTGGTGTGAGTATGTGTGTGTATGTGTGTGTGTGTGTGTGTGTGTGAGAGAAGGTGTGTGTCTGTGTGTGTGTGTGTGTGTGTGTGTGTGTGTGGTCATCAATCCCTCTTAAAGGCATCTGATCTTTTGAGTATCAATTTCTTGAATATTTTTGATGCTTCCCTTTCTTGATTCCTTTTCTTTCCCATTCTTTTCTCTCCCCTCTACCTACCTCTTTTTTTACGGCCCCCTAGCTTGGCTCTAGATTTTGTCCTCAATCTTATCTTGTCTTATTGCTCTATCTTGTTGACTTCATTCATTCCTTCAGCTTCCACTCTTACCTCTGTATAAATGACACCCCAAATACAAATCTAGTGCTGTTTTCATCTCTCTGGGCCAGGATTGTATTTCCAACTGCCCATAGGACACCCACACTTAAATGGTGCGCCTTGGATCACAAATCCAAAAATCGCCAAAGGTAAATCTATTATTTTGCCTACCCCAATCTCCTTTCTCTTCTCAACTACTACATTTCAGGCAGTTAAAAGCCCATTCTTTTCAACAGAAATACAAACGAAGTGGTCATTATTGATATCTCTCTCTTCCATCTCTCATATTACATCTGTCATAAATTTCCCCCAAGAAAACATTCCTTCAATTCGCTTCCGTGGCCGATTCAACAGCCAGCCTGGCCCCAGCACCTGCCCAGCATCACAGTGACAGCCTCTCAGCCTCTCCTCTTCCTCTGGCCTTCCCAGCTCCTGTTCTCTTCATGGGTGTCCCAGCTTAGGTGGCCCATCACTCCCCACCTCCAAAACTGAGGGTGGCCCCTGCTGCCTGCTGGCTGAAGCGTGCATCCTTCTTGCTGTTCTCAACCACATGCCCGTGACTTCCACCCCCCTCCCTCTGTCTCCCCCGTAATTGATGGAGTGAATCCCTGAATCGTTATTGAGTATCTTCTACCCACCATGCACTGGGGCCGTGGCAATGAACAGAGCAGACCAGGTCCCTCCCAGCCCTCATGGGGCTGGAGTTCCCTGAGCAAGGGAGCTCACTGCTTCTCAGCCCCCTTGCTCTCCACCCCCTCCCATCCCCATTGTTAAAAGTCCAGCTTGCCTCACCCCCTCCTCAAAGCTGCCCCAACATCTTCAGCCCAAAGGGTGAGTTCCTATTGTTCTTGTTGTGAGCACCCCTTTAGTCATTCTCTGATTTTTTTTCATATGTATTAGTTTTAATTCCTGACTGGATTGTAATATCCTTGAGGTCCACTGGTTTTTATTTGTGGTGCTGTTTCCGATGTTGAGAGTGCATTGTCATTGTTGAAGTGGTATTCTTAATACCTACTACTAATGTGCAATAATAGGTAATAAAGATATAATTAGGATAATACAATGAACTAGGCATGTCTAGAAGTGCTTTATATGCATGTTCTTATTGAGTGAGTATTCAGTACATACTGAATTAAGTAACCGACTCAATGTTGACCAGGGTCTCAGGG
Source organism: Furipterus horrens (assembly GCF_987537825.1). Classification (NCBI taxonomy): domain Eukaryota; kingdom Metazoa; phylum Chordata; class Mammalia; order Chiroptera; family Furipteridae; genus Furipterus; species Furipterus horrens. The sequence continues at coordinate 88,256,651 of NW_028327182.1, forward strand.
AAGCCACCCCTGCTGAGACTCAGTTTCCCCATCAGAATACTGGGAACTGGATATCTCCTTTTGAAGGTTCCAACCCTCGGTTCAATTCAATTTCAAAAAACTCATTTCTAGGAAATCCTTACTGTGGACTCCGCACAGATTTCTAGCTTGGAGACTATAAAGCAAATACGGCGCAGTCCCTGCCCTCAGAGTCTTTACCATCCACTGTAATAACAGGTAGCCCGGGGTGTCTGGGGTAAAGAATGAGGGAGCCCATTACATCACTGGGAGAAAGCAGAGAGGTTCGCTCCTCTGAGTTGATTCTAATTAGAAGGTTCCTGAAGGAGGAGAGATTTCCGTTCAGTTGAAAGGAGGCAGTAAACTGAGTGGGAGTACAGAGGCGCCGCTTGGCAGGACTGGTGTGTGTCCAAGGCAGCCCTTCAGCGGTCAGCTAGAACAGGCTGTGTTCGATACCCACTGACCAGACATTCTGCTGGCTGCTAAATTTAAAGTGGTGGCGATACTGAGGTTGCTGCTGCATACAGCTGGAGCATCTCAACTATATCCGAAAAGTAGGCAGACCTCCGAGGGGTGAAACTGTTGGGTATTTGAGATGCATCCTCAGATTAAAACCACTTATTTTGGCATCTGCACATGCTCAGCTGCGGGGGGAGTATCTGTCCCAGAATGATACATCTGGATGGATTCCTGACCCAGTTAATTGCAATGACATTAATGGTAATAAAGATTTATGCCTCTCCTCATTTCAAAATGGAACTGAAGGCGTTTGCAAATATGTTCACAGGCAACAAGAATACAAGAGTAAAACACGAGAAGGTAATTGCAGAAATAATAGGGTGAGGCAAAGTGCGGGTGCCTGGAAGCTCCAAATACTTTTGCCAGGGGCGAACTGCATAATTGGAGCTCAGCATCTCAGCAACTAATGGATTTTTTTTTTCCTAAAGGAAAGTTGTGTTTCTTTTTTTTTTTTTTAATAAATATTCTTTTAATTTTAGAACAGTTTTTGGTTTATAGAATTATTGTGCAGAGGTAGTGCAGAAGATTCCTGAATACCCTATGCTCAGTTCCCCTATTATTAACATCTTATGTTAGAGTGGTACATATGACACTCTTTCTTGTTTGTTTGCTTTTAATTTTTATAATTTTGCCTCTTATTTTTTAAGTATATTTTATTGATTGTGTTGTTACAGTAGTCCCAATTTTTTCCCCTTTTCTCCCCTCTGCCCACTACCCCCCTTCCCTCCAACAATCCCACCCCCCTTAGTTCATGTCCATGGGTCAGTCATGCATGTAAGTTCTTTGGCTTCACCCTTTCCTATATTATCCTTAACTTCCCCCTGTCTATTTTGTACCAATCGATTATGCTTCTTCCTCCCTGCACCATTTCCCCACTTCTCCCCCTTCCCCCTCCCAGCTGATAACCCTCCAAATGATCCCCATACCTATGATTCTGTTCCTGTTCTGGTTCTGGTTGGATATTTTTTTAATTTTTAAAAATTATTTAATTTTTTGGGGGGGAGACCCCCACTCTGTAACAATTTCCTCCTCTCAGACTTAAGACCCTTTATAAAGGACAATGGGTGAAGGTCTCATGCTCCTCTAACTGCTTCAAGCTGGACATGGTCATCGTCCTACCTACCCTGGGGTCCAGAAATCTCTAATAAGTGTGGGGGTGTGGAGGGGAGGGTGGCCTTCCCACATGGGGAAGGATCTTGCAGACTCCAGGTCAGTTGGCTGACACCAGGCAACAGCGTGCTCGGTTTAACAGGCTGGCATCCTTGTTGTATTAGACAGTCACTCAGGTAATGAGATCATAGGGCTGTGCCTCCTCTGCCATCTTGGATCTCCCATATGACACCCTTAATGAAGCAATACTGATACAATATTATTAAGTAAAGTTCATAGTTTATTCACACTTTTCTTTTTTTAACTAATATCCCTTTTCTTTTAAAATTGTTTTTAAAATTTTCAATTACAGTTGATATACAATATTATATATATATATTAGTTTCAGGTATATACCATAGTGATTAAACATTTATATAACTTACAAAGTGATCCCCCAATAAGTCTCATCTGACACCATAGTCATTATAATATTATAGATTACATTTCCAATGCTTTACTTTACATCCTCATGACTCTCTATAATTGGCAATTACTTCTTAATCCCTTCACGTTTTGCACCCACCCTTCCAAACCCTCCCATCTGGCAACCATCAATCTGTTCTCTGTATCTATCTGTTTATTTCTGTTTTATTTGTTTGTTTATTTTGTTTTTTTTTTTTAGATTCCACAGACAAGTGAAATCATACGGTGTTTGTCTTTTTCTGTCTTATTTACCACACTTAGCATCATACCCTCGAGGTCCTTCCTTGTCACAAATGGAAAAAACTTCATTCTTTTTTATGGCCAAGTAATATTCCACTGTAGACATGTACCACACCTTCTTTACCCAATTATCTATTGATGGACACTTAGGTTGTGTCCATACCTTGGTATTGTAAATAATGCTGCAGAGAACACAGGGATGCATGTATCTTTTCAAATCAGTGTTTTGGATTTCTTTGGATAAAATACCCAGAGGTGGTCTCATCATGGCTTCTTCTTTATATCCTTAGTTGTAGGACTTCTGTTCAGCTAGCCTCTAGGTGGTTCTCAGTGATGGTTGTTCTATAATTTAGGTGCGATTTTGATGTGGTTGTGGGATAAGGCGAACCCGCCTGCATTCACCTCCTCTTCCACGTGGACTGGACGTCTAAAGGAAAGTTTTTATTTTCATTTTGTATGTGCAATTATGTACTTATGTTTTTATTTTAATTTTTATTATTAAATTTATCAGAGTAACATTGATGAATAATATTATATAACTTTCAGGGGAATAAGATTATAATTTGATATCTGTATCTGTATCTGCTATCTGACTGTGCTCCCCATGCACAGTCTAGTTTCCTGCTGTTACCATGTATGTGACCCCTTGACTCACTTTGTCTTCCCTCACCCCATTTTCCCTCGAATAACGACCGTTCTGTTGTCTGTATCTGTTGTTCTTGTTTGTTTTGTCAGTTCTTGTTGTACTTTTTGTTTTACATTCCACAGTGAGTGAAATCACAGGGTTTTTGTCCTTTTCTGTCTGACTTATTTCACTGAGCATCATTTGAGAGACTTATACAAAATTTGTATTTTTAATACAATAATGTAGCAGCTTGAAGATGCCACACTTGTATTCAGAGACTTACCCTTGTTGATGAAAGAGACTTTGCACACTGCATAATGCTGGGTTATTTCATTGGTGTCAACTGGGGTTGCAATGAACTCATTAAAAACAAAAGCGGAACGCAAGGCACCTGCCCCAGGCTTTTTGGTCGAGTTTCTGTGGCTGCGTTGCGTTGTACCAGTGATTTACTTAAGGAAACCCCAGTTCTGAGGTCGAAGAGAATTTCCTCTCTGTAGAAAACACAGTAGTCATTTTTTAATTTCCTTTTAGGGAAGGCGTCTCTGTCTGCCTGCCCCTCCACACACACCTTTTCTCCAAACACACTTTTATTAGTTTGTGCCATTGGAGAGAGGGCGCTCTGTCCCGAGCCACCGGGGCGTTTGTCCGTGAGAACAAGGAGGCAGAGAGTGACGGCCGCCAGGCCCTGGCCCGGGTGTGTGACCTGCCTTTGCTTCTGTTGACAGCATAAAGCAGAACGAGCGCTACGGCCAGCTGACCCTGGTCAACTCCACCGCGGCTGACACTGGCGAGTTCAGCTGCTGGGGGCAGCTCTGCACCGGCTACGTCTGCAGGAAGGACGAGGCCAAGACAGGCTCCACCTACATCTTTTTCATAGGTAACAGGTTTGCTGCATTAGTGGCGCTGCTCATGTTTCTGCCTGCACGTGCCCATATTAAAGGTTCCCACTGTGTGCTGACTCTCAAATAATGAGCATCAGAGCACCCACTCTTCGCCAGGTTCTGGCCTCAATGCTTTCTATCAATTAGTTCATGTGCGTCTCTCAACAACCCTTCAGGGTAAGTACTACTATCACTTATATTTGCTTCCCAATGGAAAAGTTGAGGCTTAAAGAGATTAAATAAGTTCCCAAGGTCATACTGCAAGTAATAGCTGTCTCAGGATTTGAACCCATAACTGTCTGACTCTGGAGTTTATACCTACATTTGTCCAATATGATACCCATAGACACCTGTTGCTATTTAAATAGGAATTAATTAAAATTAAACAAAATTGAAAACTCAGTTTCTCAGTGGCACTTACCATGTTTCACATGGGGCTAGTGGCTGTCCTTGTGGACACGGTTGACAGGGAACATCTCTGTCACCACAGGAAGCTCTCTTGGACAGCATGCTGTATGTAGGATTTTAGTCACAGGCTCTGAGAATTTACAATGATCCCCTTCCGGGAGCCTCCGCAGTCAGGATGCCTGGCTACAGGTGCCTTGTGTTTGTTATGAGCACAGAGACTGAAGTTCGGGCAGGGGTGGGTGGGTGCAGGGTTCCCGGTCCCTGAGCCTAAGTGAGGTGTCTGAAAAGGTGCAGGTCAGAGTGGACTGTCTCTGACTCTGTAGTGCTTGGTACGTTTCACCAGTGGAGTTGCACTCGGGGAAGCAGGCAGCGCAGGGTGGCTCACCAGCCCCCTCCCTCTGCGGTTCCCTAAACCCAAACCTGGGGGAGGACATCCTCCGACAAGGCTCAGAGGTCAGCTTTCAGGAAGTTGACAAATGCCACCCCGCGTTGCAGCTCCTGTCTAAGGCATTTCAGGTGAAGTCAGAATGCTTTCTTAGTGTCTGGGCGGGGCTTTCAGGAGATTCGCTTACTTCCTGAATCCACCTGCCCTTCAGACCTCCGTGATTTAGGCTTGCGACTCAAACGATCCTATGCCCTTGCTTTGGCAAAATCTCATATGTAATCCCTTCCTGTCCAGATAGCTCCTCTCTGGGGAGCAGATGCATGAGCAGCGCACGCTACAATCCGGAAGGCCCATGTATCTCATTTCATTTGCACAATGGCCCCTGGGGACCAAGCAGAAACTGCCTTATTAGCTCTGTTTTAGAAATTACATTGCTAATGCCGAGACACAAAGGGCCAAGTGACCCGTTCAGTGTTTCATGGCTGACAGCGGTGGAATAGAGTCACAGCCCGTTTGCCTGACCCAGGATGCAATGTTATTACTGCCCTAACCCGTTTCTCAAACAAGGTGATTGACTGATAGGCAGACAGGCACCAGCTGGCATAACCCGGGTGGTCAGGAGAATTGCTAACAGTTGTTTACAGGCAGGTCCTCCTGATCCTCCCACTGGGATGTGCTGTGCAGAAAGCCCACGCGCCTTACTGTTAGACCCCGTGGGGAAGAAACAGTGCAGAAAACAACTAAGGCTAATAAGCGCCTGTGATTTTTAGATGAGGCCCGAAACCATATTTCAAATGACAGAATGAAGAATTTCTGCCACAGTTAGCACTCTTGTGTCTTCACCAAACATTGGTGTTTGAACTGGGAGCTTGAACTGAAGACCTCCCATTAGGGTTATGGGCTCTCTTTGGTTGTTAGAGGCAGATCTTCTTCCTCAAAGGATGGAAGCCCCTTTGGGAATCAAAGGAATGCCTCCCCCAATTAATATTTATTTCAGCATTCAAGAAACCTGGATCAAAAAGGGATGTAACCTAACGTGTTGTATCATATTCTCATTCCTCAACACAAAGTTAGGCATCCAGCTGGATTTTCAGCGTAGGGTTTAGCGATCTGTCTTTTCCGGCCTGGGTGGGTTTGCAAAGCCTAGCTGGGCTGTTAGGAGCGCTGAGCTTTCTGCTGCTGGCTTTGGGCTGCTTCAGAACATATGCGTTCCCACCGCCCACACAGGGAAGCGTCTGGCATTCATTATGTGTGTGTTTCCCAGAGTTTGATTGCCAGCACTGGGAAGCTGTGTTTTGACTGTTGTTAATTTGTGCCACTATCACGTATTATATTTACTCTTATCCAGGAGGCACTCAAAGGCGATTTGGTTTTCCCTTTCTAGCATTTTACTGAAGTATAACAAAGACAAAAATGCAAATTATAACTATACAGCTTAATAAGTTATCCTCAAGTCACACAGAGCTATACCACCAGACCCAGAAGGAGAACATTCCTGGCAATCGGCCTTTCTCATAGCAAAGGGCCTGGACGCCAGTTTTCATATGTAGCAAAACCTCCTTAATGAGCACTTCTATGAGCTGGTTATAATTTGGATTTTAGTTTATAGCCTGTTAACTTTTTTTTTTAATCTAAATTTTTATGTGTTTAGCTTTCTTAACGGAGGGCTTATTATCTGCTCAAGCAGATACAAACATTTGCAGGCAGCATATGTCACTTATAATTTTTAAAATGAACTTTAACATACTTTTTTGGGAGATGGAATGTACTGATTATAAATGAATTCTTTCTGTTAAAGCAACTGGTGTGGTCTCCTCTTTCAAAGCATGCAAAGCAGTAAGACCACATTTTTGTGTTCTGAAATTCCAATTGTTATCCTACCAGCTCTGCTTATTCGTTGTTTCCTCTACAAAACCTTACAACAAAAATTGCTTCTAAACATTACAATCATAAATTACTTAAATGTTTGTTTGTTTGTTTGCCAAAAAGATACCTTGAATACAGTCTATTTTGGATTCTTCTCTTTACAAATGGGAGGGGAGACACCCAAGGTCATACAGATTGACTCCTGGGGAGCACAGGACGGTTACGTACCTCACTGACAAGGTGTCCTTGCCTAAGCCTGAAAGTCGTCTGTCATGAAGTGGCATGAACCACTCAGCCTGCTACAAAGCCCACAAAAGATAAAGACTAGCTGAGTCATATACTCTTTCTTGACCTCAGTCAGAGTCAGGGGGGGAAGGGCTCCATGCTACTTAACATGCGCCCATCGCAAAGAACTCTTGGCTCATGGGGACAGTTGACCTTATGTCCGGAACTTCTGTCCCCAATCTAAAACATCATATGGCTATGGCACAAAGAAGGGTCATAAAAGAGAAAGCCAAGAATAAATGGTTGTTTCAGGGACACTGCAGGAAAAACATGGGAAACAACTGAACAAATGTTGGGGTATAATTAAGTTAAAAGATTCCCCTTAATGACTATACTATTCTCTCGTAAGCAGAGAAAACAAAAGATTTAATGTGCCATGCCACAAACCAACCAAAAACAAACAAACAAAAAAGACCCAATCCAGAGTCCTTTGTACTAAGGAAAGGATGGGTAAGCCAGTCCTCATTTCTGTAAGATTAAAAGACCATTTTCTAGCTCTTAGAGAACACGCGGTGATTTCAGAGGAAACAGGAGTGTAAGGAACCGGCTGGAGGTCTGCAGCCCAGGGGCAGCCCACCTGAGCTCCGCACCTGAGATTGGCAGGTTCCCCACCTGCCTCTACTTGATTCCCTTTCCACCAATCTTGGCAGAAATGAGGCCCACTGGGCTGAGCCTCTCTGAGGAGCTCCGTTATGCCGGGAAGCGCCTCCAGATGGCAGTTATGGAACCTAAGCTATGGGGACGATTTCCCCAGAGACACAGTGGATGGTCTACAGGTGTCAAAACTGCTCTTAACATAAGGAAATCAGTCTCCATCCCTGATCTAAGACCTATTTTAAAGCCGATGAGAAGTAACATCCTTCTTCTAAAGGAGGAAAATTATTTAAAAATAGCTTTTTCTATTCATAAGGACTCAGTAGTCTGAGTCTATTGCCAGGCCCCTCTCTTCTTTGTGCCCCAGAGACATGAACCCAACAAGGGCTTTTTTCCGTGTTTCTCTGGGATAAGGAAGCCTGTATCTTTTCCTTTGCAGAGAAAGGAGAACTCTTCGTACCTTCTCCCAGTTACTTCGATGTTGTCTACTTGAACCCGGACAGACAGGCTGTGGTCCCTTGTCGAGTGACCGTCCTGTCCGCCAAAGTCACTCTCCATAGGGAGTTCCCTGCCAAGGAAATCCCCGCCAATGGAACAGACATTGTTTATGACCTGAAGCGAGGCTTTGTGTATCTGCAACCTCATTCTGACCAGCAGGGGGTGGTCTACTGCAAGGCCGAGGCTGGGGGCAAGTCTCAGATCTCTGTCAAGTACCAACTCCTTTACGCAGAAGGTAAGTGTCTTTCCTACCAGGGCCTAGATTTTAGTTGCTCCCAGCTGGTCAGGAGCGGGTACTGAAGTTCCCATGTTAGATGGAAATTAGGAGGTAGAGAATGCTGTTCTTAATGGCTCCTTGACTGCACCACCATTTCTAGAATGTTCTATCTCCTTGTCTGTGACCCTGACCCAACACCCCTTGCTTGATTCCCTTTTCTCCAAATTCAGCCATCGTTCACTCTGGTATTGACTCTGTATGGCTGATCAGCAATTCTCCAAAATCCCCAGCCTCTTAGGATATTCTTTCAGACAAGAACATCCTATTTGTTTTACCCCAAATTTCGGGGCACCACCCTGCCCCCGTCTCAAGGTCAGGAGGTGGGGCCCATGTCCTCCTTGTGCCCATCCCCACTTCCTGACTCTCATTCTCTGACGCTCTCTCAGGGACCTCTGCTCCTCTTGAGACTTGTGCCTCATGGCTCTACCAGCTGTCTCACCTCCTTTCATGTCACTCCCCGAATGGGCTCACTGTCCTCCTCGTCGCCCCAGGTTCTGGATGAGGTCAGCATCCACATGGAAGCCACCTGCCTGGTTCACTGACTCCCCCCTCCACGCCAGCTGAGACACTGCTCCCTCAGTCACACTTGGACATGCCAGCAAGTGCTCTGCCCTGGCCGTCACCGACTCAGACCTGTGCCTCCAGCCCCAGCCTCAGGCCTCTTGCCCTGAACCTCACCCCCACCGCACCTTCTGCTCTCCATGGTCCCCAGTGCTCTCCCCACCTCCATCCCCCGCACCCCGCCAGCTGAGATTCCCAAAGTCATGTGGTCAGTACTCTCAGCCAGGGCCCTGGGCTCCTTACGACCCCTCTGTGGTCTCCTCTCACCTGCCCAGGAAGCACCATTGGGGAGAACGTCCCCGCACCTGTTCTCCACACCAGGGTCTGCTGGAAGAATTCATTCTCTTCTAGTTGGCCTCGCTCCTCACTTCTTGACAAAATTGAAATGTGATTGAATCTCTCCATTGAACCTGGAAACGTGTATTTTTAACATGACCATTTTAGTGGAGTTCCAATTCAGTGGGTTCACACATGAAGTACTTATTTGCCCAGGAGCTGCCATCAATCTTAATCTTGCTAACGGAAACCCGCTTTCCTAAGGGTGGTGAGGTCCCTTAATGTCATCTGAGCCCAAGTTCACATCCAGTAGGCACTTGGGGTTCATAACCTGACAGTCCTGTCTGGTTTCTAAGACTGTTCATTTAAATCCTCCACCCCACTTTGCCCAAAGCCCGTTGCTGCTCTCCCCGCCTGCATGTAGGTGACTCCAGCAGCCGGAGTGGGGGTGGGGGACACAGGCTACCTCCTCTCCCCTCCCCTCCCGGCTATGGTGCTGGCCAGAGGCAGCTGTCCCCTGATAGTAAATGCTGACCTGGCTTGATCATGAACCCCATGGGGACAGTGGCTCCCACACCTTGTCATGGATAATAAGAAACTCACCCCTAAGCCGCCCCCTCAGTGTCACCCACCCCTCTCAGATCCTGCCTCGTCCTCTTCCTCTGTACCCTCTGCCGCAGGTCTCCGCTGTCTGTGGCCGTCTCTCTGCTCCACACTGCAGAGTGGTCTCAGAATGCTGGGGCCCTGAAAACTGTGTCCCTCTGATCCCCTGACTCTGGGACACCATCCAGGTCTACCTGTCCTCCTGGCAGCCCCGCCCGCATGTCATCCCTCCCTGCCAGTGCTCTCCAGCCCAGGGCTGGTGACAGAGGGACAGGCAGCAAGCAGGTCTCTCCTGCAGAACCCATGTTACCGCCCCTTGCTGCACAAGTGATCCCCTTGAGCCTCCCTGACTTCCGGGAGAAAGCTGCCCTCGCCGGCCCCTGCAAGTGCGGAGAGCGGGTCATTGCTCTTCGTACACTGCCATCTGTCAATGCTGACTTTCTCCCTCCAAGAACTCTCATGTGGCCCTGGCAGTGGCCCACGTGTGGGGTCGTCTGTCCGGCTCCAGACACTGCTTGGGCGGCCGTGGGGCGGGATGAGTGGCCCCAGGAGGTAGCTGCTCTCTGACATGAGACGTTAAGCTCCTTGGTGCCCCTTGTTCTCTGCTGTGGGCTTGCTCACTGGAACACGAGGTCAACCCAGTGTCCCCAGATAACCCTCACAAGCCTCGGGGACCACCCTCTGCTCTTACCAGGGCCATGTCTCCTTCCCAGGGCAGCCAACAGCCCAGGAAGAGCTCCCCCACTTTCCCTGCCCCCGCTTCTGCATTTCTTCCCTCCTGTAGGCCTCACCATCCTCCTCTGAGCTCCGCCAGCTCAGCTACTGGCCGGCTTCCCCCCAACGTCTCCTCCTGCCTCGTCAGCTCTTTGTCTCCCAGCTTGCAAATGTAGGAGGCCCCTAGGCCCCTGCTTTCTCACTCCCCAGACCCCGCCCCTCCCACCCCCCCACCCCCCCCCCCGGTGGTCTCAGCCATAGCCACGCTCCGAGGCACGTCTGTCACTAATAACTCCGCAGGGAATGCACTTGGCCCAGGTCTGAGAGCGCTGGCTTCACAGATCCCGCAGCCCACCCAGTGTCTGTGCTCACTGGGTGCTCACTTCCCGCCTGGGCCCTGCCCCGAGCTCCCCTCTCCTCCCAGCCTGGTCCTTCGGCTTTGCTTGTCTCCGTGAGGGCTCTGCACTCACCAGGCGTCCACCTGACCCTCTTGTCTCCTAGTCCTTTCGACTTCTCCCATTGTCCCTTTCCTTCTGAGTGTCTTGCTTACAAGCTGTGCGCCGTGGTGCTGAGCTCTGAAGGGGGCGCAGAAACACAGGCCCCGGCCACAGGGCGCTGAGGCCATTTCTCGCCGTCCTCCTGGCAAACAGAGTTCAAGCTCACTAATGTGAGCGCCTCGCTAGCTGGTCTCCCGTGTCTGTCTTTTCTCTCTCATCTTCCCCACCGTAGCTGATCATGATGTCAATTAAAAGCACTCGGTAACTTCCCGCTTTTCTTAGAACCAAACGCAACATCTTCCATGGCGACCCAAAGGCCTCGTCTGCGCCCACGAGGCGGGGGCTTTGCCAATGGGAGTCCCGGTGGGATGGTTCAGACGTGCCTCCCACTCCTCCCTCCGTGTCTCTTAAGCTCGCCCTTGAGATTTTAGTTAAAATATTGCTTTTTAAAGGAAGTCTTTCCTGATTCTCAGAATGCGCTGTGACCTAAAGGCACCATACACAGTATACAGCATCCCTGCCACCCCCCCAAACCTTTCTCATTAAACCCACGTGTTCCTCTCTTCTGAGGATGAACAGCCACACACCCTTCTGTTCACCTCCGCCCCTGCGGTTTTCCTCTCTACATTCTCCGTGCTTCCTCCCCAAGGACCTCCGTCTCACTCAGCATTTTAGCTGGCAGCCTCCTCCTCTAATTACAGGGGCCATGGCTGGACCCGGAGAGTTCTGGGTTATGACCCCACTTGGGACCAGCAAGGCAGAGAAAGGGAGGCAGCTTCCAGGAATCTGAAAGTGGTGGGTTGGAGGGGGCCTGGGACTAACCGGGAGAGGCAGAAACGGTACATATCTGTCCAAAGAGAACTCGTGAATTTCATCCCACTTCCCCTGTCTGCTGCTTGATTCCAGTTCCCAGTGGCCCTCCATCCACAACCATCCTGGCATCCTCAAAGAAGGTCAAAAGCGGGGATGACATCAGTGTCCTCTGCACTGTCCTAGGGGAGCCTGACATTGAGGTGGAGTTCAGGTGGATCTACCCAGGGCAGAAGGTAGGCACCGTACCCCAGACTCAGCCAGTTGTTTTCATTCAGGTTCGTCTCCCCCTCCCCCACCTCCCAGGGATGAAGACCTTAACTTACGAAGCTCAGGTAATGTGTGGGACTGCTATCCCAGCCCTTGCTTGTTTTCTTTGAAGATGTTTCAGTATATTTACAGTTGGCTTTTTAATTTAATAGATGGGAAAAAGGGTGACTGTGTTCCATTAGGTAATTCACCCAGTGTACCCTCTTCAGATGTGATTTTTCTTCATAATCCTTACACAAGAAGGGACAGGGGCTTGAAAGGGACAGGAGAGGACCTCCTTCTGGTGTCCTTCTGAGTGTCTTGCTTACAAGCTGTGCCCTGTGGTGTGGAGCTCTGAGCAGACGTCCATGAAGTGGGCACAGAAACACAGGCCCTGTCCAAAAGGCATTGTGAGGCCAGAGATCATTTTAAAATAGACTTCCCATAAAAGCAACTACAGCTTATGATTTAGCCTCTGTGCGTGTTCTGCTCACTAATCTAAACAGCTTTGCTACCCACATGGAACAACCCCTTTATTGCCAGAAGAGATTTGGCCTCCTGAGACATACTCAGTCGTCAATACACTTCTGCTTAAGGGCTCTCCCTGGAGAATAGTATTTTCCACCATTCTGGCACTACGTACCTGTTTTTAAACAGCTGTCACAACAGAAGACATGAATGATTTTCAATAGCGATGTTTTTACACTATAATTATTATTTTTATGAGCAAAAGGGGGATTAATTTAGTAACATGATCATTGTTAAGCGAATCCAGAAAACACTACATTCTTATCACCAAATTTAGATGAAGCATCTCAAAAGTGACCACCTGACTTTCTAGAAATAGCGAGTCACGTCATCTAGACCATCACATGATCCATCCTTGGTACGACCGTTCTTCCACTGGAGCCTCGAGCACGTCTGACTTGCTCATAATTATCTCTCTCCCAAATCTGAACTGGGAGCTTTTATTCATTGCCACAGTGAGTGCTTTGGGCTCTTTTTGACTGTAAATTAATAAAAACCACTGAGTGAGAAGGTAAAAGTGGGCAATGTGAGAGAAGGGTGGGAAATTTTTTCCACGTTTTTATGACTAATACCAGGTCCACATCCTTGGACTTCCAAGGAATCTATCTTATATTAAGTAGGAAGTTACTGAGGAAAAGGGCAGAGAGTCAAGCAGCACCATGAAATCCCAGACTCCAGTTTAGAAAACATGCAGCCAAAAATGATCATCCGAGGTGAGAACGCCCCAGAGCCACGCACATCGAATAGCTTTTGCTGAGTGTGTGTGACAGTGATGAGTGGATGGGAGCCATTCATAGCAGCTTGTCCTTCTTGCCTCAGTCCCTGTGGGTGTCGTTAAACAGGAGGAAAGGCCCGTGACGATTCAGGACACGTGGAGGCTGATCCACAGAGGACTCGGACACACCACCAGACTCTCCCAGAGCATCTTGGCAGTTGAAGACTTGGAGACCATCGACACAGGCTATTACATTTGCACCGCCCAGAATCTCCGAGGACAGACGACAGTAGCTACCGCTGTCGAATTTTCCTGACTTGGAAAAGGAAGGACAACGAACTGCTGGGGAGCCCATTCGTGCACACAGCCAGCTTGGGGGTTCTTGCGGTGAGTCTTTGCCAGAGGCTGATGTCTGGTGCCAGACCCCATCACCTGCCTTGTAAGACCCAGACGTGCAAGCTAACAGGAAGTCATCCAGTCTAATAATAGAAGTGTAACTCCTCTGACAGAAAGCATGTTTTTTGATTGCTTACCTACGTATATGCATTTCTAGTTTTTATACCAAGAAAGCATATATGTAAACAACTTTATATAATCATTTCTATTAAAGGAGCAAGGTTTTGTAAAAAAATTTGAAAACTGGGCTAAGTGCTCATTTTTTTAGGTTGGCAGAAGGACTTGTTGGTAGTCATGTTTGGGTTAATACCTAATATTCCATTTGACTTAAGCACAGTACATGAGAATCTAAAAATGTAGTAATATATACTTCAACTATAAACTATGATATGAAGGTATCCAAAAAAATCATAGAAACTTGCTTTTTATTTTAAAAAACTGCTGCACTCAGAAGTACTAGTAAGATATATAGCATGTGTTTTTAAATGTTTACTTTTCACCATAAAGTAGGTGTACAGATCAAGGACAGTTCAACTTCATTTAGTTAACTTCTTCGAACATATTGAGACCACAGCTGTTCCCATTTTCTTACCTTAAAGAGCAGAAATTGTTAAGACCAGTCAAAAGTTATTTCTCCAAAACATATAGCTTTCAAAAAAAAAAAGCTTAGTCTAGGTTTAGCCCTGTGAGCCACATTTCAGCCCGTGGCCAACTCTGTGGTTGCTCTGGAAATTCCTGGGAAATTGCTCAGGAGGAAGCACCATGTCAAGTCCTGTGCTGTGAGAAGGGCTGTAACTGGAGAGCACGTTGGAGAGTGAAGTATGCCACAGGTTGCACTTATTATATTAAATATTCCAGCACGATTTATTTAATCAAGGTAAAAATACACTTTGCATCATTAAAAACTGAGCGTAATTACAGCTTTTTACATATCCATCTATTTCATGACGTGCCAACATTTTCCACCCTCCGTGAAACATTTGGTTTGAAAAAAACAAACCCCTTAACGTTCTCTGCCTGGGTTCCTGTCTTCTCTCTAGGTGTCTCCCATTCTCTGAGGACACTTTATACTAACTAACTGGGTAAGGTGGATTTCCACAGACACCTACGTGGTATGGAACAGAGCAGGGAACAGCACAAGATTCACCATGCGAGGGAGTGGATGGCAAATCCAACTTTGGCTAACGACATTGAGAACAACTTGAAAGGGCAAAGAGATATTACAGAAGGTGGTGGTGAACCTCGAGCTCATGGATCAGAGCAAACATGGAAGGTTACATACATAATCAACTATTGAAGTTTAGACTTCAGACGCGATCACTAAGCATAAAGAAAAACATGCATCAGGAATATTAAGTCGCTATGTAGTGTACAGGTAAATGATGACTCAAATACCCACCTCTAGGATCCTGAGTCTGTTCTTGCTACAGGGGTTATTTGTACAGCCATCCAACATCAGCGGTGTGGGTTAGTAAGTAATGGCACCGCAATGCTGCCCCACGCAGGGAGAGGGGGGAACGCCGCAGTTCTTCCTTCCACCTCCCTCAAAGGGTTAAGAATTGGGGAAGGTGATAGAAGTTTGGAAAAGAAACTGAAATGCAATCTGGAGGAGAGATCCAGAACAGAAGCCACATGTTCTACTCGCCTTCCCAGAGACAGAAGGACTCCTCAAAGGGTACACGGGAACTTAGCATTACCTTCTACTAAATGCTGCATCGTTGGTTTCATCAAGGTGCTCCTGTGCACCGCTACGCACTGAATCTACCTTTCGGAGTTCTGCTAGCCACTGACTCATTCTTTATTCCCGCTAGCGTTTCCCAAAACTTGCACTATCGGACCCAGGCTGTGGTTTATCTGGAAAACGGGTTCAGCACCGTGAGGATGAGCTGGCTCTGGAAAAGCATTTTCCGTTATCCTTGCACCAGACCAAAATGGGGAGGAGGTACAAGGTTCACTTCTGTGGCTCTGGCTGGGGGAGGGAGGAAAGGGAGGAAGTGGGGGTACGAGGAGAAGACAGCGGTTTACATCACTGGTCAAGGTCAAGGTTAGGTCAAGGTTAACGCAAGGCAGAAGCACTCCGCTGCAGCTGCCCCTTCTCTTTACACAGAATCTTAAGAAAAATTAGGGTTTTGCATTTGCTCGTAGCCTGAGAAAATGGATCATAGTAAAATGTTAGGTTCACATGGGAAAGTTAAAAATCTACAGAAAAATAATCTAATTAGTCTTAACTGACATGGCTGGACACGGAAAGAATGCCAGGAGACACCAGAAGGACACCGGGCTGCCCAGACACGGACAAGTCACAGCTCTTCCCGCCATTCCCTCCCCCCCTGCGTCGCAGGGCAGAGCGGAATGGGTGGGGCAGAGTCATCCCTCAGGCTAACTACTGCGCTTTTTTCTATGGCTTTTTGCAGAAATGCATACCTTGAGTACACATCCAGAAATAGCTTGTGACTTTCAATACACAGCAAAGGAGGCAGCATCAGACAGAGGACACTCCGCTACATCCCTTTTATTCACACATCCCCCAAATAAAAATCACAAGAAGGTGCCTGTGATAAGGACATTATAAAGGTTATAAATCTTTATCGGAAGAGGCCCCTGAGAGTTGTTCCTCGTAGGCTTACATGAAGAAGGCAATGTTCTTTAAGTGCGTTGTGCGTGTGTCTGTGCAGGTCAAATCCGAAATCACCTGGGGAGGAGTCTCCTGGCTAGAGAGTCTCGCGGTCCCCCACAGCCCGTCTCACAAGAAGCCGATGCTGGGGGTCGAGACTTTCCAGTCCCAGAGCGGTAGTGACACGTCAGCTCACGTAGCTCTTGATCCCATGACCACGGTTGGGGTCAGCACCGCAGGCCCATAGTAATGCTCTCAGTCTCCCGCTTTCAGAAGCGTCATCTGGGCGAAACGCTGGGGCTGGGGAAGGAGCCAGAATTCCTTGGGGACTGGAAGGGGATGGCGGAGGACGTGGGGGACCTGTCAGAGCTGCACAAGTCCCCATTGTGCAGTTTCCACAGCAGCTCCTCGTTCTCCATGGACAGTCGCTTGTTGACCTTGGACTCCTTCTCCAGCCACTCCTGCAGGGTGGCTTGCTCCGTGGTGAGTTGCCTTAAAGACAAAAAAGAGCCAGAAACCACGTAGATCCACATTTTTTAAAAAATGCACTTGAAACAAATGTTTCTTACTAGTCTGAGAGTCCAGAAAAACGACCCATTTGGAAAAATGAGGTAGTCCTGCATGGAGCTACTGGGAGTGGGTACAGAGCTCGCTAAGAGACCATGAAATGGGAGCTGGAGCCAGAGAGAGCTGCCCTGTGGGGCAATTCCATAGCAGGCTCAGTGGCGCTCCCGCGGGTCATCTGCGTGTCTTGGGACTGTCCTATGTTTGGGGCTGTTCTCTGTTGGGTCCTGTGATGCTCTTCCTGGGAAAGCATTCTCAGCATCAATAAGCCAGGGGCTCTGGAGGGAAGGATGGGTTGGGCTGCTGGGGTCTCAGGGTTTAGTCCAGGCCCCTGTGGTCAAGCACAAAGTGCTCCCATCCCATTTGCCAGCCAGACACCAGCACCTGTTTAGCCTCCCTCTGCAATCACGCTCCCAGGAGGCACCCGTGTGGAGGGCGGTACAGTCACACTCGATGCTGAGGACGGGGCGAGATCGGAAAGACAGGACCGTTTGTTATTTACCTTGAAATTGCGATGTGCTTGTCTATCCGGGCTTTTAACTCCTCGTTCTCCTGCTGACATCGCTTCAACTTGTCCACCAGCGCGGAGTTGTTGTCCACCTTGGCGTGAACGAGAACGCCAACGATTACACAGTACAGAGGGGGAGACAAAGGCCCTCGTCTGCTAAGACACGCCCCTGACATGAACGCACTTTGGAGAGAGCTAGTTCAAAGAAGTTTAATTGTATATTGAAATATCTATACACGGCCTCATTGCAAAACAGAACCGGAAGCAGAACAGAGCATCGAGAGGTAACTGAGCTGTTCCAGGTCACATGTTATAGAGCCCACCCCACCCCCAGCCCCCACAGTTGGTGGGCTGCCTGGCCTGGAACCGTGGGGCTGTGCCTCTCAGGGTCAAGGTGGCAAAATGAAAGCAGCCGCTAGGCATAAGCCTGGCCTTCATTGAAGGCACCAGGGCTTCTTATGGTCCATTTTGCAGAAAAAATAATTAAAAATTCCCATACTGGATGAACACTCAGAAGGCCAACAAGTCGCAGGGTAGGGCGATGCTCAGCATGGCCTTACACGTGGTTTCCTGGTTCCTCCTTAGCAGCTGCCTCTCAGGGGGCACACAAGGCAGCAATTCCCAAAGCTCTGCAGAGTGCCCAGTGGAGGAACGGCAGGCAGGGAAGGTCTCCCTCCCTGGGGCCCTGGAAGGCACCTTTGCGCTACTGCTGGCCTGCCCGGGCTAAACTTGCAAGGAAAACAAATCGATCCGTTTTGAGATTCAAGGGATTAAATCCCAGAAGGCATTTAATCCCTTAACATGATGAAGAGCTGATTCCAGCCCCACTCACTCTCTAAAGGTAGGGTTTTATTATTTGCTTATTTAGGAGGCCACATCACAGCTCTGTCACAATTAATTCTAAGTCCCTGCCATTCATTGTACTGTAAGACTCATCTACTTCAATTATGGTTCTTAGTTGGGATCCTATTGTTCTTAACATTCTTTCCAGAAAATGCTCAGGATAAATCACGTGAAATAACTGTCTAAAAAAAATGAGACTAGAATGTAAGAAAAAGGGGCCCTTGGAATTTCCAGTAATTATAAAGGAATTCAAGATAAAACGAGTGGGCAGTGACTGGCCTTAACAGTCTCTCATCCAATCCTCATTGGAGAGAAGAGGACACTAGCCCTGCTGATGTCACAGAGCTAACTGGTGGCCGAGTTAGTTGTCATACCAAGGAAGCCTGCTTGCTTTCCAAGTGTCTTATTTTCCACAAAGACCTGAAGCTTACAAAGAAATCGGTAAGAGTGGGTTTACCGGTCATCGTTCCAACCCATTCTTCTGCATACACGCAGTACAATGCTGACCCCTAGCATGATGGCTCTTGTCCATGGCCAGACAGAAATATTTTCCGGCCAACAAAAATTAAAATACGTTGGTCATTTTACTGCAGCGTCTGTTCTTACTACACATGACATTCGGAAAACCGGTGATGCATGAAAGGCATAGGGGGCCATAAATTAATATTAACAGGATTATCTGAGTCATCACTCACTGCCAGATTAGTAGTTATCAGACTTCATAGAACAGAGTAACCTTTGGCAGGAACTGGTATATGTACTAGGTTGGGCCCGCAAACAAACCCTGAGCTCCTTTCCTTCCTTTAAAAAGTCAACTTTCCCTGGTAATGCAAAGTGCCCATATAGTCACATGGAGGCCTAGCCCTGACCTCCCCTCCGAGAGGTAGTAGTCGCTAGAAGAAAAGCAAGCCAAACACCAAAACCTGAACAAACACACAGTGACTCCATGCTCCCTGCTGGCCAGGGCTGGTCTGGGGGTGCATGAGGCACTTACTCAACACTCGGTCACTTAGAATCGGGAGAAGAGTGCAGTGCAAGGCAGCAGGCAGAGTCGGGCAGAGCCCGGCCAGGGTCGCTCAGGCTGCCTTGCCAAGTCCTCGCCCACCTAACGGGACCCCTGGCGGGAGCAGCTGTGCTCCAGGACAGGGCCCAGACCCCTGCGGAACCCCGGGCACCTTGCTCGGGACACCGAGTTCTGGATACACTTGTCACAGGCTAACATCAGTTCTCTGTCCTAGAGCCGCCAGCTGGACTCCATTCCTATTTTTCATAATGCTTGCTGTTCATACAACTGGGTTTTATTAAAACACGGTTCTTTTATCACATTCTAATTCCCACGCAAGATGAAGAACTTAGATAGCAAGATTCAATTGCTCCAATGTGATTACCTCATGTATCTAACTGTTTGGGGCATGCAAGGCCTGCCCAGAGTTGGTGATATATTAAAGTTCTGCTTCTATATTATTTAAAAATTCTTCCAATGCAGGTGAAGATTCACCGAGCACCAAAATGGGAGCCTGATTTGTCTGTTGTGGTTTCCCAAGGATCCAATGCTGCTTTACATGTTCCTTGAAAATTTTTTTAAAAAGTTCCCGAAGGCAGCAATGACTCAGCCTTGAGCAATCACAGAAAAGAAAATGAATCCTCTTTTACCATTTGTAAAGTTTCCCAATGGCTTGCAGGAGCAGTTAAAACAAGCCCACAGCTCTGGTTCAGCGCCCAGTGCCTCAATCACAGACACTGTTCCCTTTGGTGAGGCTCTGAGGGAAACGTACCAGTTTCTCCATTTTCATCAGCTTCACGTCCTGCTGGTGCAGCTTCTCGTTCTTGATCTCCAGCACGGCTTTCAGGCTTTCTAACTCTTGCTCCAGGTACATGATCTGAGGGTTTTTCTGGACAAGACACAGCAGAAGATAGCTCAGACTGATCATTGAATACAATCACATGGTTCATATTCTTAATATAAAGAACCTTTGATTAGACTTAAGACATCAGACAAACTGGCAAGAAACTTCTGCTTCAGAGAAAAGAGGTAAAAAGAAGGGGTAGGATAACTTTAATCTCTAAGTCATTGCTTATGAGAATGAAATGAAACATTTCCTATTTGAAAACAAGTGTTTCATTTACTTATCAGGAACTTAATGTGGGAAAAAGAGTGGGAGCACCAAATATTTTATTGGACGTAGGAGAAAAACAATTGCTTAACAATACAAAACAGAACTCTGACTAGAAATCAGGCAATTCCAAGTCCATTACTGGTGTTTGGAGGGAGAAAACGGAACAAGGGTTCTATCTCACCAAAGCCAATAACTGATCAGGAATAAAAAGACAGAACATACATGGGGGTGTCTGGAAAACAACAGAAATGACAATAATGTCCTGTGTCTTTTGGATTTTTCTTACGATGGGACTGTGTTGGCCTGGCCATTTGTCTAGGGCAGCCGTAACGCCCTACCATTTCATTTTTGTGACACCCCAACACCTACATGGCATAAAGCACATGCACTACTAAAAGTCTAACAAAAATACACACTATGTAAGGGGAACACAGCTCCAGTGGAGATTCCCCAACTTTCTGCTTTATTATAAAATTCAAGTGAACAGTCCAGAATGTATGATACAAATAGAAGAAGAAGATCTACTGATGGATCAGTGATGGAATTTCTTAGACAAGAACCAGTGGTATAGATCATCAAAACTACCTTCTTGGGCAGCGGTTAATGCTCCGGACCAGTCCTTAGGGGGAACCAGGGAGTGGGCCCTTGGGGACGACTTAATCACCCCTCTCGCTTCATAAAAGGAGAGACAAGTTCTACAGCTCAAAAGACATGCTCAGGGAATGTACTGGAGCCAGGAAGTGCTTGTGAGGGGACTTGAACTCTAGGGTTCTCCCCAACATTTTCTATGTTTCAAATGCTGTTATCCTTTAACATGTGACCTTTTTTTAACCCTAAAGATAGCAAATCTTATCTTGTCTTCTTAAAAAGAAACAGCATCATTTACTCTGTCCATGTTTAAAACTGGCAGCACGGCTCCCCCTCCCCTTCCTCCCTCCTCTCAGAAGGGGCGTCTTCCCCACATGCTCAGGCCTAGCCAGGGGTGGAGGCGTGGCTAATCCTGCTTCCCTCAATCTGTGTCCTCAGGTTTTCAAAAGCCTCTGCATTCCCAGGAAGCGCTTTAAAATCCAGAACCCAAACCATTAGTAAGGTTTACCTCCTCCAGGTTAAGTCTGGACATTTTTTTTTTTTTTTTTCTGGAATCACTCCTTTTTCTAAGAATCTTCCAGAATAAATAGCTTTTAAGTTTCATTGACTAGGACTGCATCTAATTGTATTGAAATGTCTCTGGGGCCTCCCAGGGACTGGCAGCAAAAGAGCTCCCTGGAAGATACCACACAGGTACTTCATGAGCTGGCGACAGATTTTTGAGGAGCAAGAAAGCTTTGCTTCTGCAGCCTCAGGGCACTGATGGATGGAATGCTAGTACTCAAAACATAAGCAGCATTTTTTTCTTTTTTTTTGCAAACAAAGGGGTGAGGCAGGAGAGTAAGGATACAAGTGACCAGGGCAAGTTGAGCTTACAAGAGAAATTTGTACTTTTCAAAAGTGAGGAACAATCCACGCAATGAAATATTGCTCAGCCAATGAAAGGAATGAAGTACCTATACATGCTCTAATACGCATGAACGTTGCTAAATGAAAGAAGCCACACACACAGAAGGCCACGTATGCATGATTCCATTTATGGGGAATGTCCAAGAGGCAAATCCACAGAAACAGGAAGAAGTCAGGTGACTTGGTGCAGAAATAGGGGGTGAGAGCTAACAAGTACGAGGTTCTTTTGGAGTGAGGAAAGTGGTCTAGAATTGGATCCTGGTGACCAACACACAACTTGGTGAATCTACCCAAAACCACTGAAGTATTCATTTTAAAAGGTATGCAAATTATATCTCAATATAGTAGTTCGCAAAAAAAAAAAAAAAGAAGTGAAGACTCATAGTTTTCTTATCTTCCTGTAGGTATTAGATTAGACCACTTGCCATACATATTGGGCTTCATCTGCTTTATCAATTTTTAGGGTTTAAAAAAAGACACCCGTGCTATTTGCCTGGCTGCCGAACACTAATCGCCTTTAAGAGGGAGCTGAGGAGAAGAGTCTGTGGTTACGGAGGGCCAGACACAACTTACAGAACTTGCTTTCTCTCTTGAGATTCTTTTTTGTTCTTCTGATTTCAGCTTTTCATTTAAAGCCTCATTTTCACTCTTCAGATCACTGATTTGCTTCTAAAACACAAACAGTGAAATGTGGAACATAAAGCCACAAGCAGACAGCAGAAACATAGCAAAATGTGCATGGAAACATACCAAAACCATACAAACCTCAAACCTCAAGAACAATGATTCTTTTTGGGTTTTTTTTTTTTTTTTTTTAATTGAGATTTACCCACCTCTAGGGAGTCCTGCTTCTCAGAAAGCGAATCCTCAAGTGATTTCTTTTCTAATTCATGGCTTTTCTTGATTTCTGAAAAGAAGTGATATTTTTAACCTCCTATAAGACCACTGTATTCTGTAGTTGTTACAGCACAGAGATGTAAGAGTTGATGATGAAGCCATTTGTTAGTTTTTTTGTGTGTGATGCTTTCATGCAAATTAAGCTGCTCTCAGACTGGCCCTGTGAGGTGAGT
Organism: Furipterus horrens; assembly: GCF_987537825.1. Classification (NCBI taxonomy): domain Eukaryota; kingdom Metazoa; phylum Chordata; class Mammalia; order Chiroptera; family Furipteridae; genus Furipterus; species Furipterus horrens. Next base: position 88,279,363 of record NW_028327182.1, read on the forward strand.
AAGGCACACAGTCCGATTTTGTCACTACGAACACGAAGGCCCACAGAGGCCAAGAGCAGGTTGGAAACACAGGGCCGACTTCCAGGCGCGGCCTCGCACCCCGGCCTGCGATGCCCAGTCTGGCGCTCCTGTGTTCTCCACTTGCATTCTGTGAATGCAAGTTTCCAACAGAAATCGAAACTTAAGCCCATTTCTAACAGGAAGGCAGAAAAAAACACCGTTTACTCCATGTCTACCCTGGGCCTGTCACTTTTCCATGTTGTCATTTTGGACTTCACACAACAACTCTTATTTTCTGATGAGAAAGGCCTTTACCCAAGGTCACAACCGGCTCTGACCACCCCTCCACATGCTTCTCTGCAGGATACAATGAGTTTAGTGTAGCAATTTCAGCTCCAGGGCCAACTATGTTCTGCAAGAAATGGCTTCTTATTCTTTTCCTCTGGCTTCAATCCTTCCAATCATGACATCATAAAAACGATTCTTTCTGTATTTGACAAGTGCCGTCTTGTTTGTCCCAGGGGGTTGGTGTGTGAGCGTACGGGTGAGCAACAGTGCCTCGCATGGACCCCATGCCTTGGCCAGGATATAAACCAACACCTCCACTTCCCAGAACCTGCAGTGGTAGAGCGCAGCTCTCCTAAAGGGCCTTTAAGTTCATTAAAGCTTTGCCTCCTTCCTAAAGTGCTGTCAGTTATAACAAACTCTTACTTGCATCCTTAGAGGAAAGGACATCTGCTAACAATGAACAATGCAAAAAGAAACCAAAACACTCCAAAATGAATTCCACAGGGTGTTCCCTGGAGGGGGAAGTTATGAATCATTTCCCTTTTAAAACACATCACCTTGTTCGATTAGATCTTTATCTATTTGAATTGAAAAAAAACTCTCTTGCCTGAAAGGGAGGTTTCATAGGCCTTCTTTAGTAATTTTATTTCATCTGAGTGGCTAGCTTCAATTTCCAACTTAGAGGTTTCGTGGGCAGCTTTTAACTTGTCAAACTGTAAGAAAAAAACACAACAAAACAGTTTACCTGGAAAATCAAAAGTCCTAAGTTGAGTAGTAAGCAGCGACCTTAGGAGACCTGACACCTAAGCTTGCATTCAAGTGGAAGGACGACCAAGGACAGACCAACCCCACTTGAATTTGCCACTTCCAGGTCTCCACGCCACCCCCACTCAGGATCACCAACACACGGCCCTCCAGGGTTCCCTGGTGGAAATGGCCAAGGCTGTCACAAGGAATGAGGACATGTTTCCCGGTGACAGGACCACAGAAGCTCCACACCTGTAACATTGGCCTCTATATCCTCAGTCCCTAACACGTGGCATATGGTGGGCATTCTAAATGAAAAACTGATTTTAAAAGGGAACAAGGAAATGAAAGAGCAGCTTATGGTATACTATTAAGTGAAAATGTGGGTTATTAAATGAGTGCCGTTTTAAAAAAAGAAATTGAAACCAATGGTTCAGCAGCACGTCAGAATGCTCACAAAGGGATTTTTCTTAGGTAATAAGATAAAGGGTTGCTTTTAACTTTTATCTTTTTCCTTCCCTTTTGTTCAACACGGGGACATTGCTTCAATCATAAGAAAAACTTAATTTAAAAACCCTTGTCACTTTTTTAAGTTAAAAATAAAAAGTTCTTCCAGGGGTGTGCAACAAAGAGAAGTTCATAAAAGGACGTGGCTCATCAAAGAACAATTAAAACTCAAATAAATAACCAAAAACGTGCTCCGGTTCCAAACTCACAGACCTGCTCCTGCAGCTGAGTCTTATACTTCTCCGCTTCTTCAATATAAATGTTCTGAAGCTTTTCACACTCCTCGGTGTAAAATTCTTTCAGCCGATTCTCTAGCTCTGTTATGTCCGTCTGGTGCTGCTGGTTTAGCTTTTGGACAAACCCTTCGTAAGCTATCTGCAGCTCACTCCTGGCTTTTTCTAAGTTCTCGCAGGTGGTTGAAGCAGTGACTGAAAACGGATGAAAAAGGAAAAGATGACATTGGACTTGTTAAGTGTCCTAAACTCATAACATTCACATGCAGATGTGAAGTCTCCATTCTCTGGTGACCAGATTTTCAAACCTAATAATAGTACAGAAGTGAACCATAAAAAAACAAAAGAGAAGGGGAAATGGGTCTCTGGCAGCAGGAAACACACACAACTCTCTATCTAGCCAGCAGTAAGAGAAGTACTTGAGAAGAGTCAAGTTCCCAGGCAAAGATCACCATTTCCCATGGTGATCAATCAGTGCAGGAGCCAGAAGGAGAGGAGGCTCTGATTGGCCAGGTGTCTCTAAGCGGGCAGCCCAGCAGGAAGAAGCTAAGACACAGAGAGCAAGATCAGAGAGAAGCAGCAAATGGATTAACCTTCTACTTAATCTGAGCTCATTTCAACTTATTTCAAAAATACAGCAATTAAAAAAAAAACAAAACACCAAAATATTAGACTATATTGAAAAACGAATCGCCAGAGCATAAAAACTTTAGGAAAAACAAATTTTAAAAGCTACATAACATAATACGATATAATAATAATATATTGAAAGGTTAACATATAAAAAAGGTAAGGTAACTTGATAAACATAATTTGAAATCAGAACAGCCCCGTCTTCACCACTACCCAAACCAGAATTGCCGACAATACACAGAAGAACTCACACACAAAACCAGAGCCCTACACTCTGTAACAAACCCTGAAAGATCTCTCTCACTTCTCAGGAATCTTGACTTTGGACTTTTCTGGCCTCTCTTCACTGATCTTAAATACAGGTAAGTGGCATGATATAAAATGGGGAGTGGTGAGTCTATTAAATCAATCTTTACCTCTCTTTTGGTAAGGAATATGTATTTTAGGAGTTACAGAGGCTCAAGATAGTTTTACTGTAAAGGAAAGATTAAATCAATGATTATTCTACCTAAGTAATGTGGAATGGGCTGGATCCTGGGATGAATTTCTGGCAGTGATGTAGGCTTGTTTTCTTGGGACTATGCCATGCGGCAGTAGAAAAACCAGTCGCTTTTTCCATATCAGTATTGTTTCAGAGGTAAAATGGGCCATGTTGAAATAATGACAAGACTAGTGTTTGCTAAAGAGAACTCTTAAAATTCAAACAAACCCACAAATATTTACTGAGGGAGAAAGGAACTAATATTGAAAACAAAAACTACTACCTTGAGGATGGGCGCAGAATGGGGCTCCCTATCCTTGATCTCATCTAGCCACCCCTCCCCCCAGGAGTCCTGTGAGGGCCTTCTTTTTAAATGTAAATATACGGCTCTGGCTCGTGTGGCTCAGTGGGTTTAGTACCAGCCTGTGAACCAACGGGTCACTGGTTCATTCCCAGTCAGAGCACGTGCCTAGGTTGTGGGCCAGGTCCCCAGTTGGGGGTGTACAAGGGGCAACCACACATTGATGTTTCTCTCCCTTTCTCCCTTCCTTCCCCTCTCTCTAAATATAAATAAAATCTTTAAAAAATGTAAATATACACAAAGAAACCAACAGAGAGGATAAATAACTTGCTCATGGGCCCATAGCCAGTAAGTGGTAGAGGACCAGACTGCACTGAGAAGTTCAAAGTCTGATTCTGTCTGGGTTCCTCCCGCCCCATCCCATTGCCTCTTGTGCCAGGAACTGGGACACAAGATGGAGCCTCTCCTTGGGAGGCTCCCTGTCTAACTGAGGAGGCGGGACATACACACACAGGAAGGGGCAACACAGGACAGCACCTAAGACCCAGTGAATGGCACTCGAGCTGATGCACATTCAGCTAGGGTGGTCGGCAAGGTTTGGTCAGGGTTTTTTATTTTATTTTTTTAAGTTGGGAAGAATACACATATCCAAATGTAGTATTTTAATCATGTTCAAGTGCACAGTTCTGTGGCATTAAGTACCTTCACACTGTTGTGAGATCATCACCGCCATCAATTTGTAGAACTTTCCCGCAAACTGAAACTCCCAACCAAGTAAACAATAACTCCTCCCTGGCCCTTCCCCTCAGCCCCGGACCAATGCCCTCCTACTTTCTGTCCCTATGAATGTGACTACTCTAGGTATGTCCTGGAAGAGGAATAATGTGATATTTGTCCATCTGTGACTGGCCTGCTTCACTTACCATAGTGTCTTCAATGTTCAGCCATGCTGTAGCAGGTGTCAGAATTTCCTTCCCTGCCCTTTTTTAAACTGGATGACAGTCTGTTGTAGGTATGGACCCCATTTGCTTATCCTGACAACCTTCCGGGGACATGGGGTTGCTCCCACCATCCAGCTATTGTGAATAAGGTTGCCATGCACATGGGAGCGGCCCAACGGGAGATGGAAGCCAGATCACAGAGGCCATTACCTGGCATATCACTGGCAAGTCAGTCCTTTGGGATGAAACTTTGGGAGTTATTTTTTCCTTTAAAACAATTTCATAAAAGATAATGGCTACATCAATTACTAAAGAACATCATCTTCATGTTCACTTTTACTTTTATGGCACTAATTATTTATCAGGGGAGAAAAAAAATGATTCAAGGAGGCCAATGTTAGTCAGACGAGTAAACACAACCTTAACCTCTACCTAACTTTACAAAGTGCACAAGTAAAGGGCGGGGCCACAGGCCTATTTGTGTGACTTCTCTACTGGAACTCCACAGAGAAGTAGGCCGTAGAAAAATATTCTGCAAGTAGTCCGTAAAGGTAGCAGACAGCCTTCTTGAGAAAAGATACTGGTTGCATACACTCTTTTTGCTTAATTTCCTTGGGAGTCCAGATATCAGGGGGGATAAAAAAGGAATAACATGATCCTAGCCCATCTGAATGCTCGCAACAGAACTAGAAATGTCTAAGTGCACAAAAACGTGGACGCACGCCACTGTGAGTGGGGTGAAGGGAGGACAGACAGACAGATGGGAGGATGGGCCCGATGGGGAGCGGGAGCTTTACGGCTGCTGGTACAAGGCCAGTGTGCAGGCCCGGCCCCAGCGGTGACGTCAGCCTGCAGCTGTGCACGGACCTCTGCTCCGTCTGCCACCCTGGTTCTGTGCGGAGAACAGCTGGGCTGAACTGATCGCTTGCACAAAGGGCTTTATTTTGAATGAACTGGCCTGGGCTCCTGAGGAAACATTTATTTGGAATAAAGTCTTAGGAAATACGTTTTTAAAGGACACACATAAATATTTATCAACGGTCCTCAGAGTGCTCCTGTTAGCTGGACACACTCTGCGGGGAGTAGGGAGGGGTGTCACCTCATATTTTAATCATGGACTTTTCCTTGCACTTGTCACAGTTTAGGGGAGGTTCCTGACATCGCCTCTGCTTGTTGGCTCTCCTTCTCCGTCTTACCTCTTCCTTCTTCTCCGGAGTCCCACTTGCTTTCAGCCAATTAATCAGACACCCAACAAAGCCAGAACCAAACATAAACGCTTTCAGAATTTAAACTAAGTAATAAGCAAGGAGTTTTCCCACTCTGTTAGGTGAGCCTGTTTTCAAGAAGATATTGCAGAAAACCCACGCAGTACAAAGTCCTTTGGCTCTCATTTTTTAGAATCATTTCATTAGGCGATTTTTGAAAGCCTGTCTGATGAAGGGCACCAGAGGACCACTGTCTGTAGAAGAATCGATGGATTGCAACTTTTGTAGACATATGGGAAAAGCCATCCCCAGCCGTCTGTCTTAAAATGAGAAATACCGTTTTCATTTAGAAAAAAAGACACCCACTCATTTGCAAGATTAGCCCCAAAACATACCATGTTACAGATTAGAGGTTGACATTTTCACTCTGGGATAAACCAGGCCTGAGAATTCTAGGCCAATGACAAAACAGGAAAAACCCAGGGACACTCCCTGCTAGCTTAAAACATCGACAACTGAACAAGGAAGATATTTCAGGAGAAGTGGTGAAATGCCTGATACTTTTCCTTTTCAAATCTCTCTTTGGATGACATCTAGATTTAAAGGCCAATGTCAGAGTCAAATATAACCTCTGAAAAATAGAATTGGATTTATCTCAGGTCCCTTAGCAGTTATCCCCAAGGAGAGGAAATGGGGCAATTACCTCATTAGTCCTGGCAGGCTTTCCTAAGAGGGGGAGGTCAGATTTTTATTATTTCCATCTCGTTGAGACTAATTTCCCTTTGGCGATTGATAAATGTACCGTCTGCACAGAAAACCATTAGCTAACTGTTGTCCTAAATTGTTAATATTCTTTAGAATACAGAAATTTCTTAATTTTTATATCTGAGGAGCATGTGTCACCATGAGACAGCCGCAAATATTTTCATTATCAAGAATATAAATAAATGTCTTAGCAGAAAAGAACTACAACTCTTAGGTTCTGATCTTGGCCACACCATTTACCTGCAATGTGATTTGAGCATATTTCTATATTTCTAAGCCTGTATTTCTTAATTAAAAAAAACAAACATTTTATTTAGTTATTTTTAGAGAGGGGAAGGGAGGGAGAAAGAGAGAGAGAGAGACATCAATGTGTGACTGCCTTTCACACACCCCCAACTGGGGACTTGGCCTGCAACCCAGGCATGTGCCCTGACTGGGAATCAAACTGGCGACCCTTTGGTTCACAGGCTGGTGCTCAATGCGCTAAGCCACACCAGCCAGGGCGATTTCCTCATTTTTTAAATGAAGAGAATATTTAGTGCCTTCCCTGTAGGATTAAATAAAATAATACATGTGAAGCACTTGGCCCAGTGCCTAACCAGAGTTAAGTGTACAATAAATGTTACTGTTATTATCAGGAGGCTTACAAAAAGTTCACCAATTCAAGTGTGTTTGAGAGTCCTTAAAGACATGCTTGGGACCCCATGACAGGATGTGACAGTCAAAAAGGAGCATTGCTTGTCTAGTATTCAAATCAGATACACACACACACACACACACACACACAAAATTGGGCATTACAGCACACACCACGTCACATCTTCACCTTCTACTATTATTGTTCTCAACATTGCATGAATAGAATTTTGCCAGCTTTTAGGTGATTTTATCTAAATTGGACAGAAAATATAAAAAGGAAAGGGAAAGTAAAACTGGGGAGGTAAGGTCACACGGAAGATCCCATACATTTTTGTGATGCCACGGAGAAGATTGTGACAGAAAGAAAAGATGAGCAGGAAAGGACGATGCCTTCACCCCCCAACCATATACTTTCTTTAGGTGCGTCCAGCAGGCCTGCTGCAGGGGCCACCCCTCCGCAAGCAAGGGTCCCCTTCTCCGCACCGTCTGCCAGGGAAACGTGATGCCGGCCTGCTTTGGGGCCCTCTCTCAATCTCTCTGGCCACCTGGGAAGTCAGGCACCTGATTTTAGTTCTGGGCCATTTCACTACTTTCTTCAATAATATGCACTTCTTAGGGTAACCCCTGTTTTGTTTTTAAACTTTTAATTGTGGAATAATTTCAGATTTATAGTAAAGGCACAAAGAGAGTACAGAGAGTTCAGGTATACTCTTCCCCTGGCTCCTCCAAATGTTAACATTTCACGTAACATTTATCTGACTTCTCCTGTGCCCCTGCCTCAGAACCATGAATGGAGACTCTCCCTTCTATCACCGTAGTGTGATTATTCCATAATATTATTCCATGAAGGGAAATACAGTCAGGACATACTTCCAGACCAAATGGCTATGTTGGTGACTCTCTTAAATGGAACTTTAATCTGTTTAAAATTGGAGATAGAAGTGTAACTGAACAAAGTACGGAGGAGCTATTTAAAAATAAATAAATTGCTACTTTGCAGAGAGGTAGGAGCTTACAAAAGAACAACAAAAGGGCAGGAACCTAGACCATCTGACCAGTCATTTCCGGCTTCCTGCATATCAGTTTCCTGATGTGCAAGGTAGGGACGAATACCCCCTGCCCTGCTCACCTTGTATTTCGGTGAGAATCAAGTGAAATATATTCTGTAAAACGTGCCTTCACAGACTGTCTGTGGAATGATCATCGACTCACAAGAGCCCAGGTTTTGCTTCCTAAAAGGTACTACTTTCTCACATGACCAACAGATCTGCAGACCTGTGGTAGAAATTTTACTAAATTTCAAAATTAGTTACAAATGGCTTTCCGATTGCCTTTGGGAGTTATATGAATTGACACAAAGCACACCTTTTTAGAAATTTACTTTTACAAAATGTCTGCACTACCAAATCAATTCTCCCATAAATAATAGCACCTAATTTCAAACTCAGTTCATACTTTACATACTGCTCTCACATTTATTATTACGAGAAATACAAGAACTAACAGAGTTAAAAGGAAAAGGAAACATTAATGGGACAATAGTTGAGGACTTTAATACCCACTCTCAACAATGGATAGATCATTCAGAGAATCAATACAGAAACAGCAGATTTGAGCAGCACTATAGACCCAATGGATCTAACAGACATAGATGGAACATTCTATCCAACAATCCCAGAATACACATTCTTAAGTACACATGGAACATTTTCTAGGATAGACCATATGTTATGTCAAAAAACTATTCATAGAAAATTCAAGAAGATTGAAATCATACCAAGTATCTTCTCTGACCACAACAAAATGAAACTAGAAATGAATAACAAGAGGAAAAATGGAAAATTCAAGAACACATGGATTTAACACTCTCCTGAACAACCAATGGATCAAAGATAAATTAAAGGGGAAATAAAAAAGCTTCTTGAGATGGGATGCAGCAAAAGCATTTCTAAGGGGGAAGTTCATAACAACAAATATCCCAAACAAAACCCCAAATTCTACACCTTAAGGAATAGAAAATGAGCCCAAATAAGCAGAAGAAAGGATATATTTTGAGTTAATAACATAGGCATTATATAAAATCTTACTTTACTAGAGACAGAACTGAAGTGGCAGAACTGGGTATACAGCTCAATCCATTCATCCTTTTCCAATCAGGTTGTGAACCCATATACTGTGTTAGGTATCGGAGAGGCTCTTTTCTCAACTTGAGATCAGGAAGAGAAAAGTTAATTCCTACAGACAATGGACGCTTCAGGGTATTAGGGCTTAACTCTCTTGGGAAAGCTAGAAAGACTGCAAGATAAGGCAGGTAACAATCTAGTCCCGCCCCCACCCCCCCAACCCACCCATACTGATTAGTCCTGGCAAATTGTTCCTTGAATGTGAGAGGATGATCTGGCCTAGTCAGGGGATCTTAGAACACGGGGGCCGGCTGCTTCTCTGCCAATAAAAGGCTTTGCTGTTTTTCAGCTTCTTCACTGGCCAACAACGCGCTGCCCAGCAGATGCTCCCATAATCACAACAGCCACTGTCCCGCGGACCAGTGAAAACGCTTAGGCTTGAAAGTGTACTGGGCACAAAAGCCTGGCTAAGTAACTGACCTAGTGCCCTAAGCCTCAGGCCTGAGGAAGACGAGTTAAGACTTTAAGGAAATCACATTCCAATCAAAAGAATAAATTAAAGCTAATAAAAAAGTGATTGTGATTCATTTTTAGAGCGCAAGGGCCGAAGGGCCAGGTAAATGTTGTTGACATGCATACCATTTGGAAGCCTGTGTACAAGAATGGACTCAGTCCCGTTAAAGCTACTGGGTATAATTTCCTCTCTCACTGTGCTTACTTGATTCTTAAGTACTTTTCAATACGAAAGAAAGTGCATTCTGGACAGCTAGTGTGGTGTCAAGTGTCGCTCAGGGAGCCCCTGCATCACGATCACCTTGTGATCATCCAAAGTAGATCCTGGACTCCATTCCAAGCCACCTTAGTCGGAACAAGGAATCTGCATTGTAACGAGGTCTATATAATTATGCAATGAACTTTGAGAACCACTGTTCTAGACAAATGACCTGAAATGAGTAAAAATCTGAACACATCAAAACTGGACAAGGACAAGATAGGCCAAGGAAAAAGACTCAATGGGCTTTCAAAATGGTTTCCCTTGGTAATATCAGGGCCTTTTACTTATAAATACAGCCCAAGTCTAGGACAGACAGACATGGGTAGGAAAAGAGTGAGCTAAGTTATAGACGTAGCAACTCCATCCTCAGTCACCTCAGTGAGATCAAGGATGATTTTTTTCACATGCAGTTGGTTTTCATTATGTTAACAGATATTTCATTAAAGCCAATTTCAAAAATCACTTCGGAAGTTCTGCAACTCAAAAGTCACTTAACTGTAAACGGGTTTAAAACGACGTAAAGTACACAGCCTTGTTAAAACACATCGGAACGGTGAAAAAATCCGCACATTCCATAAGGTGTGAGGTAGCCTCACATACAAAGACACTGGCTAAGTGTCATGTGTCCACTGCTTTTGGCAAAGCCAAGTGACTTTCTCCTAGGAGGCAATAGCAAGACATTGTAATCGAACAAGACTTCTTGGACTCTTGACTCAAATAAAAAGATTCCAAAAGTCATCACCAGTGCACACTAATGTTTATATAAAACGATTTTCCAACCTCTCCGATGGTTTCACCAGGCTTTTCCTTTGTGGGTTCCAGGGGTACGGTAGTCTAGTCACTCTGGGATCTTTTCCAGGCGCTTGGCGTTTCTAATTTATTGGCATCTGGAAAGTTACTTAAATTTTAAGCTTCACTTTCTTTTCTTTGTTTTTAACAAAATGCAAACCAGTAGATGTAGAGCTGAACACTCGATGTTAGGAGAGAGAAGGCACCCAGTAAATGTTAATGCCTTACTTATCTCATGATTTTTACACAGAGAGGGAAAAATCAACTAGTATTTTATATCATTATTATGTTAATGCCAAGAACTTTTAGTGAATTAAGGGTTAAAAATCTTATCTGTATCATGAAACGGAAACAACCAGGACAAATGTATAAAAAGATGTAAGTTAGCTATGAATTCTGATGGCTAGAAATAATTTTGAAATGCAAAAGTCCTTTTATCGTTCATTTAGATGGCAAATGTGATTCTAATGATTAACATTAATAAAAATAGGAACCCAAAAGTATCATAATTACAGTTCCCCATGACACCAACAGGACTCTATAAGGAACAAGAATGACAACTTTATTTCCTTTATCATGAAGCCGTATGTTTGCTGTGACGAAGACCATTAAATTGAACTGTAATCCATTTCAAGGGCTGATACTTTCAAAATGATCTCATTAACTGGGACTGTCTGACATACAGTAAAATGTTTCCAAGAGAATTACAGTTCATCTTAGTTTATTATTCCTTCCTAAAAGCAGAGACGTTATTTTTAAACAGTTTATAGGAAAACATTTGTGCACAAAACCCACCCAGTTTTAGCACATCATAAAGGTAAAACCAACTGTCCAAGCTACTGTCCTTCGTGAGGCAAATGACTCATTCCCTGAAGTACTAAGTGCCAGGCACAAGGCACTAGCTACAGAGCCACAAGATGGAGATACTGGCCTTGCCCCTGAAGAGCTCATGGTTCTGGACCGTGAGAAGCTGTCTATAAAAATAAATGTAAGAGCAACTTGAAGAGCATAGTAGCAGGCACAATTAATCACCTTGCTTGAAAGATCTGGGCCAAACTCAATTGAAGACGAGATATTTTAGGTAGGACTTGAAAAGTGAGAATGAGAAGACATTTGAGAGGCGAAAAAATAGAAAGTTAGTGGAAAGAGGAGAGAGCATTTCAGGCAGCAGGGTAACAAGTGCCAAAGGCGTGCGGAATAGATACAAATGAACCCATGGCTGGGCCCCAGGAGAGGAAAGCCAATGGGAAGAAAGGGAAATGAGGGTGCAGACATCATGAAGCTGGACTGGGAGGTTATGGTCAGATATTGGATGGGGGCTTTGGTATGTCTGGATTTTCCCCCAAAGTCAAATTAGAGTCATTCATGTTTGTTAAAAACATCCAGCAGAGGACACATGTGAGATTTATTTTAAGGAGAGCCCTGGCCACATGTGGAGAGGAGGGAAGCAAGCCCAGAGACAAGATGACCTGTTAGGTGACCCCTGTAATGTATTCCAGGTCAGAAATGATGGCACTTGAGTTGGAGCAGCAGCAGCCAGGATGCGGAGGAGGGATGGATGTGAGCGAGATGGAGAACACACACTGGTGTCTTGCGGAGGGTGGAGGAAAAGGAGTCTGGCCTCGGCTGCTGGCTCGGGCGGTTAGTCAATAAAAATGCCACCGCAGAAGATGATCAATAGACTTTGAGGAATGGGTTTGAATGAGGAGACGCAGCTGCGCGTCCAGGGAGCAAGGGGCTGGGAAGTCTGGAAGGTGTGAACACACTGCACTGACGCTCCTGGAGGCAGCTCTTTGCTGGGATAAATACACCCACCGCCCAGGAAGGAGAGGGCTAGAAAAATAAATCTCTGAGTCATCACCTTACGGACTGTAGTTGAAGCCGTGAGGATGGATGGGGACACAGCTAACGATGAAACCCCCTCTACAACACTGGTTAAGGGGGAAGTGCAATTGTGCTACATCCACTTGATAAGACTTTCCCACAGTCATTAAACGTGACCACAGCGATGACTATGAGGCAGCATGGAAACTGCCTGATGTAAAGTAAAGAGATCCGAGTATACATACAATAACATGCACGGATCACAAAAACGTGATGCTGTGTGAAAGACACCATGGTGTATGTTTCCACTGATATGAAACTCTACAACAGACAGAACTAACCGACGGTGTCTATTGAAAAGGAGCATAAGGGGACTTTCTGAGGTGAAAGAAACATCCTTGATCAAGGTGTGGGTTATACAAGGGTATGTGTTTGTCAAAAGTGTAGAACGATAATCATTCCACTGTATGTAAATCATAGCTTAATAAAATATCAAAGTACAAACTTGTATGGATTCATATAAATAAAGAAAGAAGAATGTACAAAAATAAGAGTATGTCTGGATAGTGGAGCTATGGCCTATTTTCTTTTCACTTCAAAAGTTTAATTTTCATACATTGTGTTTACATAAAAAGAACATTTAAAGCCTCAAAGGCCCATACATGTCTATCAGTTATCCAGAAAATGGAAAGCATATTATATATTTTTTTCCGTAGGAAGCAGGCAAGAATCTCTGCAATTACGGAGTTTACTAGGTGAAGGCAATGGAAACACAAGGTGTAATAAATACATGAACGCGAAGTGTCAAGGGCTCACTGGAGTGAAGAGAGCCTCATAGTTTGTTCTAAGATGACCGAGGGGGTTTTTGAAGAGTTTTCGCAGAAGCAAATGGAAAGCCATTCCCTGAAGTGGCCATGAGTCAGACAGCAGAGGTGTGCAGGCTGTGTGGGAGGCAAGCTGGGCTCACCTGGCAGGTCAGGACACTCGTCAGGGTCACGCGTGAGAGGACAGTGGGAAGGTCAGTCAACAGAGGGCACAAGTTAGGTTCTGAAGGGCAGTCGTGCAGACTCCACTCAGGTGTCAGTGGCCCCGGGTGTGAGCTGTTCTTTATTCTCTGCAGTTCCTAGGGGTGTGGGACCCTTTCCTCAACTTTAAGGGAGAAGCTAAACAAAAATTACTCAATGGGAGAGTGACGCCAACGGCCCCGCCAGTGTTCCGGAGGGAAAAGGTGATGTTTATGTGACGGTGAAAGTGAGTTCCCTGTGAGGGCCCAGGCACTAGGACAGCTGCTTCATCCATACACTCCCATTTCATTCAAGCTCCCCAGCAACCCAGCAGAATGCCTAGTAACTTCACACGACCAGTGAGAAAACTGGACTCGAAGACAGTAGGTAACTTTTAATGAGACATGGATGGACAAAAACCAGGCTGTGACCCCACACCCCGAACACCTCACTGCATCAGGCAGGGCTCCATCACATCTCGCTTGCATTTGAGTGTGAAGAGGAAGAACAGCCTGTCTTGAGGAACAGCTAGTAACATTATGCCTCGTTCATATTCCTTTCTGCAGGATAGTCTACGATCTCACAAAACAGCAAGCGTGGTTCATTACTACACAGCTGGGAACTGCACACATGTTAATACCTACTACCTATTTAACAGCAGTTCACATCTGGTGCTGGATGCCTTACCAGGTCCTCAGGACCACTCGGAGGCAGACAAGGAGGACAGCCTTTTACAGGGAGAGCGCTGTGACTTGCCCCAGGCCTCCCCGCTACCGAAGACTGGAACCTGGACAGTATGACAACCGTCTAACCACTGTGCACTTCTGCCTCACTGAGTTTTAAACTTTGTCATGTGAACCTGTTTTTGTCTCAGTTCATGCTACCACCCAGTCAACCTGGCAGCTTCGAGAGCATTCTTCCTGGGCCGTTTCATCAGAAGAACAATTCAAAGGCTTCTATTCCGTCCCCTCACAAAATCAAAACGCTTCCCCAAACGCTTTACATTGTTACTTGAGCAAAGCCACCCGGTTCGGTAGCAGCAGTGACATTCTCTGAGGCTAGCTAGCCTCGGGTGACCGAGTGATTGGGACGGGCCAACCACTGCATCCTGACACTGTGATAGCAGCGGTAAAGGACACCAGAGCACACCCTCCTTATCACGGACGGAAAGCTGAGAGTGGGCACCAACGGTGATAGCTATTTCCTGTCGGGCTCTGTGACGAACTGGAGGTGCTGAGTACCCAGGTCCCAATGCAAATCGCTTAATTGTGCGATCCACCGAGAGGTAAAAAGAGGCTGCCCCATTCAGGCAGAGTGAATGAGAGCAGTGTTCCGTTGGCGTTCCTGCCTCGTCTCGGGGAAGAGCTGAAACGTGACCCAGCAGGCGGGTTCACCTCCATCCCTTCTGAGTTAGTGTGAACTCTGAACCCCACACAAAAGGCCTCTTGCCCGATCGCCTAACTCTGTATTCATTAAATTACTAGAGGCACAGAGAAAAGCAAATGAAGTTGGGCATCTGGGTAAATCAAAAGGGCAGAAGTCCAGGTAAGTAACAGGGCAGAGAGCCTGAAGTCTCTGAGAGACGTTTCTCAGCTGCGCTTTTCTTGAATGGTGTCCCTAGGACTCTCAAGTTGTCGGGGTCCTGAAGTTCCACCTGCCTTAAAATTACTTTCCCATAGAGTTCCTCATTTCCATCACCCAAAATATGGTTAGGAGAAAAGGGTGCCCTGGCTAGCTGGGTATTAAGAATCCAGAGGGTTCGCCAGGAGTTTGGCGTTGGCCCGCATTGAGGGGTGAAAGGAGAGGAAATGCAGAGAGAAGTCTTGACCTCACACTTAAGGTTGTTTGCTCTTTGCCCTGGGGAAAAGGGTGTTTGAGTTCGGCACATTATACTGGTAGTGCCTAAACTCTGGTGTTATCCCAAGAAAAGTGAGCAGTTTCTCCTAGAGCTAGATGGACACAATTTGTATCTCTGGCTATTATTGCCTTTGCATTATTTATACACATACCTACACACCGTTTACATGGATATGCAGAAAACTGCAAACCTCCAGGAATTTAGGCTTTCAATGAACAACTCCAGACCTGGCTAAAGAAAAAAAATATATATATACAGCACACAAGGGACCCCAAGGCAGTCAGTTCACTCCAACACAGCAGCTGAGGCAGGGAAGGCAGTCTTGTCCCGGCTGCAGGAAGCCTGAGGACTCTTCCAGGAGAGTCAAGAACTAAAGCAGAGGCCAGCCGGGCACAGAACCGGGCGGCACCTTCTCCAGATGCCAGAGGCCCACGATTGCTTATGGCACTGGGTCCAGATTCACCACCAACCCCGTTCAAATAGTAAGACTAGCCCAGAAACACGCCTCCTTCAGAGAGGCCACCCCGATATGCAGCATCCTTCTAACGACACTCACGTCTCCCACCCTACCCCCAAAAAGTGTGATGCAATGACAGTTAGCAGAGCAGGAATTTTCTCATGCCTCTTCAATATGAAAAGTGGTTCAGAAAAAACCAATACGATGGAATCCTTTCACAGGAACCCACACAATTACAAAAATCATCCTGTCCCTCTCTTCAGGAGAAGAAATGTTTTGCTCATCAGAAGCTCTGCTAGGCTTTGTCAGATCAGTGCCAGGAATTCTGTGAACTTGACATCAAGCTGCCAAGATGCAAAGGAAACGCTGGGAGTGAGTGTTTGCACAGATACACCCGCATGAGACAGCGTGTCTCTCTAGCCACCATGCAGACAGGCAAAGCCAACTGTCCGATTTGCCCCATGCCCCGGAAAACTTAGGAAAAAAAAAAGCTCTTACCCAGCTCTCCCCGGAGGTTAACAAGTTCTTGAGATAGGGCTTTGTGTTGCTTCAGCGCTTCCTCCCGCTGCGGAAAACAAACATCAGGTTACTAATGTTTTCAAGAGGGTCCCTTTCGGGGAGGCGCACATGTGTTATCAGCAGAAAACCGAGACTCAGAATCGAGCAACCCAGATACGAATCATTTAGGCGAACAGTTTGTGTTGTTGAAAAACACAGATGTCCCTCCGTTGTTAAGGAAATTCGTGTTTCAACAATCAGTAGTTTCTCGGGTCCCCGTGAAACTTTTATCTGAAGCACCGAAAAATATTTACTTTGAGGCACGCTTCCTTGCTGATCTGCAGCACCTTTCAGCTAATGCATACTGTACTGAAGACGTAATGCAGTCTCCTCCTCCAAGGGCAGTAAGGACCTCATCAGCCTAAGATAAATATTTAATGTTCTCAGCATATGCACTTGGTTGCACTTTGTCCTACATTTGCAAATTCTGAAAGAAAGGTGTGCTACAATCCTTTCCTTCTAAAAGGAAGACACGAAGTTTGTTACGAAGCTATGGCAAAATAAATAATAATCCTTTAAAGACAAAGTTAAATTGATTTGGCTCAGCCACACATTATTTTCTAAAGAGTATAATATCCTCAATCAGCTAGAATTCTAAGTAACTGCTAAGAGAAATGAATCAAAGACCACCAGGCAGCTATTGCAGTACTAACAAAGCAATTATCAATCTTGAAAGAAAAAAAGAACAATGTCCCAGTGACCAGCAACTCACAGCAATCACACACTTACAGCAAGGCAGCAGTTAGATACCGTTTCCTGCCAGGCAGAGTCCCTAGCCTGGGGTGTAAGGAAGGAAAAGGCAGAAGTCAGAGCTCTCTGGAAGGGCCCCCCTCGGATCAGCCAAGCGGAGCTCCGGCAGCACCTTGATCACAATGTTGCAGAGATCCCGGCCCTCCCAGGCAAGAGTCACTTGTCATTTAAAGCATTGCCCCCTAATTCCAGACCGCCTCCGCCTTAGCCCCTGACCTTCTTCCAGAAAAGCACTAGAAACAAATACTAATTACCCTTGTCGCCGCACATGGAGAATAGAGGCACATTTTCCCGCTGGAGCAGCCCATTTTCCAGCTTCTGTCTCCAACTTCCCCCTCCCCCTGCACTGGCCAAGAAGCGCACAGGTGGCCACGCCACCCTCTCGTCAGTCTGTCTACATTGACAGCTCTACCGGGAGGAGCGCAATTGGTCCCAGGTTAGCCTTACTTCACGTCCTGCAGGTTAGTGTCTGCCTCGGCCGTCTCTCCCGCACAGAAGCTGATGCTGCAGCCTGCGCCTTTGGCACAGCAGCCAGCGATCACTTAAAGCCACAGCCCTTCTTTTATGAAAAACGAGAGCCAGGCATTAGCCTGATCGATCGCCACTTACTTAAATATCAGCTGCTACAGTGGAAAGGAAAACTGACCTTCTCTGCGTGGGTAATGGAGTTATTTTTAGATTGGTGAGCCTTTTTTATTCCCCTCTCTAATTGAAGTCATTAGATTATCACGCTTCCTCATAGAAAAGGGAAACACGGTCTCCAACACCTGTCTAGGGAATGAGCTCACGAACTAGGTGTATAACAATGCAAGTGTGTGTGTCGTGACTTGTAATTTGAAATGGCATAAAACAAATGGTGTTTTCCACAAAATTTAATTCAGATCCTTAGAACACAGTCCACTGGTATTTTAAGAAAAAGTGTGAAGTTCTGATTTTAGACTTGAAGATTAGATATATTTGATAACTTTTTACTTTGTCATAGTGTCTCACTGAAGAGCTAAGGAAGTCAATGCTACGCTTGCACTATCATATGCACATTTAACAGTGACTGAGACGTTGAGACATTTTTCATCTTAATGATATTCTAAATGCTTGATTTTTAAAGCACACAACTAAGTTGTTCTGAAATCACAGATCAGTTAGTCTGTGTTTTAAAAAAGAACAAGTAATGGGTTTCCTAATGTAGAAATCAAAGTTTGAGGAACATCAACCTGGGTAAAATTAGAAATAAGTTGAAAAATACATATACTATATACTTTTCTTAATCTCAAAAATTTAAGCCCTAATTTTGCTTGCTTAGTAACCTAGTTCAGGATAAGTATCAGCAAGTTTTGTCACTCCAGCTACAAGGAAATCAGAAGACGGCTTTACTAGATACTCACAAGCACATTTAGTGACCTGGCTTACAATTCACTTTTTCCAGTGGTAACTAAATGGCTAATAAAACAGAAAAGCTGGCAAGAAGTCCTATCACTTTTCAGATTTCCATAAAAAATTAAGTTGGTATATAATTTCCAAAAGTCATTTGGTGAAAACTATTCCATCCTGTCACAGATACATACCAGGTGATCTTTTTGCTTATTAAAGGGATTTGGGGGACAAGGAATTTCAGGGCCATGTGGACGTTTCTCCCAACTCTACAACGCTCAGCCTTCCTGCCCGCAGTGCCCAGAAGTCATGGATATCTTCCAATCTCTGTCAGTCCCGGGAACAGGAACAGGAAAACCGTGAGGTCATCGTTGCCTGGGCTTTGTCTAAATGGGTGTGCCAAAGCCAGCGTTTCCTTCCCGACATGTCTTGAATTGCTCTGTCCTGTCAGTGCTACCTCCACCCTAGTCCTGATCCTCGCCAACCCATTCCTGGCCCGATGGAAGCATCCCTCCACCCCACCTTGCAGAGGGCCGCTAGACCATCCCATACCCCTCATACAGATCAATACCCTCGCTTACGAAAAGTCTTCCATTGAATGCATAAAAAAACAAACAGCACCCTGAGTCCATGAACCTCAGTCACGCAACTGCTGTTCAGACTCCTGACTCCTGTCCAAGTCACGCTCGCCACGCATGTCCCGCCCGCACATTCTAGAATGCCTGGTCTGCTTCCCCTGACCCGCTGTATTAACCTTCAGGGAATGCTGAGTGTCAATCACAGCACGCCATCCCCCTCCCCAAATGCCAACACAGGACATCTCTCATTCTGAGTTGGTTGGAGAATTATTGCCCATGACGGATTCACCAAGCGCCGTTCCAGATGCTGGGGAAAATATGAGAGCAATTTAAGGAATGGTCCCTGCCTTCAAGAAGCTTGGCAACCACGTAGAACTAGAATGTCCGAGCCCAATTCTTTCATCACATTTCAAAGAAGATGACCTCATCTGAGGGGAAGCAGGATAGGATACTGGAAAAACCAAGGGCTTTAAATATGATCCTATGTGCTATTCTGACCACAGTGCACAACAGGTACGTACTGCTAGTCCCACCCAACTCTCCCCGGTAGCTTGCCCTTTAAGATACTTACCCTTAACTAGCAGATGATAAAATGTGTTTGGTCACTTAGATACTGACTGCCTATTTCTTTTTATTCAGCTGTTCCCATATCAGTGTTTCTGATAATAAACTCCTTTGAGTCCAGATAACAAGTTTATTAATTCTCTTTGTTGTGGACCACGCAGAATGTCACACAATATGAAGAAAGAGGGAGGTGGGAACTCTAGGTAGAAAAATGCTTTTATACTCATACATTAAATACATGAAGTGCTCCGAGAAAAAAATGAATTCACCATAATTTAATTAGGACTCCCTGGGACACAAGCACTTAGTCTCTGGCTGGCGTCCCATCGGCGGGCCTGAATTTGCTGGCTGTTGACAGTGAGCAGCGCAGGGGTTGGCAGCAAAGAGCCATGTCAGACGGCTAAGACGTGGGCAGCTCTGACCGCCCCACTGCCCACGCAAACAACTGTGTCCACCTTTATTTTTCGTTCTGAGACTATTTTACTTACAGTAGACGGCCAGTGTCATTCAAAACCCACCTTTGTCTAGGTGCTACTTTAGGTTATACAGGAGTCCCTCTCTGTATCGCAGTTCACTTATCGTGGCCTCACTGTATCGTGGGATCTTTAAAAATAATATTTTTAATTATTTATTGTGGATTTTCCACTATATCGCGGGATTTTGCAGTCTGTATACGTATGTTGTTAAAGTTACATAGGTTTTAAGAGTGTAGAAATAAGTAGTGTTTATAAAAGTGTGGGAAAGGTTAATAAGGGAGTGGGAAAGGTTGACAAGGGACTGGGGATGGTTTATAAGTGTGTGGGAAGGGTTTATAAAGCCTTAAAATATATATAAATACTAAAATAAATGTAAGGTTCCTACTTTGCAGATTTTCACCTATCGTGGGGGGGGGGTGGTCTAGAACGTCATACCCGCAGTAAGTGAGGGATCACTGTATTCCTCTTGCAAAAGAGAATTGGAGGCACACTGGATAAGCAATCAGAGGTTTGCGGGGGGTGACCTCGATCCTTCGCAGGCTTACCTAGGGTCCCATCCATAGACCCTCTGACGAAGAAACTGAAATTACTACCAACACTGTCCTTCACTGTGGAGGTCTGTACAGAATGCTGTACAACTATGCAAGGAAAAAGCAAGAATCAGAACTACAACCATACTGTGTTCTTTGAGAAACAGGAAGTGTGGTATTAGTTTCCAGGTTCATGAGACATTTATTAGAACTTCTGGCACGTAATGAATTCTGTCTGCCACTAAAGTGGGGAAATTGTAGTTATTAAATAGATTTGCAACAAAAGGATAAGTTAATGTTCCAGTATTCCATATAATCAACTACACTTATCCATAATTAAAAGTTCCAAAACCATTTAGACAAAGTTAGCAATAACAAGATATATATGTATATACAGATCAATCTAGAACTACAAAATCTGTATCAAGCAATCAATCACTTCTGTAATGGACAGTTAAGAGAAAATGTTTTGAGGAAATTGCTTAACTTTTGCCCTGGTTATGTCTTTTCTTTCCAGCTGTTTTATTAACAGCGCCCTGTACACGTAAGGCAATGAGTAAATATTTGCTGACTGATTATAAAGAGCTGGCAAAGAACATTTACATAAAGACTTTATATGTTCAACTCACACCTGGGTTCCATCCATTCTTCTCACCCATTTGTTCATTCAGGTATTCACTGTGTGTCTATTATGTTTAAGGCCCAGCCACAGCTGCTGGGGGGTGGGGGTCCCAATAAAGCAGTGAACCCGGATCCCGCTCTCAGTGAGCTTCCCGTCTTAAAAAACAAAAACAAGTGCTAACTGGTTACCTATAATATAAGGTAGAAAGTGATGGAAATGTTAAGTGCACCTGAAATCCAGACAGTAGACAGAACCTAGACCTGGAAGGATGAGAAAAGTCTTCATAAAGGAGGGAGTTTGGAGATGAACTTCTGAAAATTCAGTGGAGTAGCAGTACACAGGCTTTAGGACCTAAATTTGGTATAAGATGAAATTCGCATACTGTAAAAAGTACCCCTAAAACTCATTAGGAATTAGCCCTGCTGTGACTGATGGCATCTCTCAGTATGCCCCGCCCTGTGAGGTTTTGCCCTTAGCAGGTGAACTATTCCTTCTCCAGCTGAGCACCTGATAAAGTGTCTCTGGCTTGTGTGTAGGGACCAGGTCACATGGGAAGCGAGGATCTTTAAACACTAGGATCACACAGAGTGTGCAAGGTTCACGCCCACAAAGTGTTTGAGGACTGAGAATGCAGCTGGAGGAGGGGCTGGCTCCTGTCCTTCATCTCACACCCACTCCTGGGCCTCCGCTCCCTGAGGGGTGCAGAAGGCAGAACTGCCTGCTCTAGCTCATCTGCATTTGTAACTTTGGCTGTCTGTCCGCTGGCTCAGCCAAAGAGAAAGCAAATTAAAGCAGTTTGTGCGGGGATGCTACTATAAGAAAGATCTGAACAAGTCTGTGTTAGTGGGAAAGACAGCAGCCATCCAGAAATGGTATTTGAACAAAGCACAAGAAAGCACACAAAGTTCAGAGGGGATTGTGAGTTCACAGTGTGCTCAAGCTGGGTTCAAGTCCCGTGTCTTCTCTTACGAGCTATCTGATAGCCAAGTTTCTTAACAGCTCTGTCCCTCAGTTTTATTTGTAAATTCCGACTTACGATTTTGGAGAGGACTTCATGAGTAAGAATGTCTGGTACTGAGTAAATGTTCCATAAACGTTAAATCCCTCTCGCTTCTCCTCTCCTTCCCTAACTGTACAGCTGGGACACCATGCAGTGAGGGTACAGTTTAAAAGGGCAGTTGGTGACAAACTAGTCTCATAGCCCCAGTGATGTACTAGTTATTCAAAAGAAACATGATGTGAGCCATGAATATAATTTTAACTTCCTAGTAGCCATATTTTTTAAAAAACTTAAAAGCCTAATTTTAATAATATATTTTATTTAACCCAGCATATCCAAAATATTTTCATTTCAACTTAGCATCAAGAAAAAATTGTTCATGAGATAGTTTACATTCTTTTTTTTTTTTCATTCTAAATCTTCAGAATCCATGTGTATTTTATATTTACTGCATATCTCGATTCAGCCTGTCTGCACTTCAGGTGGTCAAGAGCTCCACAGGGCTGGTGGCTGCCACAGGGGACAGATCAGTGGCAGACAACGAAAACCACGCAAGGCTGAGTCCAGAGAGCGGCCCTCTTTGGAGACGTGAACCCATTAGCAGTGGTTGGGATGGCTTAGCGCGGACAGTGCAAGCCTGCAGACCGGTTACAGAGCTGTCATTGCAATCCGGTGTCTGAACAAGGCTGACATCGGTAGGAAAAGAAAAGAAGGGATGAACAGGAGGAACCCTGTGGTCATGAAGCTGGATGTAATAAAATAAATAATGGGTTTATAACGAAAAATGTACAGAGCAGCCATCCCTAGATTCCCCGCAGCCTGTGGTTTTGGGGGTGGGGGAAGGGGCTGGCGCAGCTTTTGGGGTACGTTGTATATCTGTGGCTGGTAGCTAGTTTCTTAGTTACGCAGATAGTTATGGCCCCAGCCTGGCTCCAGCGAGACGGGAGGAACTTTGACCACAGAGTGGTGGCGGAGAGGTCACGGGGCCTGCGCAGGGTTCCTGCAGGTGGTCACAACTGGTCACCAGACCCACAGCGTCACAGGCCACAGTTAGCATTTAAACGAAAGCGGCAGCCATTTGGTGTGCTAGGCCACGCAGTTTGAAAGACTGCAGAGGGACCCCACCAGTTGGCCATGAAGTCTGATGGGAGGAAGGGCTCCCGTCCGCGATGAGAAGAAGCACGAGGGAAGAAGCATGTTAGAGGAGCATCACGATGGAGCAGCAGGTAGTAGCAGCTGCGGGAGAAGCCGCTGTGCATTCTGTAGTCAGGATTCGGCCATGTGGCCTGGGCTAGGAAGAAGGCAGGCCCGCTGTGCTTTGATAGTGCCCGCTCCAGCTGACTGTGAAGCCACCAAGGACTCCACCTGGCAGACTCAGACTAGACTCTTGGAACTCGGGACATGCAGAGAGGACACTCTCTTAGGACTTGTGTCTTTCCTGGACTTCACCATGAGCCAGTGCAACATGGCACATGCTTTTCTGACTATTATACGGAGGCTGATGACATCGTACCCTCAGATCCTGATGGAGAGAGCTCATAGACAAGGGATGGGGAGCTACTGGGTTTGGTTTACAGCCTTTTGGGGAGCAAGGGACGTGCTGGGTCTCATGGGAGAACAGGGTTCTGAGCTGAAGTGCTCCCAGCGCCCCCCTCCCCAAGGCTGGAATACTGTACATAAAGATCTGTTTTTCTCAGCACTGATTGTTGGGTCTTACACCAAGGGGCCATGTAAATAAGCCCCCCTTTGCTTGGTAACAAAAAGGCAAACTAATTTTCCCTAAACTAGGTATTATGTGGTTTCCATTTTAGCTCACTTGGTTACGTAAACTCTAGAATTCCTTCCTTACATCTTAAAGAAAAACAAAAATACTGTTTACTACTATAGTTTAAAAAGTAGGTAGACATCTCCACTCCACCTCCCTCTCAAAAAAATATGTTTGGACAAAGCTGTAAAATGTTCATCAAATATTGATTTAAACTGTCTACTAGCTCGGGAGCTTGTCAAAGGCACAAACCACGTCTCATTCACCTCTGTCTCCCCTGCCCTCCACAGGCAACCACATCACAGAAGCCTCTGTAGGAAATAAAGATAGGTTTGTTGGACTGAATGACAGTACAGAACAAGCAAATTGAAGTGTTTTCTTCTTGAGATGTCATACATACTGATCTTTAAAGAGCTCGAGTTATATTCTCACCACAGTGTTTCCCCTGAGTGTGCCAGAAGCACATGTTCCTCCAAACTTGGTTTTTTCTCAGTGGATTTTAACTAGTTCCTGACTTGACGTCCTTGTAGCATTTCAGGGAAGAGTAAGCAAGCAGAGGAAATCTGTTTTACATCTGTTGTACCACTAACTACTTTAGAAACGAATAGAAATTCTTTTGAGTTCCCAAACCAATACTGAGAGTTACCTCGAAAGTGTTCTTTGACCTATAAATATATAATTAACCTCATTTTTCAAAGAATTAAACTAACTGTGATAGAGAAAGCCACACAGAGTTAAACAAAAAACTAGGTGAAAAAATGGTAATGCTCATATAGGCTGGAGGCACACAGAGGTATAACAGGCAAACATCTTTTAACTGTCGTTGGTCTAAGAGACTCTATCTAGAGAAGAAAAAGAAGTACCTGTTAGAAATGTTTTCATCTCAAGCTTGTAGAGAGTCACTCAGCTATCAAGCGAGTTGGCAAAAGCATAACTGGACGAATTACATCTGATGTCACCAATCACCCACATGAAGATATTCACGAAACTAACCATGAGCCCAGCACCCCCTCCCCTGCCCGCCGCCCCCGCCCCAAATCTCAGTGAAAAAGATTGCTTGGGGGTATATACACATCCTTACCTCCGACAGTAGGTACTGAATCACAATTGTCAGTGCTTCAAACTTGGCATTTCCGCAGGAAACCAGTTGCTTAAGGTGCAGGATGAATCCACTCTGGTTTTCACATTTGGTTTTATACTGGGCCAACTCAAGTGCCTTCTCAGAGGACAGCACATCTGGAGACGTCTGCGTCTGGATACATAAACTTCTGGGAGCCTTTTGTCTGCTGTTTTCAACTGCAAAAGGAATTAATAATAGGTGGTAAAATATATGATTTTGATTTTTATAATAATCACCACATGCATGCAAATACAACTAGATAAGCCACAGAAATGCATTTAAGTTATGTGTACATAAGGAAAGCATATGAATGAGAACTGGAAGGAATCAGATATCTAGATGTTTGAAATTCATAAACACAGACAATGGCTTTAGTTCTGACCTTAAAAGACTTCTATGGGGCAGAAAATTATCTCCATAAAGCAAATTTAGCAATTGAGGGAATTGGGTACAAACTAATGTTGATTTCAGTTTCTAATCTTCTAGGTGAATTGGTACAGAAACCTGGCGGTCACGATTCCTTTAACTCTATATTCTGGTCACACATGCTGACATAAAAAGAACCCACAAATTATTGGACTTTAAATACCTTTCCCCCCTCCCATATTTTTTATGGACTTCTCATCCTTTTCCTGCTGTCGGCCTGGTCATTACAAAGATTTATAGCGCAGACACGTCATTCCCTAACTCTAATAAATCATCATGTACATTGAAAATCTGCTCACATTTTGTCCCTCATCTTTAAGCTCATTGTTAAGAGCCCTATACTCTTGACTTACTGTTCCATTTTCTACCAAACACAGGCTTGGCTGGTTCTTTTCCTTTCAAGTAGAATAATGACTTAAATGTTGTTTAAAAGCACATGCTAATAACTCAAAGCCACTGGAGATGCGGGGCCAAATTAATTAGTCACTTTCCCTGCCACGGAGCCCTGGGAATTACTCTCCTTTATTTTAAATGAGAAACTGTTCCGTTTGGAGCCATTCCAATGTCTCAGTCAGTCCCTTTAAATATCAAACAGAATTGGAAAAACAGGAAACAAGCTGCTTAGCTTCTTGAAATAAACAGGCCAAAAAATCAAAACAAATCTAAATCTGAAAAATAAAAAGCTACAAGAAACTAAAAAAAAAAACAACCCACATCTCCTTGTTCTAACAGGCATTCTCTATGGAATCCCATTCTGTGGTAACAAACCAACCTAAGACAATCTTATGAACAGTAATTGCTTTCTCCGATTTTTTTCAGGGGAAGGAAAATCAGTTATTTCTTGAAGGAAAATACACAAAGAAACCTCAATATTCGTATTCCAAGAACCAGTGGCAACATATGCTCAATATATTTTTTAAGTTAAAAACAGAAAAAAAGGCTTTCATTTTCTACAGTTGCTTTCCGTGGTCAACTCATATTGGTATTAATACTTGATAATCCTCAGTTCTAAAATGACTGAACTATCTATTGTGTTTTAAAATTACTTAAAAGAGGGGGAAAGTGTTTACTTATTATTCTTTATTAGTAATCGCTAACAGCTGTCTGTCCATAATTGCCAATTTCCCAGAAGATGGAGAAAGTAACTAACAATCATAATATTAAAGTCCTGAAGGAAGAACAACTTGGTCAAGTCACTAGTTTAATGAAAAATAATCTAAATATTTCACAACATGTCAAAAACATACGAGCTTAATATTCCTTTACTTTGTCATCTCCTAAAATGTTTAAGAAATTATATTTTTCCTATACATATAATAATAACTATCCTCCCAGTCACCCTTGACAGGGAAGGGGACATTCAAGGATGGGAAGGGCTTTGCCCAGGTGTGGAGTATGCATGGGACAGATTCAAAGTCAGCACCTAGGCCACTGAAGCCAAGTCTCTACTGTTACCATGCATTTTTTAAAGTGAGATGGGGTGAAAAGGTCATATATTTCATAACTAAAACTAAGCAAGTACGCAATAATCTTGATAAAATGTTACTTCAATACATTCAAGCCCATTAGCTGAGAACTCTTCATTTCAATAAACCTACATAAAAACATCTGTTTTGTACAGTGTTTTAAATATTTTATACAAACAGAAGAGCAATAAACATTTTTAACTTTTTGACCATCGAGAATTTACTGTAATATATGTAGATATAAGTTCATTCTTCTGATTGATTATCATTGCTGTATGTCCTACCAATAGTTATTGAAATATTCATTTATTTATTGATACAGAGCTCTGAGTTAATCATTTCTTGAATCCTTAACAATATTTGATTTTCTTTCTAGAATTTATATACTAAACAATTTTATAATTTAACACAATATCATAGTTTTAAAGCTGTTATAATTATTTACATATTCTGAGTGGTAAATCTTGTATATTAATATTTTTGGAGAAAACATTCTATAATATTTGTATCTACTTAGTCTTTCAGATGAACTTTAATATTCAGTAGTAAGGTCCAATAAGTTATTTCATAAGAAAATACATTGAATTGAATGCAAATTAACATATCAAACACTGTTTCTCACACTCAGGTTCAGAACACAGGTACTACCTTTCCAGCACCACATTTTCTATTTTCTTTCAAATCACCTCTTATACCAAAGTCAGGCCATAATTAAGTATTTATGTTTGGCTCCTCTGTGAACTGATTTTTTTTTTCACTGTATTACCAAGATTTTTAAAAATTTAACTTACAACCCCACTGAAAGTATTTGCTAGTAATATTGTCTAGCTCAATTCCTTGTTTCTCAGTGGCTATGAAGTATATTTTAAAATAACATATTTACATCATGTTGTGAATCTGTCAATATATTTTTTAAGTGTTTAAAAACTGATTGGATTTGCAGACCCCTTATTAGGCCACTGAATCCATCAAGATTTTTTACTGATTTTAATCCAATAAACATTGTTCAAGGCTTTTCGTATGCCGCAGTGGCTTCAAATTCCTGAGACAAGCTCTAGACTTTTTTAGGTGTGTCAGTGTGACCGTGTAAGCTGTTCCCTGGCTAGCTGCTGAGGATTCCGGTGACTTATGTCCTCAGGGGAGACCAGCATCTTACACTTCCCTTATTATATTTTGGTTGCTTTAGCCTTGGGTAACGAAAGGGCGTCTTGCTTAGAGAAGTCCTATTTCCATATTTTGAAATTGTTAAATATGTCAGGGCATGTATATTCTTTGAAAGTTTAGACAGTTTGGGGGGACCCCAAACTGTATTAAGAACGCTACTAAGATGACTCAAGAATGAACTTGAGTCATTTTTGCTAAGGTACACCCTGGAAATCTTCAACCACCCAAGTGCGACTGTGTTTCAGTCACGCAAGTGTCCCGGTTCTCAGTGGTTTTTCCACTCGTGCTTCGCCTGGCTGCTGGTTCAACTGCAGATGCGGTTAAGTGTCGGGGTGTAGACCCCGGCTAACCAGAGAAGCAGGGGAGGGAAAGCCAAGCTGTCCGTATGCCAGCCTCTTTTTCTCTCGGGCTCTCTGTGCAGCCTGAGAACCGGAATTTCAAGAGTGGGGGAAGCCCACTCAGCATCTGCCCCTGAGCATCTAGCCACGGGAACGCAGACACTATGCCTGGAACACAAACACTGCTCTGCCTCAGGAGGGGATCAGAACGGTCAGATCCGTACGCCGTGACGCACTGTTAAATGTTACCCGAGAATCTCATCCAAACATTTAAAACCATTCTGGTCACGTCTTTCTGCATCATTTCATTTACTAAGTTAATGTCTGAAAACAGAAAGGCTTTGTGAGAAGCCTTCTCTAACACACCCTAGCACAAACTATAATATTAAATTCATAGCTGGGAAGCCAGAATTCATCCTATTATGACTACGACATGGGAGTAAAATGACATCTGTTTACAAAGAAAAGATCAGAGAAACACGTGAATGTCCCTACAGGGCGCATTGTTTAAATAAATTCCAGTGGATTTCTATAGTGGAAGACCAAAGCGGTAACACAGAACTAAGAAGCTCTCTGTGGTAAGTGGGTAAAAAAGCACACTAGAGAACAATGTAGATGGTGTGCCCCATTGTACAAAAATGGGAATATAAGGCCATGGTTTCTTTTTTGCTTATAAATATGTAACAAAATTATTACATAATACATATAAAAGTACCAACAATGTTTAATTTTCCAGAGAAGGAAACAAGAACCAGACAGATATAAAGTATTCTGATGCATTTTTTATGTTTATTTTTTAACCATGGGGTAAATATTACCTATTTAAAATGGAAAAGTAATATTTTTTAAAGGTTGTTAAAATGAACTCTGAGCACTTAAAATCTTTACTTAACACGTAGCCATCGAGAAAACATAGTCAATCCGCGCTTGTTCCTTGCAGAATCTAGACAGAAATCTAAATAACATGGGTTTTGCTGTATGTGAATCCTCAGAACAGATTTACACTTAAGGAGAAAAGAAAACATTGACGTTATTCTTCTCAGAGTACCTGTCTTCAAATGTTAACAAAAGAGCCAATAAGCTAAGAGACTGCGCTCTACCTACAGCTGGAACAGCCAGTTGTGACCTCAATCTTCCACTCCATATACTGTGCTCCCTAAGGACAAAACTGCACCACGTGGTAGCAGATGACCCAATTTGAGCATCCTTCCCACCATCCTCTCGCCTGGCTCAACCGAAGAGCAGAGATGATGCAAAAGTCTCCAGCGATGCTCAAAGCCCCAGTGCTCAAAAACAGGGTATTTCGTAATCCTAAAACACAACAGTTTCCCTTAAATCCTACAGGACTTCTTATTGACACAATGCGAACCAAACTTTGCCTTTACATTCCATTTATTAACATACTACCACTTTGATAACGCAGCTGTATTTAAAAACATAGTTTATTTTTTATACCTTATTAACAGGGTATCTTCTGATTTCAAAGAATCAATTTAATCAGAAGCCTTTAAGTTAAATGTTAACTTCTACATAGATTCACATGTTGCTCAACAAGGAAATTACCACTACCGTGTCTGACCTGACCTTCCAGGACTCATTTCA
Source organism: Furipterus horrens (assembly GCF_987537825.1). Lineage (NCBI taxonomy): Eukaryota > Metazoa > Chordata > Mammalia > Chiroptera > Furipteridae > Furipterus > Furipterus horrens. The sequence continues at coordinate 88,309,260 of NW_028327182.1, forward strand.
ATGAAACTGAAACCTCCTTCAGGAAAGCAGAAGTCCTGAATCAAAGACATTTGCTTACTTGGAAAACAGCGGGATAACACTGTTTGCTATCTTTATTCTTTCTACTCAGAAACCTCAATTTAATAAAATTTAAAACTAGCCTGATGAACTTACTAATTATCAGCTTCTTAACGTAGCAGATAATGAGAAATGGATTTTTTCAGGCTCAAGTCACTCAGGCATATAGATCCCAACTCAAGGCTTATTGTCATTTTTGAGAGACATGGACTAACTGTCATCACATACTAGTTGCTGAGGACACAGCCATCCTAAGGCCAGGCAAGCCATTTACTGAAATCTCCTGGGTTTCTCCATATTAAAATCGAGTTAGAGACAAGACCTGCCAGGAGAATGCTTTGGCTTTTATGAAATACAAAATGACACTAGGCAGCAACGTTGCGTAGGATTTTGTATACTCATTGTTGACCTATTCATTCACTCACCAAATATTCATCACAAATTGACCGTGAGGGCTTTGCTGTGGGCGGGTGGACCTGCCCTGGTGTCCTGGGGACCAAGGGAGGCGTGTAAGAGGTCAGTGGTATCCAGGGATGCATGAAGACACCGAGGGTCTCTGCTGAACTGTTTTTCCCTCGTACTAATCTCTTCCTGTTCCACTCTTGCATGCCCACCTGTGTGAATGCAGGCGGATATCTGCACTTTCTACTGCATAGTGCACTGAAAACTAATGCTGTGGGTTAATACAACGTAGGTAATGAGCTAAAGGACTGGTGCGGGCTCTCTAAATTTCCACCTGCACCCTAAAGAGAAAACCGATTCCCTTCTTTCTGCCTTAATCTGAACCCATAGGTCTCAAGGCCTTTGTAGAAACATCTAGTTTTTACGCAAGTTCTTTCAGTCACTGGTTCCCCGGCATTACATGATGGGTGTCTATCCTGGGACAGTCCATGAAGACACAGCATTGAAATGCACTCTGTTGAGAAATCTGCATTCTGATACGAGGGAGCATCCAGTTAAGACATGATCACCCAAATGACTCCTGGCCGTCAAGGACCTACTGGATGTCTTCCTTAACCAACTGGGCCTTGCTTTTAAGGAACTTCTCTGTAGCAGAGACAGAAATGTGTCATCCACAATGGCAGTAAGATCTGATAAGTAGATAACAGAATTACATGCACAGTGTGGTGAGAGTTCAGGTGGCGAAATGCCTAGACCTGGGGTCATCAAGAAAGGATTTTACGGACACAGACAGACAGCTGCACACTTGGCAGACAGATAAGCCGAAAAGGCCGGCAGAGGTGAAGGCACAGAGTGGTACAGAGAGGGAGCTCTGCAGGGTGAGGTCAGGAGGGGGCCCCGCGTGGGTCAGTGGCAGTAAGAACAGGCAGCACAGCACGAATGTGTTGAGGAGGCAGGACAGGAGGATTAGTGGCCAGTTGGATCAAGGGAATCCGGGGTGACTCACAAGTTCCCAGCGAGGAAATAGCCCTGAGAGGAGATTAACACATGAGAATGTGAGGGCAGAGAGAGGGGCAGGTGTGGGACCCGCGAGGAAGGCATTGTGACATGATCCAACACTGCTCTCTATTCTCCAAGGAGAGCCTATCCTAGACTCACCTCCCCCTGGGCGCTTTCCAAACTTAATTGTCTGCCACGTCACTTTCCCGAGGAGCAATCAGCTCTTTATTTCCCATCATCCTGAATCCTGCCTATAACACACATTATTAACACACACTTTCTAGCTGGATCTATGAACAGTGAACCCACAGTAACCTGTGTCGTCCTACCAAGAATCTTTAAAAGTGTTCAAGCCATCAATTACTAGTTTAAATTTGCATAAACCTTAACAATGCAGGAATAGGATACCCACCATAACTACACTACTAATAAATCATTAATCTTTTGTTAACCCATCTTAAGTACATAAAAGCCATATCTAAAATTGAGGACACTCTTGATGCATTACTTTATAACTGAAAATTCATTTAAGAGACCAAAACCAAACATTAATCTCTACGTCCAAACAACACAATGACTTGAAAGCATTGAACTGACATTTACAAGATTAGGTAATCATTACCAAAAAATTTTCATCTTGTAAAGGAGAAAAAACAACAAGGTCTATTGTTGAGATTCAGCCTGCTACATGATGCACTCCCTCTATGTGTAAGCAGCTGAGATCAGCTATAATTCCTGCTATAAAACCCCTCGTATACCTGCGTGCACTACAGAGACTGGAGAAGTCAAACATTCAATATCCCAGACTCCCTTGGGGGCAGAGGCAGCCATGTGACCGAGACTTAGCCATTGGGATGGAAGCGTCAGTGGGCTGGCCTCACCCCTGCCCTGTGCCTCTTCTTTCCTGCCTGGAGCTGCCATTGTGAGATCACCGGGGACCAGTCATGAGGACAGGTCCCAGGGAACAGCAGAGGTGGCGGTCCTGGCGCTGCCGAGACCCTGAGCCACGTCAGAGCTGCCTCTTGGGTGAGACACATAAGCGCCTTCTCAGTCGTCTTAACAAACTGCAGCTAAAAGCAGCTGTCCTGGACAGTCTCAAAAATGAATACCAAACCTGAGAACATAACTGGAAGACTTGCATTCTAATTGAACAAATTTTATTCATGTTCTGCCGCACTCTTCCAGCGTATCTAGTCAAAATAGCTCTCTTCAGTTCAGCTTCAAGTAAATGAAACTATTTTGTTATGTTCCTAATCGTCCTCCTGCCCTTCTTCAATGTATAGGGGCGCCCATCCCTCCCTTTGGCTGCAGTCAGTGCTTTTCATCTCACTAGCTCAGCACAAAGAGTTTGAACTTTGGGTGCAACTGCCTTCATTTGAATCAAAGAGAACGTTTATTCTTTAAGGTTCTAAAATGGCACTTTTCAGAATAATTAATATCGCTGTCTCCAGCTTCATGGAAAAACTGAATTCTAATAAAACTCGCAGCAAAAGATATTCCTACTCAGAAGATTTGCTTCCCTTCACGAACTTGTTATAGAATAGGAGCTACTATGTTAAGGCAAAATTCTCAGCCAGGTGGGGCTGAACACGTGGGCAAGTCAGAGACATCACTGCGGGACTTTGCAGATCTTCATCCACGCCTGACACCCCGCAACCTCACTCGGCGCTTTGACAAATCCTCTTTCTTTCCTTGCCCCTGTTTATAGAGAGAATTCACCTTGGCTCCAACTGCACACTTTGTCAGTGGGCGCCACACAATGACAATACACTAATACTCCCCATGCATGGTGCCCTGAGTAAGGTCCCAGTGAAAAAGCCTGCCGTCCTGAGTCTCTACGATCACCATCCTTACTGCTGGTACCTGCCTCCCCTCAATCCAGGCCCAGACATTCTACAGTTCCTCTCTTTCCTTGAAGGAGCTGCCTGCTCCCTCACCTCCAGGCTTTCACAGGCTGTTTTCTCTGCCTGGATCACTTTTCTGATTCTCGGCTAATTCCACATGTATCCGGGATGAAGCTGTCTCACCTGCTAGAGGCTGCCTGGGTGCCTCGCCCACTCCCTGTCAAGACTTACTTGACGTGCTAAGTCTGTCTCCCTCCGTTCAATGGCGGGCTGTGTGAAGACAGGGGCCACATGGGGCTTAGCCCTGGCTAAGTCACAGTTTCAGCAGCTAGCATTGTGCCTGACACAGAGCACACACCTAATAAATATTTACTTATGAAATGAATGCATGAACCCTGCCATGTGAAAAACAAGCGTTGAAGCAGGGGAAACACTAGCACCAAAGACCAAAATGATAAAATCCTTTAAGGGGCCCAACGTATGAGGTTAGGGGATAAAAAACTGTTAATATTGGACCATTGTGTTGAAACTTGTAAAAAGAGTAAGTCCAAACGCTTCGGCCTAATGGTAAAAAGCCTGAACTAGAGCAGTGGCAGAGGACAAAAACAAGGAGACATTGCACAGGGCAGTCTTAGATTCCTGCACCCAATTAGCTGTGGATAAAATGCAGAAGAACAATGATTCAAGGATGACTGGGACTGATGATGTGCTAAGGGGAAACATGGTGCCACGAAGAGAAATAAATGAACCAAGAGTGTTAACAGAGTTTGAGAGCTAGGGAAAGAATTCGTTTAGATGACTTTTCAGGTGTCAGTAATACATCCTGGGGTTTTTTTAATCCATAGCTAGAACATTTGCAGCTTCCCAGGTCAGAGGGACCGTGGAAATCATGTCCTCAGATTCCTTTGCTGTATAGCCCTGCCTGGTTAACTGATGTAGGTCACTCGCTTGGTTACTAGCAGAACCAAGGCTACAACCCCGACTCCTGGAATCCAGGTCAAAATCACTGCCTCCATGGCAACCAATACAACTTCCTTGCGTAAGAAGCAAACACGAGCTACAGCTTACAGCGCCGTGGATGAGAGTAAATGCAATGGCTCCAGTATCCATTCTGCTAGAAGATTTCTCAGACCTTAAAGTTATGTAATATGTGTAAGCTCACAGAAGAGTCTTACTGAGGGTCAGTAGAATTATACACTTAACAATTTTAAAATACTCTCCATGCGCAAAACTCTCTTTTCATCATTACTATTCACTAGATCGAACAGAATTATAGCAAAATTCATAGCCGGGAGAATCTCTAAGCCGGAAATTCTCAACAGAGGTTCTAGGTTTTAGTCCCTTCTCTGCCACAGACTGTGTGTCCCTGGACACATTAGCTCACATCTCTGAGCCTCAGACTTCTTGGTGTAAAATAAAATAATCTATATCCCCTGTAAGTGCAGTCTAGCTCTGAAAATTATGACTGCAATCAAATGAATGTTTCAAACTATGTTTATATAAATTCAGAAAGGAAAATGCAGCTAAAATACCCCCATTAGCCAAACTCTGGAATAGCAGACTTGTCTTTTTTCCTTCAGGTGCCTTGGAAAGCTACCTGCTTCACAAAAATACTACAACCTAAAATGTTCACTGATAGAAGACTGGTTAAATAAATCATGGTTCACCTGACAATGGGATGCTACAGGACTATTAAAAAGGATGAGTATTTATCTATAAATATGTGTTAACGTGAAAATCTAAGATATACTCGCTCTAAAAAGCGAGCTGCAGAAGAGTATATATAGCATGCTTCCATTTCTGTATAACAAAAAAAGGATATAGAAGACCTACAGAGGCTTACACACGATCAGAAAATTACCAGGACGCTACGATGCACCATGAGAGTGGCTGGGTCTGGGGCAGGGCAGGGGTCTGGGGAAGACAGGCTCACTTGGAATTGTATAGCCTTCTGTACTACGTGATTTTCCTTTTAACTTGGAGTATGGATTTTTTTCCAAGGTAAAATTAAATGCTTTTGGTGCTATTTTAGATCAAGCACATTATTACAAATACAGGGCATCCTTCCTTATTTTTTAATATTTTTTTTTCACCTTGTTGTTTTCTAAGGTTGAAAAAAATGGCAGTGACATTTAGTCTGTGAGACACAAAGCCACTGTTTACCGCCTAACTTACCTCCTTTCCCCATGGCTGTCAGCACAGACCTAGGGGGAAAGACTGGCTGACAGGTCGAGGGAAGTCATGAAATACAAGGAAGAGGCTCTGGGAAAAATGAGAATCATCCCACAGAGAAGGAAGTTTCCTCTGGGAAAACTCACAGTCCACTGAAAAAAATCTCTAGGGACAGAGATGAGAAACAAGACCCATGCGGGCTGACAGGCACAGGAAACGAGGGAAAAAGTCTCCCATTTACTAACCAGCCCAAATCAAACACAAAAGCACCCTCGTTTGCAGAGCATAAAACCAACTTAATTGACCACGGTTGCAATTATCATCTAGAACAAGAGGCAGCTAGGGGAGGCGCCTGGCTCCCCTCAAAGGGGCACACAGGTTCACATGCGCCTAAAATACACTCTGCATGTATTTCTGTCTTAGGCATAGAAAATAAAAAAAAAAAAAAAGACACAGGCACAGCCATCAGAGGTGGTCTCTTGTAATTGCAAACATTTTCACTACGGAGCTCGGAAAACTTAATTCGTGGTCCCCTTTTTACCTCTCCACAACTATCAGGATGTTTTCATTTCAGAAATGTTTAGAATGTGGAAATCTTTTAGTATATTAACCTAACATCATAAGCTCAGTGAGAGATTACGTAATGAAAAACTACAGAAGCCCTCTTATTTCATCTCGTTCTTTAAGGGAAAGAAAAATATTCTCCTTAATGTACCTATTTCCAAAGTCACTGGAAGGAAAACATCATTTACCAGGTGTTGATGTCCAAAGATTTGGCTGGCATCGGAGAGAAAAGCGAGGGCGCGCCAAGGCAACAATTCTGCTTTCTATAAACAAACATACATCTGCTTGCAAACAGAAAAGGACGTATATCCTCAAGTGTTCAAACAACAGAAACGGCTTATTTGTTTTTGCAAATTAAGCCTAGTTCTCTCAGAGAGAGAGCTTTCTTTCCCCACTTAGCTACCTCCTCAGAACATTTCTGCAAACATCTGCAAGTTCATCAAGATGTCCCCCGTGCCAAACCGAACAGAGGCCGATGCAAGACAAACCTGCGTGGAAAATCACAGTGCTCTTCCTAAACCCCGAAGGAAGCCGAAGGTTTCGAAGCAATCCCTTGGCGGTCAGACGCACGTGAATGGTGGACAAGGAGAATTTGGGGGACAACAGCATGTCTTCAGAGCAGGTGGAAAGATTTCACAGAAGAAACAGCTTCCATGGAGTGTCACATACTGTCTTTTTAAACTCAGCACTCGTCCAGGCCAAGAAACACAGCGAGAGAAAACATGCCTACATAGCAGATGTCATTCCAATACACAAACACAAAGGGAAAAAAAAAAAAAAAACAAAACAACCCAGGGCTATCCAAGTGCCTCTGGCTTCCCTCCTGTCTCCCAGATGTTGCCAAAACAGTGCTCGTCCTCTGAGTAATATCGCCTCTTAGCAGATCCAGCAGCGAGCAGCCTGTGAATGACATCACACTGTCCATGCTAATGGGCTTGTTATGGTTCTCATCGGAGACGGGAGAGGGGAGGAGGAAGTGGGTGGTCTTAGGAGCTTTATATAACAACCAAAAATGCAACAGATTCTATACCGACTTGCAAGATTGTTAAGGGAAATTAACTACTTACAGTAGTGCCTCGCGTTTATTTAAGAGTTTTTAAAAAATCAAAATTTCATTCAAGGAATCTGCGTTCTGATGTTTACATTTTTAATTACATTCACACTAATAAAACTGGGGATTTTTCAGATTATTTATATGTAAATCTATATATAAACTTGACATTCTGCATAAAATTTTAAAAAATGGCTTCAAGCAATAAATGCTCCCAATTATAATTTGTAATAAAAAAATTTATAGTAATGATATATCAATAAAAAGGTTGAAGTACAACATTCACACTGATGTTCTGAGGACCTCGCTAATAACCAAGAATAAAAGGTTAATGCAATTTCTCTAGCAAGTATAATATAATAATTTCAGAGGAATAAAAATTAGGCAGTATTCTAAGGACTACACTATTGCTTGACAGTTGTATTTATAGAAAACCAGGTAGCCTCTCAAGTAATGTGTTGAGACTAGAAATACGGGGAGGGAGAGAGTTTATGTGTGTTTTTTACTGGGACCTATTAAATGTTTATTGAAGTAGAGTGGTTTATGAAAGCACATTAAAATGTGCTGGCAAAAAACAAAGATTAAGCTGAAAGATAAATGGATGTAAGAAAATTACACTGCTAAGATGCCCACTTAAGTAAAGCAAACATTATTAAAGCTGGAACAACGCAAACTCCTAAAAAAATTTTTTTTAATGAAAGTACAATGTATAAAAAATGATCTATGCTTGTTCCCAAGATTTCCTTAAAAAAATAAGAATCAGTAACAGAAATAACTGTAAAAATTGTTAACTATAAATAATCTTATTAATTGTTATTAAATGTGCAGGAAACACCCACTCTTTTAGAAATTCTATAGAGCATTTAGAGGGTGACAGGGAAGTCAATAGTCAGGAAAGGAAAATATGAATAATTCCTTCTCCCTCTTCACTCCACCCTCAGCCTGCCATTCCGGAGGCTGTCAACAACCGGGACAAACCCAGTACCTGGTCAAGGGTTAGCTGTGGGAAAGACGCGCCTTGTTCATACACAGTCATGGATCTTGTAAGTGCATTGTACCCGTGGCAGTTAGAACACAAAGAACCATGGAATTCAAGTCCAAAAAAGCTACATTTAGGTGTTGCCTTTCTCCTTTATCACAGTTTATTATTATTAAAAAACAAGAACCTTTTTTTTCCTCCAGATTCTGCATATCAATACAGGGTGGGGCAAACTGGGTCTGCCATTTTGAGTTTGTGAAACACAGTTCGTTCTTGTATTATTATATATTAATTATTGTATTATTTTCTATAGGAACTCTGAGCCTACTTTTGCCCCACCCTATACGGTATAACCGCCTCTCCTCCAACCCTCCCAAGAAACTTGCAAGCACCAAGATGCCAACCAGCATTAAAATTGAATTGTAAATAGAATAATAAAGTTAAATATTAATATATTAAATAGACATGACACCACCCCATACAGAATTTTTTTTTGGGGGGGGGGTCAAATTGTAAAGTAAGAGTAAACTCTAAATTACCCTGGTTAAAAAAAAAAAACCTTTAGTCTAGACTACTCAAGTAAATAAATTAGCAACGTCTCAGCCATTCATCGTGTTCACTGAAGTTTTTACTTGCACCATGCTAAGCTACGCCACATATATTAATAGTAAACATTGCTAATGACCTTTTTTAACAGCAGAGCAAGGAATTGCAAGAATAAAGAGAAGAGGGCTTCCAGTTAAGTGGCAGAAACATAAATGCAGTGCTCAGAACCTTTCACGACCACATCAAAACTACAGCTAAACCACAGAGCAACCACCGTTCAGAACTGCCTCAAATCTAGCTGAGCAGATGTCCTATAACTAAGGCTAGAAGGAAGAAACCACAATGGTCCCACACCCAAGTGTGGTCGATAAATCGGGAGGACTATCACAGCTGCAGCTGTCCCCCCACCAGAAGCAAGGGGTCCCAGCCCCAAACCATGCCCCCCAGCTCAGGGTTCCAGTGCCAGGAAGAGACGTCCCTGTAACTTCTAGCTGTAAAGACCAGCAGGGATAGAGGCTGAATGAGACGGAGGGCTACTAAAATCCCAGGTGTTCCTCTTAAAGGGCCCACACACGAACTTACTCAAACTCACTCCCTCTGAGCTCCAGCACTGAGGCGGCAGCTCAAAAGGCACCAGGGACATACAGGGAGGAACTGAATTGTCCGGCGTCAAGGTGGGGGCTGGAGGGGCAGCTTTCTCCCAAACAGAAGTGTAGGCAGAGGCCATTGTTTCTTTGCAGTCAAACCCCGACAGAGCCAGCATGCAGGCGTCATATCTGAGTCTCCATCAACCTGGCTATCACTGTGAGCTCCACCCTGGGGATTCCCTGAGACCCTTCCCCACCCAACATGCGGGCTCACCCAAGCTATTTCCAGTGACATTTCCAAATACAAATAACCTCTGCTGGCTCATACAATGGACTTTCCTAAAATCTCTCAAACAAGCAGAATCTGGCTTCGGCATGTCCCCTACCTCTTGCTAAGTGGCCCCAGGGCCAGCACTAGCAGCAGCTAGCCTCAGTACACAGCATGGCCTTTCCCAGACACTTTCAATCCCATCTGCACAACATTCTGTAGCTCATGCCAGGTGGCCATGGGCACAGCACAGGCAGTGGCTGACCTTGGCCTGCACCTCCTGGGAGGCTCCAGAGCCAGCACACCTGGTGAACAGCTTTAGATCACACTGGAGCATCACCCAACTACCTCCACAAGTGACACACTGAAGGCATGGACTCGGCGAGCACCAGAGCCCTGCTGAAGCTAGTTCTGCTGTCTGGTTCACCCCCGCATAGCAGATTCCCTACTGTGGGCCTTGCAACTGACTCACCTAGAGGTAAATTCCTCCCATTGACATGCCAACAGCAATCAAGGCTCAACTACACAGCCTATGGGTGGGGGAGTGCACCTTGAGTGCTCAGCTCAGGTGACTAGGGAGGCTGTGCTACTGGGCCCTACAGGACACCTACCACATTAGGTCACTCTACCAAGACTGGGAGATGCAGCAGCTTTACCTAATATATAGAAACAAATACAGGAAGGCAGCCAAAAATTTTAAAAAATAAATTTTTTTTTAAGAGGCAAACATGTCTCAAATGAAAGAACAGAACAAAACTCCAGAAAAAAAAATTAAATGAAATGAAGACAAGCAATCTACCAGATGCAGAGTTTGAAACACTGGTTATAAGGATGCTCAATGAACTTAGGGGAAGAGTAGATGAACTTAGTGAGCACTTCAACAAAGAGATAGGAAACAAAAATGAAGACAGAAAACATTAAAAAACAACCAGTCAGAAATTAACAATACACTAACTGAAATGAAGAATAATTTACAGAGAATCGACAATAGAATAGATGAAACTGAGAATCAAATCAGTAATCTGGAAGATAAGGAAGCAGCAAGCATCTAATCAGAACAGTAACAAGAAAAAAAAAAAAATCCAAAAAATAAGAATTGTATAAGGAGCCTCTGGAACATCAAGCATACCAACATTTGCATCATGGGAGTGTTGGAAGGAGAAGAGAAAGAGCAAGGAATTGAAAATCTATTTGAGGACATAATGATGGAAAATTTCCATAACCTGATGAAGAAAATAGACATACAAGTCCAGGAAGTACAAAGAGTCCCAAACAAGATGAAGTCAAAGAGGCCCACACCAAGAAACATCTTAAATAAAATGCCAAAAGTTAGACAAGAGAGAATCTTAAATCAGCAAGAGAAAAGCTTTTAGTTACTACATAGGAGCTCCCATAAGACTGTCAGCTGATTAGTCAACAGAAATTTTTCAGGCCAGAAGGGATTGGCAAGAAATATTCAGTGATGAAAAGCAATGAACTACAACCAAGATCACTCTACCCAGCAAAGCTATAATTTAGAATCAAAGGAAAGATAAATAGCTTCCAAGATAAGACAAAACTAGAGCATATCACCACCAAATCAGTATTACAAGAAGTGTTAAAGGGTCTTCTTTAAGAAGAAGAAATGCTAAAAAATATAAATAATAAAATGGCAATAAATACATACCTATAAAAATTACTTGAAATGCAAATAGATTAAATGCTCCAATCTGTTGATTGGATAACAAAGAAGACCCTTACATATTCTATCTACAGACTCACTTCAACAGAAAGACACAGACTTAAAGGGATGGAAAAATTTATTTCATAAAAATGGAAACAAACAACAAAGAAAAGCTAGGGTAGCAACAGTTATACCAGACAAAGTAGACTTTAAGACAAAGGCTATAATAAGAGACAAAGAAGGACCTAGCAATTCCACTTCTGGGTATTTATCTTAAGAAACCCAAAACACTACATTAAAAAGACATGCACCCATATGTTCATTGCAGCCTTATTTACAATAACCAAGATATGGAAGCAGCCCAAGCACCCACCAGTAGGTAAATGGGTGAAGAAGTGGAGCACATATACAATGGAATATGACTCAGCCATAAAAAAGAATGAAATCTTTCCATCTCTAACACCATGGATGGACCTAGAGGGTATTGTGCTGAGTGAAATAAGTCAGAAAGAACAATACAAATGCCAAATGATTTCACTTATATGTAGAATCTAAGAACAAATAAGCAAGCAGAATACTAACAGGCTTATAGATACGAAGAACATTTTTACAATTGCTAGGTGGAAGGGGGGTTGGGGAAGGATGGGTGAAAAGGAGCAGGGATTAAGGAGTACAAATTCATAGTCACAGAGCAGTCATGGGGGTGTAAAGTATGACACAGGGAATACAATAAATAATGTTATAACAACTATGAAAAGAAGCAGTACCAGTGAAAAGAAAAAGCTAAATGTCAGAAGAAATAGTTCTTGTTTTTACAGCAACATACATGCACTCAAGTCAGGTATCCTGGATAAAAACGAAAAACAGCTCAAACTAGGTTTCAATTCTTTCCCAAACACAGTCTGCCCCCTGGTGGCAATTTACCACAGCGAGCCAAAGCAAAGGGGCAGCCTTGACCAGCTCTTAATAGTAACAGCCAACTCTTAATGTAAGACAATCTACTCTGTGCCAGGCACTCACATGAACTCTCTATATACATATCCACTCATTTAAATGACCAACTAAGCAGATATTAGCAGAGTAACAACAATTTGAAAAAATATAGACTTTGGGGCATTGGGGAAGCACAGATCTCTAAATTGGCTCCAACGCATTCTTTGATTACTTATTGATTAGCTGTTATCACTTGTGCCCTGTTTGTAGTTTCTGAAATCATACTAAATATAGGAGTACCTAAAGATAAGAAAGGATCCATCTTCATTATTATACGAAGTCTTAATTTGATTTAGGAGAACACAGTAAGAATCACCAAGGGCACTAAGGAAAAATCTAAGGACCTTTTGGTATCTAAGAACAATAAAATTACAACTATAAAAGTTAGGAATAAGATGAGTTTTATGAAGTTCAGCAAAGTTTGTGTTAGGCAGTCAAATGGAAAAACAAAACCATGATTTAAAATTGTATATATAGTAGAATCTCAATGTTAAACAAAAAGAATAAAGAATATTGAAGCAAACATACCAAAATGTCAGCAATGCTCTGGAAGCTGGGGTGGGCATGATTTTTTTTATTTATTTGCTATATGTTTCTGTATTTCCCCATTATATTTAACAAACATCAGAGGCAGAAAAATAAACTTCTAAAAAGGCTTAAGTGACAGAAGAGCTTTATAAAATGCCTATGAAATAAGTTGGGTTTCTATTAATGACACAAATAAAGAAAAACAATAAAAAAATTGTATGACTCTTTAGTAAGGCTTAAAAAAAAAGAAGGTATTATAGGGGTGATGTAAATGCTTGGGAGGTCAGTGTGCTGTGATATCACAGTATATTCAAACAAGAACCACAAACTCTACTGAGCAGGGGTGTGTGTGTGTGTGTGTATTTAATCAGGGGCTTGACTGTAGAAAACAATGACGTTATGATCCTAGACCTGATTCTGGCATGTGCCGTGCACAGTTGCTGAGATGCTAGGAAGCGCATATAAACATGGCCTGATCTGTTTGTTGTTAATGATCATGAAGAGTCTGGAGAAATTGATATTTAAACAAGAGATTCAAGCCTCTACATGCAACGCATCTTCCCTAGGACTCGAACACGAGGTATCAGTCCTAACATTTATCTGTTTACTTTCCCTAACGAACACTAGCAGCCACAGTTCTTTAATTTTTATGCCTCATAATCTTTATGATTTTATGTTCTTATCTTTATTCCAGTTGTAGAAAGGTCAACTCAGGGTCCAATTTTTTTCCTCTTGTGTCTGTCCATTTATTTTTCTGCTGTGGAATCACCTCTATCTTGCCAATTTGAAGATGTCTTCATGAAGCAACCCAATTGCATATGTTGCCCATTTTGTTGTTTGCTTGTTAATATTGTTTCTACTGTTTTTAATTGAGATATCACTGACATATTATATTTGCATGTATTGGGAAATGATCACAATAAGTCTAGTAGTCAACAGTCATCACCACGTTTATAATGTTTCTGACAAAGAAGAAGTCTAAAACTTTTGTTGTCATGGTTATTCATTATTTCTTTGACCCAGTTGTTCCTGGAAAGGCCTTTTCTATCCATGTATGATTTTCTATATGAAGAACTTTAACCTACTTTTGCCACACACCCACACTCCTTGTATTTATATGTAGTATATGAAGTAGGTATCTAGGTCCTGACAAAACGATAGCCTTTGTCCCAACAAGAATTTCCCAAGTAATCCATACTTTTCCCTGATTTAAAACACCAAATGTATTACCTATTAAAATAGAATCTGCCTTTGAAGTATGAGGAGAGAGTTATAATCATAAACGAACACTGAAAGACAGCCTCATCCTACCCTCAGCAGTAGACACCCAGGCCACGCCAGCGTGACCTCGCCAGAGCAGGTGTGCCACTTGCATGCACACCCGAACACTTGGGACAAGGGGCACGGAACACAGCCACGGCCCCCTGGGCTGTAGTTAGTAAGTGGATCTGGAAGGAGCAGCGCATTCTCCACTTTCTGGGCAGACACCGTGGCACCTGAGGCTGGCGATCTTGTGTAAAATAACCAGAGGGCTGGACAAACACAACTCTGGCCCTTTGGTTTCCCAAACAGCTTTACTGTGTGGTAGAACCAAGGTAATAATAGTATGTGGTATGTGAGACATCTTCCTCATAAACAGTCAATCAAGTTTTATTTAGAGTCAATTTGGCTAGAATCTTGTAACATCATAATCTTTAAATAAATTACAACAGCTAAACCCAATGCGGATGGTTCTTGACCTTCAGTAGTTTCTCCTGCTTGCTTCCAGACTTTAAAATAATTCAACTTTCTGGAAAAGAACTCAGAAAGTTCTGGTATCATAAGGACAATGGAGAGGATTACAATCATCACCCCAACAGTAGAAGCAGCTCGCATCTGAGAGCAATTCTATGAGGGCAGAATCACTCTTCCAGGGGGAATGAGTCCCCAAATGCTCCTGTATTCCCAAGTGAGAAATGTGAGACTTGGAGAGGCTTAGCAACTAGCCCAAGGTCAGAACAACAGGAGAATGTGGCGAGACCAAGATTGAAAGCAATTTTCAGTGCCTCTCAAGACCATTCTCTTTCTGTTTCTCTTCATTGTCATATAAGGCAATAGAATTGTCTTTGAAATAATTGAGGTTAAACTAAAACAATGCTATAAGATTTTTCAATGATTATAAACAATTAAAAAAATAGCACCCAGTGTTGACCAGAGTAGGGTGAAGTCGGCACTTGTATGTTGTCAATCACGGTATATGCAGACATGAAGCTTTTGGAAAGCAATTAGGTTACCTGAGGGGAGTAACTACAAATATGTATACGTTTTGAATTACTTACATTACTTTTAAGAATCTATCACAAGAAACTTCCCCAAACTTTAAAAGTGATCATTGTAAAGATGCTCATCATTGAATCATTTTTAAATATGATATAGAAGTGCCCTAAATATTCAAGAGTAGTTCAATGATACTGCATATGCTAAATGTAAGTCATTAACATGATGACTTAAGTGACAAAACAGGATATAAAGTTATCTGAATTTTATTTTAATCCAAATATAAAAAAAAAAAAAACTAAAGGGTGATTTCTAAAGCTCTATACACTAAACTTATTAGAATTTAGCAAACTGCTATAATTAAAAATAAATGACTATGTTACTAAAACGAAAGGATGTGAAGTTGGCCAACTTAATTTTCACCAGTTTTTTGTTTGGGAAAAAAAAAAAAAAACTATCTCAAGGCCATAGTACAACTGGTCAGACTTTAACATTCAGAGGAAGATGTTTGTATACGGAGGCAGTGTCTTCTCTGTCATCTAAAAGATGACCATCTGCAAGCGGAATACGAGGAAAGTCAAGGTGCTCTGTAGACATAGACTATCACTGCAGGGAAGAACCTTGTGATCGGTCATTTCAATTACACAGAATAGAAAACTACTATTAAAGAGGGTCCATGATCCACCCAGATTCATTGGCTATTTGGACACCATTTCTTAGCATCAAAGCCGTCCCTCCAAAAACCAACACACCGTGACCTTTCCTCTGCAGGCTCATCAGAACGCAAGGTTAGTCTTAAGTAATGGTAATAACTAACCAACTAGGAAAACCTGGAAAAGCCCCATTTATGATTTTGGGAAAATACATGTTCATACTGCAGTCTAGACTAAATTACAAAGTTGACCCCTTAAAATGCATCCTTTTTCCCAATGCAATTATTAGAGCATTAATTGCTAATTGGAGACAAGCATTCTTAAACTCTGGCATACACCCCATTTCTACTCCAAGGTTAAATGTCAGCCAAACAAAACCATACCGCAATTCACACTTTTCATTTCTTTTCTCACTTAAGGAGAAGTTAATTTTCCATTCTGATAACTTCACCTGTCAAGGGTCAATTATATTCTTTGGAAATAAGTCATAACGTTAGTCCAACAATGTAACAAGGGAAAATGCCTATGCTAATAGTTTTCCCCTATAGTAGAAATGAGATGTACTTTGGGGATTATTATTTATTATGCCTATCAGAAGAAATACCCTTTTTAATAGTTTACATGATCACAGACTTGAGACATAAGACAGCCTTTCCAAGTTTCATATTTAATTCAGATTTAAAAAAGGAATGTAAGATGATAATCTCTGAAAATATGTGGCTATTATAAATGGAAAACATTGGTTTCTGCTCACGTCAAACCTCTATGATAGAAAAGCTTACAAATTCAATAGCCAGACATACTGGACTCCCTGTGCTATAAAGTTGTCAGTGGGATCATGAAGCTCTAATTCTCTGAAAGTTAGCTTAGTGTCAAAGTTGGACATTTCTTTTTAGTTATTTGGTTTATGTGTAGATTATGGGGTTTATCATCAATATAAACCACAGATTCATGTCATCCCAGAAAGAGGCCATTTGATGCTTCGGAAATGTATTTAAGACCCTGGACAGACAAGAACCTGCTGATACGCTCAAGAATCTTTTTCCAACATTTATGCCTATTTTCTTTTCAGTTCAGTAGAAAGGCAGGAGTGCTGACAAACCAAGTTACCATGGATAGACAGACAGACAGACACACAGACAGACACATAGAGCGATACAGACAGACACACAGACAGACACACAGACAGAGCGATACACACACACACACACACACACACACACACAGGGTGCAGAGCAACAGATACACACTGCTGTGAGAGACTAACATCTTTCTGGAAAGATAGTAACATATATCAACAATTTCAAAAAGATTCATAGTTTATCCACATTGTTCAGTTCTGCTTCCATCCCAGATGAAATCTGGGAGATAATTTATGTTATGCCAGCCAACAAGCACCCCCCAGGTGCAGTGAGTAGGAGCACATCCCCGCAAGGACAAGGCGGAGTGCAGTGGCGGGGGGGGGGGGGGGGGGGGGGGAATGTGGGCACTGGAGGATGAGATCTGTTTCTGATCCTCCTCTGCTCCAGCCAGGAGCAGACTGGCCTGGCCACATCTGCCCTGCAGCACAGGCACCCAAGCCCCGAAGCTAAAACAGAAAAGGGAGTCCCGCCTAAATAATAAAAGCCATCTTTTATGCTATTTGTAAGCCTTTCCTCTCTCACTCACACAGGAATCCTCTGGGGCCGGGTGGAGGGGGTGGGGGGATAAAAACAAAAAAGAAAAGGCTTTCCAGGCTCTAAGAGAAATGCTAAAGAAAAGACCTGGGGAGAAACTTCGATAGTCCCTGCCTTTGCTTGGGCTACTGCGTAACTCTGAGTCCCCTATAGTTAAGTGGGCAAAGGGGGCGCCCACTTAAGCAGACATACATTGTTTTCCAAGGGAAAATATCAGGGTAAAGGTAAGAGGGAAGATTTAAGCGAGCAAATACTGTACTTTCAGTAGACTATGTCAATGAGCTCTAGAAAGAGCATCTTGATTTTGCTCTTGATTTGGCTTCTCTTTCTTCATTGGGACTCTAAGGACAATCTTAGCATATCAAATGACAGTGATACCAGAATAAAGAACAAAACGTTAAAAAATAATAGTGATGCCCTGGCTGGTGTGGCTCAGTGGACTGAGTGCCAGCATGAGAACCAAAGGGTCATGGGTTTGATTCCTGGTCAGGGCATGTGCCTGCGTTGCAGACCAGGTTCCTGGTTGGGGTTGTTTAAGAGGCAACCACACACCGATGTTTCTCTCCCTCTCTTTCTCGCTCCCTTCTCCTTCTCTAAAAATAAATAAATAAAATCTTTTAAAAAATAATAGTGATAATCTGTAACTTGTTGATTTTCTACAAGAACTAAAATTTGAAACAATGGAGAAACTACCAAGGCAAAGTTTTAAATAGATGTCTTGCTCCCTCTTATTTCTTCTTTTGCCCAATAATAACTGAAACCCTTGACATAAAAATACTAAAGCTTTCAACCGCTTAAGACAACTGTGCAGATCATGCTTATATAGCTTCTTCCTAAATCGTGAATTTTCTCTGCACATTTATGGCTTCCCATTGGATTAAAAAGGGAACAGAAATGTGCTCTGGCATTTTTAAAGGTTGTATCTGTATTGGGGGCAGGGAAAAAGCAGAGGGAAAAGAAAGACCAGAGCTTGTTTCCTGCATTCTGAATCCCTAATGAAGATGCATTTTCATGCTGCACTTTTGCTGACTGTGTTGGACACACAGTGAGGCCCTACGAAACAGTGTCCCTCCGCTCTGCTGCGTTTCACTGGACTTTGTGGCTCCTTTTGGACTATAACTACCATTACTATCACTTATCGCACTGTCTGGGGAGGGGAGAATGGACATTTAAAATCTCATAAATCCCTGGCTGCTGTGGCTCAGTGGATTGAGCGTCGGCCTGCGAGCCAAGTGTCACTGGTTCAATTCCCAGTCAGGGCACATAACTAGGTTGCATGTCAGGTCCCTAGTTGGGGGCACGAGTGAGAGGCAGCCATACAGTGATGTTTCTCTCTCTCTCTTTCTCCTTTCCCCTCTCTCTAAAAATAAAACAAATAAATTAAAAAAAATAAAATAAAACTTCATACATGTCAAAAACATTAAGAGGAAAGGTTTGAAAAATAGTACCAGCATGTAAAGATAAAACACAGAGAAAAACCATTTCAAATTTGAGTGGTAATTAAAACAAAAAACAAAAAATGAAGGGGCAGAAATGACCTAATTAAATTTTTTAAAAAATCAATATTTCCTTTAAAAAATTTTTAACACTTTTATTATTTTTTCTGATTATATATTTCATACATGTGCATTAAACACTTTGGAAATGTAAATGCCAACTGATAAATGTAGAAGAAAAAATGAAATGAGAAAATCTTCATTTGGTAACTATTATAGGAATACTTGATTCAGACTAGGAATGTCAGCGGATGCTAACATTGGTGGATAACATGGTATTTACATGATCAAATATTGCTAAATATAATAAAATATTACTCTCCAGGACATTCGTTAATTACAAAGGAAAAAAAGCAAATTTATAGTGGGGAAAACTGACAAATATTTCCTTAACCAAATAATTACAGTGAAACGGGGCAAATTGAAATCATTTGACTTTTTTCCACTTTTTTTTAATATTCAGTATTATTTTTTATTAGTTTCAGGTATACAGCACAGTAGTTAAACGATTATATAATCTACAAAGCGACTCCCCCAATAATTCAAGTACCCACCTGGTACCATACACAGTTATTACAATATTATTGACTACATTTCCTGGGTTGGACTTTACATCCCTGTGACTCTTTTGTAACTGCCAATTTGTACTTCTTAATCCCTTCAGTTTTTTTCACCCAGCCCGCAGGCTCCCTCCCCTCTGGTAACCATGAGTCTATTCTCTGCATCTATGAGTCTGTTTCTGTTTTGTTCGTCAGTTTATTTTGTTCTTTAGATTCCAATGTAAGTGAAATCATATGGCACTTGTTCTGTCTGAATTATTTTACTCAGCATAATACTGCCTAGGTCCACCCATGCCGTCACAAATGGTCAGGTTTCATTTTTCATGGCCAAGTAATATTCCATTGTGTATATGTACCACAGCTTTCTTTATCCACTCGTCTATTGATGGGCACTTGACTTGCTTCCACATCTTGGCTATTGTAAATAATGTTGCAATGAACAAAAGAGGTTGATGTATCTTTAAAAATTATTCTAAATTCCTACTTTTACTTTTAGTTCTCTATAATTAAATAACCTTTGAAAAAGCACACTGTTCGGAAGCTTAGCTCCTACAAGGAATTTTAGTAGTACTGCTTTGCTCTTCCTAAGAGATTATCATGTTATACAAGACTCAAGAGCATAAACACAGCACTTTGCCCTTTTCTGTCCATTTCCAAGAAAAAAAGATCCAAATAAAAATACCTGCAAAGTTTTATGGTTCTCTTTCCCCACAAAGTTAACCTTTAATTCATCTCCCCTAGCTGACCATACAAACCACTGGCATGTTTATCACCACACAGTCATTGAGCCGGAGGGAAAATCTGGAGGTTCATTCTTCACCACCTAGTTTCCAAGCCTAATTTCCACCCCGCTACCAACCCAGACGGGATTATTTTTATTGTTTCTAAATAACCTTTGACACCCAATTCTAAGCATCCAATTATTTTCTAATAGCACTTAAAATCACAAATTTCTTTATTACCAACATCAATCTCTTCCTTCACCTCACATTTCTAGAAAAGGGTACAATGTCTAACTTGTTTACTGATATGTTACAAATCTGAAACAACTAGAAGTTTTTGACCAGGGTAAACTATCCTAACTCCTACAGTATGTTTATGGACATCGCATTCAGCTGTAGTAGCATGCTGTTTTTCTTTCCTGATCCATGTTAAGTCTCTCTCCAATGGGCCATCTGTTCATTCTTCCTGCGCCCAGATAACATTTGCAGTAATAAGGGTCAAATCAACACAGAGCCTTCCCTCCTACTAACAGGTTCCTGCCAGTTTCCTAGCTCTCTTTCCAGTTCTCTCCTTCCTCAAAACCTGGAGACCTGAAGATACTACTACTAAAAAATTCAACATAACTTTTTGAAGGCTGGATGGGGAATCACTTTATAATCTTAAAACAACAGAACCAAAATTTCAGAGAGCCTATTTTTCGATTTCTATACAAAATGGGCATTGGGTTTCAATTAGCATTTCATCCTTTGCTAAATCAAAATCCAAAAAAGGAAATAAATGTTGTTATTAGGGTCTTAAACATGTATTACAACATTTCTAAAATTACATTCAGTAGCAAATAAATCACCTATTCAGATTTTGAAAAGTTGGACTGAGTTTAATTTACATACCTAATATAAATTCATATGGTCCTGAATTCTCACTTTCTGTTATTAAGCTTTAAATGCAAAGGCCTTTAGTTTCCAAATAACTCAATCAAAGAATTTCTCACTAAAGCAACAGACACACTTCTCATGAGGGACAATGCTCCTGTCCCTTGGCTCTCTGTCACACCACAGAACAGGAGTTCTCCTGAAAACAAGCTGTCTCATTGCCACTCTTTAGGTTCAATACTGTGATACTCATTACTAGATGCAGCACCAGGTCTACCATCAACTTTGCTAACATGTCAGAGTCAAAATCCATACTTCAAGGATAAAACCTCTGAGTTAGATACAAACACATATGTTTACATTTATGTTACATATATACATACACACAAACATGCTCTATGATCACCTATTGTACATGTTTCCTACCATCACTCTTCCCCACTTCACTAATGATGGGGACAAACTGCACTGAGCCGCACACGTTTTTGTGACCAGCACACTCACCCCCAGTTCTCTAAACACTCTCCTCTGAGCTAGCCCATCCGAGGAAACCTGGATGCTCTTCACCGTGAGGCACGATGCCATTTAAGTGTTTCTCCTGCCCTCTGTATCAGTTCCTACCAAGGCAGCTGGTTGGTATCTGGATGGTACCTACATTTCCTCTTGTTCAGAGTTACTATAATGCATTCAGCAGCAGGAATAATAAAAGCATAATCATTTCAATTAATGGTGCAATCTATAATAAGGAGTTCTGGTCCCGACTTGGCCATTACCTGGCTGCACTGAATCACTTCACCTCTCTATGTATAATGAGTGGGATTGAAGAGCAGGCGTAAAAACAGTACTGAAACTGTCATGGGCCCCCACAGCCTGATTATGGTGCTCAGCCCCACTGAGACCAAACACATCTTCAGAATTCTCCTAAACACAGTGCCCCAGGGCGGTGCCCACAGCCCAGTAACAGCAGGTCTGTAGAATCAATGTGTGAAATCCTACATGTGCTCGCCTTGGTCATAGCCAGACCTAACACGCAGTTAAAAATTGCTCGTGTTCTTAGCTGTCTCAATTATGCCGGAATAATAGGTTCTCTGGAATCCTTAGTTTCCATTTCCCCATGGTCAAAATCTAGTTCGAGGGAGAGAGGGAGGGAGACGGTGATGGGTGAATGTAAAGAGGAAATGAAGAGCGATTCTCAGAGAAGCCTAGGCAGAGACCATGATTTTCCTCTTCGAGAAGGGCTTATCCTTGTTCCAGACGTTTATTTCATACCACGTTTTAGCATCTAGTTAACATTAGCATTCGTTTTGTTTATTAAAGTATGTGTATACACACGGCGCCAACATTCTGTTCATTTCCTGATTTTTTTTCCTTCCGTGACGCAGTGCAGCACTCCCCACGGTGCCAGACCATCTGCTCACCTGGCTCGAGATCACATCACTAAGTCTGAGCTTTCACATTCCAAAGGCACACACTCCCTCGGCTTTGTCATAACAAGACTGTCTCATACATACCCTAGAAAAAAAACATTCAAACGATGACAAATAAAAAATCAACACCAGTCCGGATAACAGTATTTTCTGACTAAATAGTCCATTTAGACACGCACAAGCATGAAGCATGTCTGTAATACAGGACCAGGGTATACGCAGCCTGTCAGCCCCAGGGCCGGTGGCAGACAGCACTAGCCAAATACGGACTTTGATCTGACCTGGGAAGCAGCCTGAAGATTTTTCAACACTGTACTACTCCAGGTGACTCTTAGCAACTGACCAGTGCCGGCAGGTGAGACAATGCCCACCCGCCCTCCGGCAAAGAGGAAGAGACTGAGGGTAAACAAGACTAATCCTTCTCTCTGTCGGCTTCATGACCTCCAAGGACCCACCTTCCCAACCAGTAGGCACTGTTTTGTTGTAATGACAAAAACAAATGTGGTCAGAAATGTTGCTGCCGCGAGGCTCTTAAAGAAGATCTCATCCTCCCGTCCCATTCATCGGGTGAGAATGCTGAGGCCGGGAGAGGGAAAGCGTGTTCAGCGTCACAGGAGTTAACAGGAAAACCAGGAGGAGTCTGAGCTGAATGGACCTTTTCCACGTAACATGCTCAGGGCTGGCCGGGAAGGTGAAGGAAAAGAATGTTCCATTTCTTCAGTGAGCCTTCTCCTGCTCTCCTGTGTCCAAGAGAGTGCAGATAGCCTTGGTGTGCATCTCGTATGTTTCCTCCCACCATCTGCCTCTCAAAAATAACCATGTTCTTGTGGCCAAATGGAAGGAAAGGAAAGCCCTCAGACTTCATATTGCTAATGTGACAAAATTATACACTCTCCAAAGGCTTCCTTCTGCATTGGCACAATGGTCCTCAAACCTTCAAGTCTGTCCAAGACCTACAATACATCATTTATTTTTATCCAATGATCTTAAAAACTGGACTTCAGTATCCGATTCCGGATGAGCTTATAATGGTTGACCTCTATAAATGAGCACATTTGACATAAAAGCTACTGTGCAATGTTTCATGCTAATATCCACAATAAAAATTACTATCATAACTTTAAATTTTTCTATGCTCCAAAGAACACACACACACACACACACACACACACACAAAAAAAAAAAAAAAAAAAAAAAAAAAAAAAACCCTGCTAAAACCCCACAATAACAGAGATTCATTGTCTTACATATCTTGATCCAGTCACTTTAAAATTTGGTAATGTTATGTCCATAGAATTTCAAAGTACCAAGAACAGGGTGCTAATTTTACAACAGCATTATGTGATCTCAGAAGTTCTTAAATGATGCCAGCATTATTACACCACAAGGAAATGAGCAGACAAAGCAAGGAAATGCTCTTTAAAAAGCTTCAAAAGCTTAGCACAATATGAATCAAAATACTGATCAAAAGATTATTTCCTAACATGACCCATCCCTATCAGAAACAGAAAAATTTCAGCTCAGAATGATTTTTCGTGTTTTAAGGTAGCTTTAAAAAGTACACATATTTAATATTTTTGGATATAATGAGTAAAATAATTGAGGATGTGATGTTTTCATTTTAATTCTAGGAAAGTATTTTTCTATACTCCTACGACTATAAACTACATACACAAAAATACTAACTATTTAATCAGAAACGAGACCATCAAATAATCTTTGATAATGAAGTAATTTCATGTGCCAAGAACATCGACAATGGGGCTGAATTATATTGAGTTCTGCAACACATAAAATAGACAATAAAATTGGTTCTCTATAGGACCATTAGCAACTTAAAATATGTCCAAGAAATACTATAATTAACACAAATTACAAGTTACAAAAAGAGCAATCAAGAGCTGCTAAATCAATTTATTGAATAACATTAAGAGCATGCTTACAAAGAAAAGAATCAAACCAGAAATCATGGACGTACTTCTGTTCCCAGTGAACGTGGCTAACAAAGGACCTATACAAAGGCTGTAGGATCCCAGGACCAGCAGTGTCAGTAAGGTAGCATCATAGTGCCTCTCTGAACCGGCCGGTGGGGTGAGTGTAGAATTGATAAATATGTTGGCAGAAATATCCGTTTCTGTACAACTGCGAAATCCTCCTGGTACAGTCATCTAAAAGCATCGAAGCAAGCTTAAGCAGGAAAAACTGCTGCTGTGTTCATGCCTGTATCCTCCATGCTTGCTCTTAGTGAATTAGAATGAGGGGGGGAAATCTGTAAGCTCCAAGGCGCTCCACGGAACAGATTACACTGGCTAGCAAATCAAACTGAGAAAGAAACTCATGGATCCGAATGCTTCATTTGTAGCAGGGATACATCGCCTCTAGACAGGCTCTGTGGGTAGAGGGTTAACCCCTTTGTTAAAAAACAGAAAGGGACAGACAAAAGCATTTTACACCCTCCTTAGGAGTGTGTCAGACACGGCACTGTGACGCTGGCCAAGTCGACATGGCTGTCAATGGAAGAGGCTGGGGAGTGGCCCGACAGAGCGTGTTTGCTGCCAGGGTCGCAGATCCCACCGCCGCACATCCTCGGAGAGCCGTTGGTTGGGGAGGCTGCTCTGGCACTTTGTTTTTAAATCTCACACTGCACGCAGACAAAGCTGCAAGTGTGCATTACCTTTCCAAACTCATCAAGATTATCTGTTCCATGCAACCCATCCCCTATGATTTTATGCCACAACTTCAAAATTAAAACAATAAGCGGGTAATAATCCTGTTTCATTTTAAGAAACATGTTCCCGTCTTCTTCCGAAAGCTCTGGTATAAAGCTACTTACTAATACGTGACCAGCCACGGCTGCTAAGTGAGCTCTCGGAAATGTGCTCATTAATTCAATGCTTTATCTTCCAGAAACACATTCTCAATTCTGTTCACATACTGGCCGGCCAAGTGCCCTTGGGCCAGTGACAACCCCGCTGTGCCTGAATGACCTTATATATAAAACCAGTAACAGCAGAAGTTACTTGAGAGAAAAAAAGAGCAATAACGTACGGTAACCCTGTAAGAGCGCTCCAAGCACAAAAGGTTCAATACCCATGGCTCCACTTGGCCCCAGCCCCCACCAGAGAAAGGAAATGGATCCCTCCTTAAAGCAGAGAGAACTCCCCTCCTCCCCACCACACACGCTGACGTCTTGTTTTATCTGGTATTCTAGTTATCCACGTAAATATCTTCTTTCTTCTCATCTCCCTTTCAGATAAGGATCATTTCTCTTACAACCTGCATTTCTCACGGCATCAGTCATGATGCCTGTACATGGCAGGCACTCCAAAGGGGTTCCTATGAACTAATCTGGTGAGGAGATTTAAAAGGAAGTGAGCAAATAAATATTAAGACCAAATACATCTTTGGAATAAAAGGGAGAGCTCAATTAATACGCCCTTCTTATACAGAGAAAACAGAATTCACATTAACGAACAACTTAAAAATATTCTTCTGATTTTAAATTACTTAAAATTAGGCTTGAAGTTTTAATATACTAGTCATATTACACTGAATCTGGCATCCAATTATAAGACACGCATTTACAAAATAAATGGAAGTAATCTTTTTTTTTCTGACTTCCAGGTGGGCTCCAATGGCTCCTAGATTGCTTTCTTCCCTTATACAGAGCAGAGAAACCACTATCACGTCAAATGACACACTTTGGAATCCTTCATGTAAAAAAAAAATCCTTCTACACAAATATTTCCGTGTTGCATAGTACATCCATCAAAAGAGGATGTCACTCGAAGAATGTTTTTCCTGCCAAACTTTCAGAGCAGAAAGCAAAAACAGCAGAGTGTGTATATGTTCCTGTAAATCACAGAACTGGAAATTCTGATAATTGTTCGCAGTGCACTCATTCTCTCGCACGCCACCCCCAGAGGCTGACAGGTGACCGACTCACAATTACTGCCGCTGTAAGTGTTCAGATCGCTGCGGGCGCTGGCCAGAGAGGCGGGGCTGCCTGTCCTCCGGAGCACCGAACTCTTCAAGGACGCGTTGGACTTGGGAAGCGGTCTAGGAACATTCACCCAAGACGTCTGTGCGGTTTTCAGATATGTAGGTTTTCCTTGAGGGTTGGGAAAAAAGAAAAGTTTCTACTGCGAGTCATTTCAAAAGTTGGAAGTTTGTCAACGCAAACTCCTGCGCTAACAACTGAGGGAAAAGATAAAATGAATATTCAGAAACATATAACTTCAGAGGAAGTCTTCACCAGACTCGTTTATCTCTGACATATTAAAAGAAGAGCGAAGATGATGGTGAGGCTGGTAATGAACTCGTGCCTTCTGTAACACCGTGATAGGTCAGAAAGAGCCGTGTGAGAGACAAGATTTTGGCAATGTTGAAATAAAGAATAAACAAACTGAATAGACTGCCCCCCACCCTAGACTATTAATTGAAAAGTAATCAAATGAGCCCATTCAGCCACTAAGCTACCAAATTTTTTAAAAAGATGAAAAATTTAAAACAACCAAACAGGAAGGAAAAATAAATCAATTTGATTGAAGAACAAAAAACAAACAAAAAAACCCTTCATTTAAAAAATACCTAAGGTCTAACACCAGGTGGTGCTATATTATTAGCAGTAGGCTTTTGTCCTCATCTTTTTTTTTTTTTTTTTTTAATTTTATTTATTTATTTATTTATTAGAGGGGACGGAGAGAGGGTAAGAGAGGGAAACATGGGTTTGTTGTTTCATTTATTTATGCGCTCATTGTTTGATTCTTGTATGTATTCTGACTGGGGATCGAACCCACAGCCTTGGTGCACCAGAAAAATGCTCTGAGCTACCCAACCAGGGCTCCTCTTTTCTTTTCGTCCTTACTCCTTACTTTCCAAACTTAAATGATCACCACTTGAACTTCTAACTCTTCTTACAGCAAAAGTATTTCCACTTATAAATAAAATACATCTGCTTCACATTCTCTGGCATCTTTGAAATCACACTGCCTCACGCTGGCTGCTTACATGTGGGCATTTCCCCACGTTCAGCCTTTACTCACAACTTCCTTTACACTCATCTCTCTTGCAGGGTCTAGCCCTGCCTTATCCAGATTAATCTCAAATTCCCTCCCGCAGCCTTACCCCGCTTCTGAACCCCAGGGCTGCTCACACTTCCAATTCCTTGCCGAATGTTTCAACTTATGCCGATTTTAAGTCTACTTCTCCTTTGTTCCCCAGCCTCAGAACAGTGGGATCATCTTTGGTTCCCCCCAGATCCGCATATAACCGAGCACCAAGTCTCTCAATGCTACTCATGTCACAGAACTGAAGAATGTCAATAATTGAAGGGACCTTAGATGAAAGTGACTGTCGCAAACTACTAAAGGCGCCATAGTGAGGAATTTATCTGGAAAGTAACGCTAGTTGCTTTGTCCCAGTGATTTCACCTACAAAAATCTCATTATAATAGAGAAAAAGGAGCTTAATTGCCTCAGGTCTTGCATTTAAAGTCATGCAGATGAAAGTTCTACCTGTCCCCTGGACTATCTTCTATATGGGCATGACTTCTGCTCCAATCAGCTTTCTTTCCTCTCTGACACCAGGGTGTTACTATTCCTACTTACTAGGAATATCATTTCTTTCCAGCTCAGTGCAACTCATACAAATCCTCATTACCCCTTTATTTTTGCCTCAACAACTGTGTTTGACCCTGCAGCTCTGTCCTTCCCAACTCCCTCACGTGGCTTTCCTGAACATGAACACCAAGGTCACGACCCAATCCCAAACCTGGATTTCCCCATTATCTACAGGGTGTTATTTATTAAATAACTATTTAATATTAAAGGCATAAAAGGCAGTCATAGGGGTGATTCCTACCAACTCCTTCCCCTTCACGCTCTGCCATGCCTCCACCCCTCTAGTCTCTGCTAAGACCATCTTTGTGAATGAAATGGCCTCCTTCCACCTCCTCCTCTATCCTGTCTGGGGAATACAAACCAACAGATGGTTCTTTTAAACTGTTGCCACTCATGCACAGCCTCACCCCAGAGCTATGAATCACAATCTCCAGTTTAACAAGATCCCCAGGCGATTCGAATATGCATGAAGTGTGAGAGGCACTATGAAGAATCAGACCTCTTTGTTAAAGCCTTCTCTTCCATGACACCCTCCTCCACGTGCCATGGACCACCACGCCTCCCTTGACGCTCATGCTGGTTCTTGCTTCTCTCTCTCCATCTGTCATGGTGTGTCTCTGGACTAGTCTCTAGGGTCCCTGAGAACAGGAAGAGGACCTTATTCCATTCTGTCCCTCGGGGCCTAGCAAAGTGTATAGTGTAGACTGAGATTTAATACATGTTTGCTGAATTAATTAATTTTTCTTTTCAGGCCGAGAGTAAGGTAGGGGAATTAGGGAGAGGCAGGTAAAGGGTGCAACCCTTTAGCTCCCAGATGCATAAGGTCTGAGGCCCTGATGTAAAAATGGTGGCTACAGTTGACGACACTGTGTTATAGAATTGAAATGTGCTAAAAAAAAAACCTCACAAATAAACAACCAAAAAAGATGTGATGTGGATATGTTAATTCAATGTTGGAAACTCATAATGCATACTTATATGCAATCACCACAGTATACGCTTTACATATCTTACAACTTTTGTCAATTACACCTCAGTCAAATTGGAAAAAAAGAAATGTAGAATTATAATGATGATAGCACCAAAACTATTAAAATTTCTTTCAAAGGCAACAGTAAATAAAATTTAAAATAATATTGTCTTCTCTCATTATCTACATTAAAGCATTAAACACTTAACCAAGTTTATTTGTCCTTCATTAATATTAATAGACTCTTTAGTCTATTAGCTAAATAAAAGGAGACATTTTTCTTTACATTCCTTATAATTAGCAAGTAACAGATACTCAACTATCCATCTGATTTTTAAACGTACCATTAGCCACAACTTTTACTTGCTTTTGGAGGTATAGAAAAACAGAGTTTTAGAATATAAATTCACCAAATTGCTGCCCTTTCGGCAAAATCATTCTGATGAGTCATCCTCATCGAAACCAACGAACAAGGCTGGGCAAGTTGCAGATGAAAATTATTGGGCCACCATCACATGCAATCAAGACTCAACAAGTTTGGAAAATCAACTGATTTTTCAGAAAGGGGTGTTTCACAGCACTGTTTCTGAAGGCGTCGGAGGTTTACAGGCATTCCTCTGCATGCCTCAGAATCACTACACACCTGTACCCCCTTTGATTCCAACCCACACACTGGCACCAGAAATAAGCTAAGCCCTGAGCCCAACGCTCATTCCTCTGGCCTGCCCTATCCCATATTCACAAGTCACAATGTCACCCCTCCCACACCGCGCACCCCCACTTAATGGCAACATGCAGTCCCAGCCAAAGTCTTGCCCATTCTACCATTACATACTCTTGACTGCTGGGCACTGAGGGTACTGAGTAATGCCGACTTTCCCAAATGATTAGCTCCTTGGAAACCCAGAATAATCCTATCAGTGCATTACTATTACTATCCCCAGTTTATAGATGAGGAAACTACTGAGGTACTTCCATGGCTTTGTGGGGTCACACACCTAACCAGTGACACTGAGGCCTAGAATACAGGCCACTTCCGCCAGCTCAGTAGTTCCCCCTACTGCACCCCAGAACAGAAGCATCATGGTTAAGGGAAGAAGTGTCAGGCGTGGAGGCCACCCAGAGCTCCTCCTCTCACTAGAGAGTGCTCTAAGAGGCAACGAGGGAAACACTGGGGCTACAATCGGGCGTAGAACTGGTTCACCAGCAGCCCTAACACTGACCTTAGCAGCTACATTGGTCTAAAGTACCGGTAAGGAGATTGCATATAAAGCACCAGTAAAACACAGACATCATGAGCAATATTAAGGTAAGACCTGTCAATACTGGGCTGAGAGACTGTGGGTAACCTGAGCACCAGATGCTTAAATGATGAAGTCGACATAGGACTGCTCTGACGGACAGTTCTGAAAAGGGGACATTTATCAGTTTACTTCACATCATGTAATTTACCCCAGATGTGAACCATGAAGAGTAGGATCTCCCTGCAGGTATTACTGACCTTAGGGCTTTAAATTCATGCCTTTAGCATAAACTCACAATAGAGAACTGATTTGTTTTGGTTCTATCAGTGTGACCATCTCTTGTCAAATGAAAATATGGAACGGATAACATGTGCACTTTGCCTTAGATGGTAACACAGAGAGTCTGCTGAATTTGAAACATACCTTCATCAAGCAAGCGATCTAATCGGACAACCACCTTAGAAAACCCAATTAAACAGACAGTAATCATCAAAAAAAAAAAAAAATGATTAAGGAATACCTTGCAAAACAAAAAGACCCAATAGAAAGCTTTATTAAGTGGTGGTGGTGGGGATGCTATTTATACTTACCTATATATTGAAAAATTCCAGAAGGACATACCAGAATTTTATGGGATTACTATGGGATATAGTCCAGTGGGACATGGAGGAAAAGAGAAGGGAAGAAGCAGGACTAGGGACTGTCCCGTCCATACTTCACGTACTGACATATTCTTCCATGTGAATTTTCCTACTAGAATCAGCATATTTTTATAATAAAAACTAATAAATATTATTAAAGTCAGTGAGATTAAATATTTAACCAGATAAAAGATACTCAAGACAAAGCAGATAAAGAAACCAAGAAAGCATCAATTAGATGAAAAATTAAAGTAACTAGATTCTTAATAATTATTTTTATTCCCACACATCAGTAAGTATTAGGTGTTTTTTAATCCTTTTAATTTTACTAGGAAAAAGTACTTAAACAGTAACTCAAATTGATGTTTTTACAAGATATGACTATGAGGAAAACAGCCACTTTACTACTGGAAAATTCTTTATGATACCATAATGGAGTGTTTCTTAGGACTGGAAATTGAAGCTAAAGACTGAACTTCTTAATGGTACTCCTTGTTCTGACACTTACAAATGACTCATTCTCTAGGCGAAAGCTCCCAGGGCCTTCCCAAGTATGCAGCTGAATTTCCCTCCTCCACTCTGTAAGGAAAGGCCTGGGAAAGAAGGTGGGTCCCACACTGCCCACAAAACACAAAGTAACATGAGAGGTTCCCAAAACCGCAGAAACACCTACCAGTCAAAGCAAGTTCTCATCTCTGAACCCTCAAAAGACAAGAATGGATTCTGCATTAGTATATTTTTCATGAGCCTAATCAGCACTGAAAAAATGACTTGCTACTTTTTACATTTATAAAATTCATGGGTTTTGAAGATGTTAGTTTTTTTTTGTTTTTTTTTTTTTTACAAAAACTGACTTCTATATTTACCTGTATTAGAAGACACAGATCACCTTTATAAAAATCTGGACACTAATAAGAGAACTGCAAGTAATGGCAAAATGCTACTGTACAGGGCTCTAAAAACACATGATATCTTACTACGGAAATCATTACCAAATGCTTTCAGTAAAAATTATACACTAGAGAACACCTGACATCGCCCTAAAATATTTTGCTCTGTGATCTGCATTGCTTAGGAGGAGTTCCGGTGTCTTGGGAAGAAGAAAATGAGGTTGGAGGGGAAGGTAGGTTGCCATTGGCATTAGATAGGTGAGCACGGCACTAACTTCCAGATTAAAAACTTTATAGAGCTTAACTGCTGGCAGCGGGGTGTGGAGGAAAGATAAGAGGCGTGGGCACTGTAGCTTCCTTGGCATTTGCACCAGAACATGATCACGTGGCAGCAGCGCGCAGAACTGACGGAAGGGAAGAGTTCGAAATCAGGGCAACAGCCTAGGAGGCGAACGTACCTGGCAGGGCTAGAGGCAGTGCAAATCTTAAACAGATGAAAAGGAGGTTGCTGAGGTCAGTGATATATGAGCGACCTGTTAATATGTATAGTTTAAATATAAATTATATTGTTTAATAAAATGCCTATTAATAAGGCATGCAAGTGGTAGGACCATAAACCACTAGAGTCAGGGAAAAAAAAATGCCAAATAAACAGATAAAGTTAAAATACAAAAAAAAAAAAAAGAGAGAGAATATGTTGATAGCTTTAATTATAGCTTGGCTTCCTTAGACACAATATCGAGAAAGTGATCTTGTGCATAATGATCTACAGTAACTAGGAGTTATTATAAATTAAACTGAATCTACCCAAAGGGATAACAAATAACGATAACTTACGAAAGAAATAAATTATACGTACTGAAAATTGTGGCCGCGTGTTCACCCTCAACCCTAAAGGACCAAATTCTCTCATTAACACTAATGAAGATGCTAAAAGTTTTATCTTCAATGGCAGCATATTATTGTCTAAATACTATTTAAATAAACCTGATACTATGCTTACAAAATAAATAATATACAAGTTCTCCAATGTACCAGGAAAAATTGAATAAATGTCCTTTATTTTAGCAACACAAAGCAGTCCTACACATAGACATGTACATGCAACACACACTATTTCTTTGAATAAATTGTCAAAAGTGCTAGTATTATGAAGAAATTACAAAAATGAGGAACATAAAATATTTGAGTAAGTGAACATATAGGGTAATTCTTCCCTGGAATAATACATCAGTTGAATGCTATTCCAATATAAAGCTACATGTAATTGTTTTGAAAGGGAGAATTGGAAGAATTTTCTAAAATAATCTTTTAATAAAAATCACTCATAAAAATCCTATAAATACCAAAGAGCAAAATATGTCTTAGTACATTTTATAAAAGAACATCTGGTACTTTTGTAAAAAGCTCCCTTTTCATTTGAAAGAATTTCTATTTACAGACATAGGGAGAATTTTTTAAAACAACTTAGTCTACAATAGGTTCAGAATGGCCAACATTTTCTGGAACATAAAAGTATTCAGAAAGGCTACAACTCAACAACAATAAAACAAATAATCTGATTTTTTAAATGGACAAAAGACTTGAATAGAGCTTTTCTCCAAAGAAGATTCATGGTGGCCAACAAGCACATGAAAAGGTACTCAACATCATTAGTCATCAGGGAAATGCAAACCACAGCCACAGTAAGATACCACTTCACACGTGTCAGGGTGGCCACTATAAAAACAAACCCGAAAATAACAAGTGTAGGTGAGGAGTTGAAGAAATTGAAACTCAGTGCTTTGCTGGTAGAAAAGTAAAATGGTGTGAATGCATGGAAAGTGGGAGGGAGGTTCCTCAAAAAATTAAAAGTAGAACTAGCATATGATCCAGAAACGCTCCTTTGGATAAATGCCCAAAAGGATTGGAAGCAGGATCCTCACAAGATATTTGTATACCTGTGTCTCATAGTATTACAGCCAAAATTAGAAGCAACCCAAGTGTTCACTGACACATGAATAGATAAACAAAAGGTGGCACACACATACAATGAAAAATTTTTTAATCCTCATCTGAGGGCATGCTTATTGATTTTAGAGAAAGGGGAAGGGAGGGAGAGCGGAGGAGAGAAGGAGAGAGAGAGAAAGAGACAGAGACAGAAACAGAGAAACATCGATGTAGAAGAGAAACACCAATGTAGACAGAAACATCTATCAGATGCCTCCCATGTGGGCCTGAACCAAACTCGCCACCCAGGCATGTGCCCTGACCCAAAACTGAACCGAAGACTTTTTGGTTTACAGGACGGCGCTTCAACCAACTGAGTCAGACTGGCCAGGGTCATCCAATGACATTTTCATCAGCCTTGAAAGGAAAGGAAACTCTGACACATGCTACAATATGGAAGAGCCGGAAGATACTACGGTTAGTGAAATATGCCAGGCACAAAATGAAAAACATGGCCTGCGTCCTCTTTTAGGATGTACCTCGAGCAGTCAAAGTCATAGAGTTAGAAAGTAAAATTGTGGTTGTCAGGGGCTGAAAGAAAGAGAATGGGGAGTTAGTGTGTGATGGATATGGGGTGTCAGTTGGGAAGGGTGATGTTCTGGAGATGGGCTGGTAGTGACAGTTGTATAACAGTGTGAATGAACTAAAATACCACTGAACTGCACACTTAGAAATGGTTAAAGTGGTCAATGGTATGTGATATATATATTTTACCACAATAATAAAAAAAAAAGTTTAAAAACTTAGGTGAAAGAATTTGTGCTACTAGTTATTAGAGGATATGATAAAAGAGTAAAAGTTTATTACTAACATAAATCTACATTGACAGATTAGTAAACTGGTGTGTAAGTCTCAGAGATATATAAATTCAGAACAGGATAAGGGAGGTATTTCAAATCAGGGAAGACATCTGTGGTATTAAGATATTAGAATTTTAAAGGGTTAAAATTGGAGAAGCAGTATGATATAGTAAAGAAAAGTCAAAAATCTAGTGCCACGCTGACTAAACGCCCAGCTCCACCGCGCACTGGCTGTGAGCAGGCTACTTAACCCCTCTGAACCTCTGTTTCCTCATACATAAGAACAGGGGTGATTATAGCAGAACCTACTTCAAAGGATCTTGGGAGAGTTAAATGAGTTTGTATTTTTCAAACTTAGAAGAGCACCTGGCACCTAGGAAGTGACATATAAATATTATCTATCAGTTCTCACCATCAAAAAAAAAATATTGGGTTACAAAGGGGTTAAGAGAAAACTATACAAATTAACCATAATAATTAAATATAGATCAATCTTCCTTGTTAGTAGAGAAGGTCTTGTGAAGCATAAACACAAAGGAAATGTTAAAGGAAAAGATGTATTTCACAACATAAAAATGAAAACTTAAAAAATAACACCATATATGAAATAAAAAGGTATAGAGTAAAACACAGGACAAAGGACAGCGGACAAGACCAAACCAACAAGAAAAGAATCATATGCCCCCAAAACATAAGTGAACAAAAGCTCTAAGCAAAAGGGGAAATAAAAATCGTCAAGACTTTTAAAGAAAAATTTAACCTAATTGTACCTAACATCTTTCCTGGCTCCCTAACGGACATTCCTAATCCCCATTTCCATGCTAGAAAGGTTTAAAAAGCAAAATACTTGTGTTCCCAACCTTTCTGCAAGTTACGGGTGACCATGTGATCGCATCTGTACCGATAAGGCTTAGCAATAAGGGCACTAGGGGTTAAGGTGCTGAATAAGATCCACCGCCCACCCCGCCCCCCAAAATGGAACTCTCAGCAACCATATTTTAACTGAAAAGTCACTGACAAAAACACCATGCTGAGGGAAGACAGAAAGGTGACATTATTATTTCCACCAAATCTGGAAATGCCTACCTCTAGACCTCCTGTTAAATAAACAGACATCGTCGGCAGCCGTCCGTCTCGAGAGACGATGGTGTAGCTTCTTAAGAGTCTATCTGCACCGCCGAGAATGGCTGTGCAGTCCGACTCGGGAGTGACACGGTATCTGTCTCCTCCCGTGTTGAATCGACATCTTGCGATGACGCTGGAGTGTCCTCTCCAGTGAAGCTGAAGCTACAGAGCCTGGGCAGGGTGATATGGAGGGTCTGCTGTTGCCCATGCAGCAGACCCCCCCCTCTCTTCGCAGCTGAAGGGTCCAAGGGAAAGACGGAGTCAATACAGCTTGGCTTCAGGTGCGCCGCAGGAGTTGCCGGTGTTGACTACAACGTCAAACCGCCTTAGGGACTCCGGCTCCGGATTTTCTGTCGGGGTTTACTCCCTTAGCCTTTCCCCTGAAGAGGTATGCCGCAAGGCAGCGGAGGTTTTTTGGAGTCAGAGTTTTCCTTCTCTGATGTGCCCTGACTGGAAGATCGAACCAGCGACACTTAGCTCGCAGGCCGATGCTCAATCCACTGAGCCAAACCAGCCAGGGAATAAACAGACAACCTTCTGCTTTTAAACCAAATTGTGTTCTTCATGAAATCTTACCCTGTGTGACAGCATGGATGGACCTAGGCGGTATGATGCTAAGTAAAGTAAGCCAGACAGAGAAAGACAAGCACCGTATGATTTCACTTACACGTGGAATTTAAAGAACAAAATAAACGAAACAAAACAGAAACAGACTCATAGACACAGAGGACAGACGGTTGCCAGAGGGAAGGGAGAGTGGGGGAAGGGTGAAAAAGGTAAAGAGATTAGGAAGTACAGATTGGCAGTACAAAATAGTCAGGGGGTGTAGAACAGAACACAGGGAATATAGTTAATAATATTGTAATAACTAAATATGGTACCCGGTGGGTACTGGGAATATCGGGGGAAACACTTTATCAAGTACATTGTTGTCTAATCACTATGCTCTATACTTGAAACTGTGAACGTCAACTGTACTTGAAAAATAAAACACAGCAAATAGTGTTCTTAACTACCATGTTCCCCTGTCAACAGCATTTGATGGAGCTGATTTCTTCTTTCTCCCTGAAACACGCACTTTACTTGGCTTCCAGAACACTACTCTTGACTGACTTCCCTCCTACTTTCCTGGCTGTTCTTTCTTGGTCTCCATAATTCTTATCATCTCCCCAGCCCTTTAAACCTTTAAAGTTTAGTGGTACCCAGAGGGACCGTGGAGCATTCGAGGGAGGTCCCCACTGGTGCTCTTGACGTGTTCTCTTTCTACACATACTCTGGCGCTGTCATCCATCTGGTGGTTTTAAATGCCATCTACATGCCGATGAATCCCAAATGTGTATGCCTAGGCCAGACTTCTCCTAGGTATTCTGGACTTGTAGATCCAACACGCTGTTCTACACCTGCACTTCTATATCTATTACACAACTCAATATCTCTATAACTGAGCTCCAGATGTCCACCTTCCAACACCTGTATCTCCAGCATCCATCCCCATCTCAGTAAATGGCAACATCCTCCTCTCACTGCTCACACCAAAATGTGTAGTCATCTCTGACTCCTCTCTTCTGCCCTCACCCCGCGCCTCTCGTCTAAGCCAATCCTGTTGGCTTCACGTTCAACATGCATGTCTAGAATCTGACTGCCCCCCTGCCGCACCCTGGTCAAAGAAGCCACAGTCTCCTGCCACGATCACAGCAGTCCCTCTTCACTGATCTCACTGATCCTGTCCTCACCCCAACTCATACATTCCCCACTCAGCTATCAGAATGATCCCTTAAAATTTAAGTCACTTTGGTTAAAAGCCAAAGTCCTGATTTTCCAGGCTGTCCCTGTTCTGGCTCCTTGTTCTGGCTCCCCGCGGCTTGTCAAACCTCAGCCCCTATTTCACTCTCCCGTTCTTCGTTCCTTGCTCCTCCTTGTGAACAGGAGTCAGGCTCTACCTCTGGGTCTTTCCACTGTGACAGGTGTGGCTGTCGTCCACATGTTCAGATGTCTGGCTCCCTTGAGCCTTTACACAAAAGCCACCTATCCCTGGCTACACGAACCAAACTTTCTCCCCCTCTCTGTCTTCTCATACACACCCCAGCATTTCATATCCCCTTGGTATTAGTATTTTTCACCTCTCTTTAGAACCTGACACTATCAAACATCCTATATACTTCATTTACTTGTGTGTATATGTTCTGCCTTTCCTACCAGAATATAATTTCTGTCCCTCGGCACTTTGACCAGAGAATCTACATTGATTCAATACATATTTTTGTACCAGTGAAAATGAGATACCAAAAAATAAGATACCATTTTGCACTTTCCTAAAAAGTGAGTATTTGGCAAGAGTGTCAGAAATGTCAGAATGCTCATACAGGTGTTGGGAAACACTCACACGCTCTGAGGAGGAGCACAGACTTGTGTGCTGTTTGTGAAGGGCAATTTGGCAGGGTGTATCAAAAGCCTTAAAACACTACACCCTCTGATTCTGCCAGAAGGAATGCATCCGAGCTACTTATCTGGCCAGCTTACATACTTTATATATTATAAAGTCCTTCTGAGTAGAGTTGTTTCATGTAGGACTAAAAAAATACTGGAAACCACCCAATGTTTAAAAAACGTCTGAAGAAGTAAATCATAGCACATTCAGATGATGAAATATTATACAGCCATTGAAAATCATGCTACTTAGAATATATAAGAATTTAAGAATCAAGGAAAATGGGTACCATGCCTTTTAAAGGAAAACAAAAATTTAATCAACTAATTAAATGTCTACTAACTGTTAGGTATGGGGCCTCCAAATATTAGGAACTGTTTGTCCCCATTAATTATATGTAAGCATATGTGCATGAGAGGGTATAAAACAAAAGCACTGAATAGTTATAAATTATGAAGTTAAAAACGATTTGGCATTGAGGAGATTAAGGATGAATTTGTTTTCCTTCCTACCACCTGGACCTCCTCTCTTTGCTGAGGGCCGAACACCAGGGGGTCCTGTGTTCTCATCGCCCGCCTGCCCTCCTCCGTATTTCCTCGCATCTGTCCTGACTTCTTCAACCTTCACATCCTACACTCTGAACCCTAACTGCCCTTCACTCCTACTTCCTAGTGCACCAGCCAAGCCCCGAAAAAAAAATACCTCCACCAATATGTAACCTTCCTGTTGTTATCTCTGGGGTCGCAGTGGCAAAAACTGAACAGCAGAAAGTATCAGTGCAGAACTGAGACTAGTCTTTAGGTCTGTAAGGGTGTGCCTCTATTATGTTATAGAACTGCCTATATTATAGCCAGAAAGTATTTAAGCAAACTGGTATTGGGAAGCTACTCTTTTCTGAAATCCTACATATTTTTTAGGATTATAAGGAAATACGTAATGAGGGACAAACTCATCATCTCTGCTACTTAGCTGACAATACCTGGAAGACAAGAACCATGTCTTACCTTACAATTCCCAAGGGTCCGCAGTACGACTTGCCCAGTGTACACTAGCAAACTGTTAAGTGAATGAATTACCTTCTAGAACGTAACATCTCAGGGACAGTCCACATTTACATATTGCAAAGTCTGACTTTACTATTCTGCATTCTTGAGTCAGCAAAGACAGTACTGTATGGATGAGTAGGATACAAGAAACTGTACTGTGCATAACCATCACCATTTGCTTTCATTCAGGCGCCAGCTCAGAAGATAAAGTCGTAACAGTACAGGTGAGTCACAACAACAACAGAGCAAGTCTTAAGAGGGCAGCGATCGGACAGAGAAACAACAGCATCCCATAAAGCAAGGTTCTCATGATGCCTGAAATTGCCAGAAGCAGAGTATTTGTGGTGATGCTGTCGGTACCTGCCTCTGCACGTGTGTTCACAGGTAACTGCTGCTTCAGGTGGAGGTTAAAAAAAATAACTGCTGTAGTCCCGGGCCTGGGAACATGAGTTCTACGACTGCATGTGTCATAAATCCAAGATTTAGCAGGGTGGCATCTTGTTCTGAGTTACCATATGAAGAAGATGAACAAGGGTCTCCATATCTTTGTTCCTCAGCAAATGTATTTACCTGGTTGTGCATGAGCTCACCTGGCACTCACCCTGAGAATTCCTGATCAGAACAAGAAAGGCACATGGTGAGCCTCCTGCTTCATTAGAAGCCCAGGTTCATGAGCAGAGCAACTTTGAACAATGAGGTCACTGAAGACTCAAAATTGATCAACTCGAGTTTATTTCCTTTTCTAAGATTAAAAAAGTCAGCAAATCAGTAAAATTTGCACAGACTCATATAAAAGTCAGTTGGAAAATATGAGAAAGAAGAAGCTGCCCGGGCCATGATCCACAGCTGGTACTATGAATCTTGACTCTCAAAACCCCTGTTTAATCTCGAAGTGGATCTATGTCTACACACGGCTGCAGTCCCTTCTTTATCTGTAATCTTCTTTAATTTTCATCCAAGGACATGTTCATTAATTTTAGAGAGAGTGGAAGGGGGAAGAGAGAGCGAGAGAGAGAGACAGAGAGAGAGAGAGAGACAGAGAGAGAGAGAGAGAGAGAGAGAGAAACATCGATGTAAGAGAGACACCCATCGGTCACCTCCCATATGTGCCCTGACTGGGAATCGAACTTGCAACCTTTTGGGTTGCTCCACCTAACTGAGCCACCCTGCCAGGGCTCCCTTCTTTATTTGCCTGTGCTTGCACCGCCTGGCTGCCAGTCACCCTGCTGCTCCTGTCTTCATCAGCTCTTCTCCCAGAGGCTTCTCTACCCTGGACACATTTTTCCTGTCTTAAACCTCCAACGTGCCCACAGGCCTTTCAGCCTCAGCCACCAAAACAGGCCTTGCCCTAACTCCCTCTCCTTGAAACTCTATTAGGAAAAACCTATTTTGCTTCATGGCCACCAGAACAAGAGAGCTGAGGAGACTTCTAGGTCTATTCACCACCAGCGGAGCCGACCAGACCCTCTTCCTTCAAAACGTTTGCACTATTTTCACTCTGCTCTCAATTCCCAGACACAGATATGGTTCTTACACGTGTGTGCCCGGACTATTAGAACTGATCTGCCTTAACCTCCCTTGGGGCTCACCTGTCACTCACCCCCACACACGGTCTGTCTGCTCCAGGCCTGCTGCCTCTCGCCCATCACGCCAGTCCTCCCATGGCTCTACCTGTGCGCCCTGGGGGTGCCCGCAGCCTTCCGTGCCTGACAAACTCCTACGGGAACATTCCAAACCCAGTTCAAACGTCCCCACGAGTCCCCAGCCTACCCCCAGGCTGGGTTAGCGGGGCTGCTTCCTTGCCTGTGAACACACAGTGCTTCACACAAGGCTCCACTCCAGTCAAGCCAGGCAACACTTTTGAACCCCTGTTGCATAACAGGCACCCTGTGCTGAGCACTGGAAAGTATAAAAAGAACTAAGGCCTGGACTTCATCCTTATGAATCTCACGGCTCTGGAGGAGATAGATATGTAAGAGAATAATTACAGTACAGACTAGTAAGTGCGAAGTAGCTCAGAGGCCGGGACAGCTCAGCGGGGTGTGAAAAACGAAGAGTGGGCATTCAGATCACTCCCTTAAACACCCCTTTTTCACCTCCCCTCCAACTAGTGAGCACCCTAAAAGGGCACTACACGTGTTTGTATCCTCAGAACCTAATCGACTGCCCGGCACACAGCAAGCACTCAGAACGTTTCTTGAATGGAAAAATAGGAAAGACCGCGTAATGACACAGTTCGAGTCATTCCATAAAGCAGGCTTCCCCAGAATTACTTGCCAAGTAAGAAGAATTGTGTGGAATGCCTGCAAAACGATCGATAATTTACAGTGATGACGTTATAAGGAAGGGAAGGGAGACCCTTGTCTACCAGGTGCCCCCAGGTGTGGCCTGTTAGGCCCCTCCCCGCCCCCCAGCCCCCACCACCCCTGCTGGGCGGCTCAGCGCTTCGCACGCACTATCCACAGTGCCTCGGCTCAACTTGGCACTCGTTGTCCCCTCGGCCTGCCTGCAAAGTCCTTCCATCTGCTATTCAAATGTGGCCCCCTTCTCCCTTGCAGGTGTCGACACAAACGTCACCTGCTCCTTGCGGCCTTCTCGGACTACCCGATTTAAAAATCGACCTCCCTTCTCCGCTTTGTTTTTCTCCTCGTCATGTGTCATCTGACGCATTAAACATTGTCCTAGTTTATGTCCTGACTCGCCTCACGAGAATTCAAGCTCTAAAGGGACAAGAATCTGCCTCCTTGGGCCACGCCTCCCTCCCAGCACTTAGGATGCTCGCGGCACACCAGGCTCTCAAGCGCCGAAGGAGTGAGGGAGTGTGCCCAGACTGTGCACATGTGTAAGAGAGGTCAAGAGCAGAGACCCCGGAGCAGACTGCCGGTCTGTTCCCTGGCCCCGCCAGTTATTAACTGGGTAACGTTGGGCAAGTTACTCAGGCTTTCAGAAACTCCAATTCTTCATTTGTAGAGTGGGGATAATCATAGTATCTGCACCTCATGAACTATAAGAATTCAATAAAATTATACATTTAGAAAGCTTACAGGGGAGAACAACAGGGAAAAATGGGACAAATGTAATAGAACAACAATTTTTAAAAATAGTAAGAAAAAAAAAGTCTAGAATAGGGCTTGGCACCTCATTAGCACTCAAAACGATTTTCGTTTTTACAGAAAGGAACCTTGAAATATATTCTATAGAAGTGTCTTAATTACATACAAATACAGAAACATCTATGAGCAACACATTAAAGTTACTTTTTAGAATAAGTATTAGGTGATAATTTCTGGTCTTTAATAATGAATTTATGCAAGCATGTGAAAACATTTTCCATAATTTTGCTTGCTATCTCTCTCAAACTCTTGCCTAGAAAAGGCTAAAATGATATAAAATAAAAAGATTTTAAATTCCCTTTAACACTAAAGATACGCCAAAAAAAAAAAAATTGTTTACAAAAGCACTAAGAAAAGAAACCTACAGGATAGGCAAGTCATTACAAGTTTGGGATGTACTCTTGGTTTGAGAGGAATTTATCTTAACCCACGATAAACTGAATTAAAGCAAAGGTATACTCCTTTGAAATGTTGTTTTTCTCTAGAACAAAACTAAAGACCATCTCTTTCACGAGGCCTTTCTTTAGGCTCTAGTACAATGGGGCCTGAAGGTTCTTCTTTTCCCCAGTGTCCTAAAGCACGCAGGGGCCTCCTCCACGCCCTTACACAAGGCTTTGTGATGCTCCATGGTTGCTGCATAAACATGCCAGTGGTCTCCCAGGGTAGGGTGAAGGATCCACAGAGAAGGCAGTGTATTCTGTACAGGTTCTGTCATCTTGCCTGACTCGGGCCGCCCTGGGGGGGTGGGGTAGGGGCCAGTGTTGGCAATGACATGTCTGCCTGAAGGAACACACACATTTGTAACCTACAACCTGGTAGGAACTGGCATTGCCCCTGAGAGCGGTGACAGGCGGGACTCTGAAGATGCCTGAATCAGCCACGAGGTGCCCACCAAGCACCCATTTACTCAGCAGCATTCATTGGCCATAACCATGGAAAATCATTCACATCGTGGTAAACAGAGTTAGGCCTGAAAAGGGAAATGCTGCAGCTTCTCAACCATTCCGCTGAGCGTAGGAATTTTAATTGACCAAAATCACGGTCATCCTACTAGTGTTTCCTTCCTTAGACGACGCCGTGAAGGTGCAGAGCCCCTGCCTGGTCCGAATCCCACCTCTGCCCCCTTCTAGCTGCATCACTCAGATGAACTATTTAACTTCAAAGTGAAGGTTTTCTCGTCTGTAAAATGGGGGTAAGCCTCACAAAACTATGCTGTGGGTTCAATGAGTTTGTAGTGCCATGATTAAGACAGAGTCTGGAACTTGGGAAGCATTTGATACAGGTGAGCTGCTATCACTGGCGTTACAATCCTTGTTAGAAATCGGTTTCCCCACTATCTCGTATTATTTAAGTGGTTTAAAACACACACACGTCTCAAAGAAGCAACGGTACTTTGGATTGGCTGACAAATGTCCAGGTTTTGAGAAATGGAAGCGCTCCATTGGGCTTCGTTACCATTCTTTCTCATATTTACTTTACAGCTTCAAGAAGATGGCTATTTGAACACCGGGTCTGGTTTTCTACTTAGTTCTCTGAAAGAATTTATTGAAAACCCCAGGTCAGCTGGAACATTCCTGCCGCTTACCTTTCAGGAGGGTAACTCGGTACGAGTACAGAGGATAACCATGTGGTTTCAATTTCTAACACACAAGCTCATCATTGTCCCGTAAATGGCAACATGCTCTCAATGATCTGAAGGCACATTGTTTTTGCACCTTGGTTTCTGTTCTACTTTTAACTCCGCGGTGATTAAGTTTCCTGTCCCCTACAGCAAACACCTCTCCATGTACTGTGAGCATCCAAACAAGTTAGTTGCTGTTAACTTTTTAAAAACATAACACAGCATAATCAAGTCTTTCAACACAAACCCATAAAGCTTCTGGTTATGCTATTTTTTTTCCCATTTATATATGGAAAACCACCAGGGAAAATGTAATTTCGTTTTAGCTCCAACTGAAAACTCTGAATGTATAACTTAGTTATCAAGCTTGTTTATACAGGTTAATAAAAGCTTAGTAAACTTCCCTGTCTTTTCACTAAGACTAAACTGACCTATGTTTCCCTCTTCACAGCATGACATTATGCAGAGTACAGTAAAGGGGCTTTAAAAAAGAAATGATTCACTCTTTGGTGAGACAGGTTGCCTACATAAAAGAATCTCATCTTTTAAAATACAGGGTTGGGCAAAGTAGGTTAATAATAATAATAAATAATACAATAATTAATAAATAAGTAACACTACAAGAACAAATTGTTTTGCATACTCACAACTGTAAACCTACTTTTGCCCCCTTCTGTACATTCTGGGTTTGGGTCTCA
Source organism: Furipterus horrens (assembly GCF_987537825.1). Lineage (NCBI taxonomy): Eukaryota > Metazoa > Chordata > Mammalia > Chiroptera > Furipteridae > Furipterus > Furipterus horrens. Next base: position 88,353,762 of record NW_028327182.1, read on the forward strand.
TTTCTTAAAAGTATGTGCACTTCAGGTTTCCTGGGACTTGCACATTGTGTGGTCCAACAGCAGCCACTGCTCAGAAAATAAGGGGGGGGGGGTGCTCCACCTGCCCCTAGAGAGCTGACCGCAGAAGTGGACAGGGCCTTACGTTCTCTGATCCTCACACGCCACAGATGCTAAGGCCGAAGGCCAGGGAGGGTCATGGACTTGCTCAGGCAGCTCCCTGGTGCCAGAGTGGCACTGGAGCACAGGGCTGCTAACTACAGGCCAGGCCACCATGGCCATGGCTCCCGGGCGACCAAGCCACACCTAACACCCGAGCAGGAGAGGAACTCCCCGCCCTCTGGCCGCTCCACGAGCCTCAGCAGCAGCCACGACAGTAACGACCAAAGCTCTGGCCTCACTTGTACTCCAGCTCCCCAACTGCAGCAATAACCCAAACAAGGGTCATCGCCTCTCCCAACGTCTGCAGCTTCTCTTCTGTGTTTGTCCCGAGTGATGAAGGTGCTGCTCGTCTTCCTTTTTCTGCCCATATTGTTCCTGGGTCTGCGCCTCAGAACCTCAGGACCTTGGTGCCCAGCCTGCATCTAAATAAATCACCCTCACCACCCGTCAGCACATTACGGGGTCCTCACATGGGAGGGGTCACGATGGGACTGAAAAACACAGCCTTCAAATCAAATCCCAAGGCGTGGAGAGTGAAGACAGCCTCAGGGACTTGGTGGGTTTTTTCATTTCTGTACAATGTTCTCACATGTGTGGACACAGCATGCTAGCCGCAGGTTTTTTTGTTTTTTTTTTTTAAGACCATTCATTAGTAGTCGCTATTTTTATAAGGGAACTTATTTCTAAATCTTTCTGACATGGCTTTTATTTGCTCAAGGTGCTACCTTTTAAAGTAAGGGGTGTTCCCTACGGAGGATGTTCAGTCAGCTGGAGTGGCCAGCAGGCTTTTTGGTCTTAGTCCCTGTGAAATAAGCCAACTTCTCCGTTTCCTGTTCTGAGGTGTCACGGAGAAATCCATAACATCTGCCAACGTTAGTAAGACAAGTACCAACTACTCTGGAAGCTCTCACATTTCATAAACCAAATATGAATTTAAAACTACTGCTAAAATACAAACCAACATTAACAACAAAAGCTCCAATTAGAAAAGTTTAACGTTTTAGTCACTCCTATGTCCCTGAAAATTTCAAATTAAAAAAAACTTAATCTTTTCACATGTAGTGAGGGCACAGTATAAGAATTATATTTGTTATTAAGCATGTAACCATTTTTTAAAAATTTAAAAATGAAATTATTCATATAGAAGAGGCAGACGACTAAATTTACCTGTGTATGGTCCGGAATAGCTTATAAGTGGGTATACGCACACATGTCTCTCCCCAGCCAGCCTTTCCCTGGCCCAAAAGATAAGGGTTGTGTCCTCGACCTTCCTAAACGCTTTACTGACAGGAGGCATTCGTTCTAAAACCAAAACCTGCCTCTCGCTTTCCGACACGCCTGGTTTTACAGTGGGGTCACCCATAAACTGCTCTAAGGCACAAATGAATGAGATTATGCTTACCAGAACTGGACACACGCCTGATCCTCTGATAAGATAAGGTATGCTCTGAACTGAGATTCCTGCTGTTGCCATTGAACCTCAAACAGGAAACAGAAGGCCCCACTTTGGCTTTTGGACCAGGTTTTATCCTCAAACTGGAGAAGTCGGGCTTGGGCACATTCCTACCCGGAGGGGCTGCAGTGTTTGAAGCAGAACCCTGTGAAGAAAATAGCATGTTAGCTCAGCTCACACCTTCCCGGTGCGACTCCCTTGCAGTGTTAGCTACATGAAAGGAACAGTTTGCTCCTACGCTGCAGTCTTGTTGCGAGAATTTTTATTGAATTTATTGGAGTGACATTGCGTGACAAAACAGTTTCTAACCTACAGATCTCAGACTCAAGATTACAATGGCAACTGAATTGCCACCCTCCCAACCTACTGTACGTGTTTCAGACTTGCCAGCTCCCACCATCGTGGGCATAAGCCCGTTCCTTTAAATCAACCTCTATTATCTATCTATAGGTACATACAGACACATATACATTGATCTATATCTATATATATGTATACACAAATATAAGCATCTATCTTTACACATACATACTGCTCTGGACTGAATGTTTGTCCCCCCCCCCCCCCCACACACACACAAATTTATAAATTGAAAACCTAATCCCCCATGTGACATTTGGAGGTGGGGCCTTTGAAAGTTGATGAAGTCTTGAGGGTGCAGCCCTCAGGAACGGGATTAGTGCCCTTATAAAAGTGACCCAGAGTACACTGTTCCCATCTCCCTCCATGTGAGGTTACAGGGAGGAGATGGCTGTCTGTGAAGATGTGGACTCTCACCTGACACCACATTTGCTGCTGCCTTGATCTTGGACAGCCTAGGCTCCAGAATTGGGAGAAATCAATGCCAGGTGAATATTTAATGCCCCTTCTCACTAAAAAGAAATTCAAACTCTTCAAAGTTTACTCTTAAAATCGTCATCATCTGCCTTCTGTGCCCATCAGTGAAGCTGTTTGTTCCCAGAGATGGCCAATGCCACGCCCTCGCAGGCCTTCTCTACGGCATCTGATGACGATGAGTCCATCGTTCTTGGGTTTCTCCCTCACAGCTCCTCCTGGTTTTCCTTCTACCTGTTTGCTTATTCCTTCTCTGACTCCTATTCTTTTATACCCTGCAATGCTAGCCATCATGAGGGTCCTAAACCTGGCCCCAGTCTCTTTTCTCACCATATACTCTCCCTAGATGATTATGTCCAGTTTCAAGCACCACACGTTGTCATGTCCACACGCCGCACGTCCAAGCCAGCACTCTCTCCAGAGTTTCCCACAGATCCAGCTTCTACCTGTATCTGCCCACCTGGCTTCCTTCAGGCACCTGTATCTAACAATGCCCACAACAATCATGCTGTTGTGGTTTACTGATCCACATACAGCCTAAGTTCAAAATGCATGCACCAACTCATTTAATCCTCATAACTCTATGAGGCTGATACTTTCATTATATCCCATTTCATAAAAGAAGAACATGAAGCAGTTTCTAAAAGTAAACTAATTTTACCCACGCATCTCAAAACTTACCTCTTCCCATATTCACCACAACATTCCCGGACACCCAACTTAAACAATAAAAATTATTTCCAGGAGCTCCTTTCTTACTTCTTACGCCCCTCCTGGTGGCATTGTCTCCCTTCTCCCCTGCTGTGGGGCAGGCCTACGTCATCCCTTGGCAGGATTACTGAAACCATATCCTCGGGATCCTTCTGGTCTCACAAGCCTGCAATTCATCTTCCACTCTATCGCTGAGGCAGTCTCTCTAAAGTTCAAATTAGGTTTGGTGGCTTCCCTCTGTCTTCCAGATAAAATCAAGTCTTTCTTCTTCTTCTTCTTCTTCTTCCTTCTTCTTCCTTCTTCCTTCTTCCTTCTTCCTCCTTCTCCTTCTCCTTCTTCTTCTTCTTCTCCTTCTCCTTCTCCTTCTTCTTCTTCTCCTTCTTCTTCTTCTTCTTCTAAAGATTTTGTTGATTTATTTTTAGAGAGAGGGAACGGGACCTGGCCCACAACCTGGGCATGTGCCCCGACCAGGAATCGAACCGGCAACCTTTTGGTTTTCAGGCCAGTGCTCAATCCACTGAGCCACACCAGCCAGGGCTAAAGTCAAGTCTTCTTAACAAGGCACAAAAAGCCCTTTTGGACAAGTTGGCCCCTGCCATCTTCCTTCTACAGCTTATAGCTATGGTTCTGCACTCATGGTTCCCATCACACTCACTACCTGGAGTCCCCCTTAATGAGGACATCCTGAGTCCTCATCTTTGTACATGTTATCATTCCACCCAGAATACCCTTTCAATGAATGCACACTTGCCCTTTAAATTCCAGCTAGCGGCTAACACAGCATTTCCCCGAGAAGCCTTCCTTGGCCACTCCCCCCACGGCCCCTACCCCAATCTGCCCTCTGCAACCGTGCAGCCTATATATGGCCCCAGCTTAATCCTAACATACACCTTTGGTTTATCTTCTAATGTCACCCATTGCACTAAACACTAGGATTGGCTGGCGGGGGTCTTTCTCCTCTGTACCCCAACAGTCACCATTACCTACAGCATATAAG